>NW_026652276.1:17135867-17469818 GCF_009828535.3 Hylobates moloch
TGTTATATATATAATACTTTATATATATGTGTTATATATATAATACTTTATATATATGTGTTATATATATAATACTTTATATATATGTGTTATATATATAATACTTTATATATATGTGTTATATATATAATACTTTATATATATATATATGTTATATATATATAATGTTATTGGCCAGGCATCGTGGCTCACACCTGTAATCCCAACACTTTGGGAGGCCAAGGTGGGCAGATCACTTGAGGCCAGGAGTTGGAGACCAGCCCGGGTAACATGGCGAAACCCCAGCTCTACCAAAAATACAAAAAGTTAACCAGGCAGGTGGTACACGCCTGTAGTCCAAGTTACTCGGGAGGCTGAGGTGGGAGGATGGCTTGAACCTGGGATGCAGAAGCTCCAGTGAGCCAGGGTCCCCTCACTGCACTCCAGCCTGGGCCAGCCTGGGTGACAGAACAAGACTCCATCTCAAAAACAAAAACAAACAAACAAACAAAATGTGTATATATAGTGTTATCATATACATATAATATAAATTAAAATATTGGTAATTAACAAACCTCTGAATTTCAGATATAGAGGAAATTACTTCAGGGTGTCTGCCTCACTCTGGGCAGGTGAAGAAAGAATTCAGTTCCGTGTTCATCACGTCAGTAAACAGATCTACTTCCCACAAGTGTTCCTTTAGCTACACTGTATATAACAACTTTTCAAAAATTCAGTGTCACACGGAGACACCGTGATTCGACTATCTTCTAGTTAAAAGATTTCTCTACAGTATGATACTACCACTTAGCTGGAACCTCGACTTGCAATGATAGAGTTCTAAGTTATCTGAGAAACAATTTTTTTAAATTTATGGCTATCACTAAAATATATATGAGGCTGACAATATAGAATTTGTTCTTACTATGTTTATTTATATATATACATATATATATATATTTTTTCTTCTTCTTCTTTTTTTTTGAGAAGGGTCTCATTCTGTCGCCCAGGCTGGAATGCAGTGGCATGATCACAACTCACTGCAGCCTCGACCTCCCGGCTTCAATTGAGCCCCATGCCTCAGCTTCTCGAGTAGCTGGGACCACAGGTACACGCCACCATGCCCAACTAATATTTGTATTTCTTGTAGAAAGCGAATTTCACCATGTTGCCCAGGCTGGTCTCGAACTCCTGGGCTCAAGCGATCCATCCACCTCAGTGCCCCCAAAGTGCTGGGGTTACAGGTGTGAGCCACCACCCTGGCCTATGTTAATTTCTAATAGGTTTCATATATTGTTATTATTGCCATCTTCTCTCTCCTCAGATCAACTCATATTTATTAAATAGAAGACAGTGGAATGAACAGAATTCCAGGTCATGGCAATCCCTCCACCTGGCTGGGCCTCAAATTTCTCATCTGTGGAAGAGGGATGTGGACTGCTACAACTGAGGGACTTCTCGTCACTGACACTCTATAAGTCTAACTGTTGCTACAAGCTTGTTATCTATTTTAGCAGAAAAGACAGATATAAGAGTAAACATGAAGCTGTATGTCTAGAACCTAAAAGAGATCAGGATGGGCTCTCATGAAACTTGGCTATGAACCTACAGAAATCCCCTTAGTAGATCAGTGGGAACTCTCAATGGGTTTCTATGTTGGTTTAATGGATTTACTATTGGGAATTTCTCAGGGATGTCAGTGGAAGTGAGGGATGATGTTCCACAGACAGTTGGTTCTCATTATTGGCAGTAGTTATTTTCTATAAAGCCACTGTGAACAACGAATTAGTGAATACTGAACCATCACCTTACAGGAAACACAGGGTTTAGGATCCTGTGAGCCTCTGGTATCCGTTTCATCAACTGACCCATAGAGAAGCTTGTTGTATGTGTGCTTCTGCTTAAAAACACTTTATTTAATATATATTGGGATTCATTAACATTAAACTCACTGACAACAACATTATAACTCATGTCTGAAAGAAGCTTATCAAACACTTGTATTTTCTCCAGCAGGTATGTCACAGCCCTCTTGCACTTAGAAACACTAGGCAGCCCTTCATCCCTATGGTTGGGCCTTTAGGGCCATTTTAAAGGCCCCAACCATAAAATCACCAACAAAAAGCAGAAAAATGCAAAAAAAAAAAAAAAAAGTGGTACTAAGACAGTGAGAACAACACTTGTTTGCAACATGAGAGCTGAAACAAAATTGCCAAAAGAGTAGGTTTGTGTTTTCATGAAAAAAATAAGTATATGAGGCAATGCATATATTAATTAGCTTGATTTAGCCATTCTACAATGAACACATATATCGAAACATCATGTTGTGCACCGTAAATATATACATTTTGTATCTGTTAATTTTAAAAAGTTTTTGTTTGTTTGTTTGTTTTTGAGATGGAGTGTCACTCTGCCGCCCAGGCTGGAGTGCAATGGTACAATCTCAGCTCACTGCAACCCGCGCTTACTGGGTTCAAGTGATTCTCCTGTCTCAGCCTCCTGAGTAGCTGGGATTACAGGTGCCTGCCACCACGCCTGGCTAATTTTTATATTTTTAGCAGGGAAGGGATTTCACCATGTTGGCCAGGCTGGTCTCAAACACCTGACCTCAGGTGACCCACCCACCTCAGCCTCCCAAAGTGCTGGGATTACAGGTGTGAGCCACTGCACCTGGCCAATTTTTAAAAGTTATAAAAAGAAAAACTATGCTGGGCGACAGAGGAAGACTCCATCTCAAACAAAAAAAAAAGAAAGAAAGAGAAAGAAAGAGAGAAGAAAACCTATCCTTCGAAAACCAAAAATCATTGTCATCAATGGTTTTCATAAACCTAAATAAGTGGATTTGTAAACAAAAAAAGTAAAAGAAGAATGCAGAGGGCAGAGCATCAGTTTTAGGAAGACTCAAATTTTTCACCACGCTGCATGCGTCCACAAATGACTACGAAAGTGCAACAAGCATTGATTTTGGGGGTTCAAATAAATTTTAGTGAATAGGTGAATTCACAACTACAAAATCCACGAACAATAAGGATCAACTGCATTTGTCATCTCGTCATCAACAGAAACATAAATGACAAGGATGATGGGAGGCTGGGGACTAGAGTATTTATGAACTTTAAAATTTTTGAAAAGTAGATGCAGAGTGATCATTCAACATACGTCTCTTCAGGGTCTCCAGGAGTTGGCACTTGTCATTTCTTTCTTTTTTTTTTTTTTTTTTGATATGGAGTCTCACTCTGTCGCCCAGGCTGGAGTGCAATGGCGTGATCTCGGCTCACTGCAACCTCCGCCTCCCGGGTTCAAGCGATTCTCCTGGCTCAGCCTCTGGAGTAGCTGGGATTACAGGCACCCACCACCACGCCTAGCTAGTTTTTGTATTTTGAGTAGAGATGGGGTTTCACCACATTAGCCAAGCTGGTCTCGAACTCCTGACCTCAGGTGATCCACCCAACTCAGCCTCACAAAGTGCTGGGATTACAGGCGTGAGCCACCACACCCAGCCGGCACTTGTTATTTCTACTAGGATCCCTGTACTGTCTAACTCTGAAGGTCACTATATTTATTTTATGTGATGTTGTGAAATAATTCGACAAAATCCCAGCCCCAAAGCATTTTTTTTCTCTTCCTCCTTTGGTCTCTTTCACATCTGTCCTTCAATATTTTCCCCAAATAATTATTAGCATAGTAATAGTGCTAAGTTAAGTTTCATAACATCAGCTTTGATGCTGACAGGTTAATGGAACAGAGTTGAATATGTACTTGAAGTGGCAGATGAAAGTTCAAAGCACAGAGTCCCCGCCACTGTCTCAGCTAGCTCTTTGCTCTTCTCCAAGCACCTGGTAATGAGCCTTGTGCAATACGGTGCCACAAAACACACCCTTTTCATCAATAATCACGACAGAAGGGAGCCCACTACAGAACATTTTAAAGTCCTTCCACGGAGATTTTGTACATCTGGATCAAAGCTTTCCAAAAATATTCTGCAATATTACAACCACTTGAAAGAACCTTGGCACTTTTTACTAAATATAAACCTATCTATGACCAAGCAATTCTATGCCTAGTACATCTCCAAGAGAAGTAAGTGCATGTGTCCATAAAAAGCCTTGCGTAAGAATGTTCAGAGAGCATTATTAGTAATAAACAAAGCTAGAAACAAAGAGATAGAGCAAACAAATAAATCCTGATATATCCATACAATGGAATACCACATAGCAATAAAAATGATGTTGATAGATGAATTTCAAAAACATTATGTGAAAACAAAGAAGCCAGATACAAAAGACCATATGGTATGACTCTATTTATAAGACGATCAGGTAGAGGCGAGACTAATTTATGAAGACAGAAATCAGAATAGTGGTTACCTCTAATGGGTGGTATTGACTGGGAAAAGGCATAAGAGAACTTTCTAGGGTGGTTAAAATGTTTTACACGATTTAAGTCTGATTGCATTGCTATAAAAGAATACCTAAGACTGGGTAATCAATTAAAAAAAGAAGTTTATTTTGGCTTATGTTTCCACAGGCTGTACAAGCATGGCACCAACATCTCTTTGGTTTCTGGTGAGAGCCTCAGGAAGTTTCCACTCATAGTGGAAGGCAAAAGGAGAGCCAGGGTACGACATAGAGAGGGAAGAAGCAAAAGAGCAAGGAGGAAGTGCCAGGCCCCTTTAAACAACCAGCTCTCGTGTGAACTCAGGGTGAGAACTAACTCATTACTGTGGGGAGGGTACCGAGCCATTCATGAGGGATCTGTCTCTCTCACCCAAAAAATTTATTTTGCTGTTGTATTGGGTTTCTATTGCTGCCATAACAAGTCACCACAAACTTAGTAGCTTAAAACAATACAAATTTACTATCTTACTGTTCTGTAAGGCCAAAAATCCAACAAAGGTTTCCCTTGGCAAAAATCAAGGTTTTGGTAGGGTTGCGTTCCTTTCTAAAGACAGTGGAGCTTTGGGAGGCTGGGGTGGGCTAACGGCTTGAGTCCAGTAGTTCAAGACCAGCCTGGGCAACATGGCAAAACTCCTTCGCTACAAAAAAATACAAAAAATTAGCTGGGTGTGGTGGTGTGAGTCTGCGGTCCCAGCTACCCAGGAGACTGAGGTGGGAATATGGCCTGAGCC
The DNA here is from genome assembly GCF_009828535.3 of Hylobates moloch. Classification (NCBI taxonomy): domain Eukaryota; kingdom Metazoa; phylum Chordata; class Mammalia; order Primates; family Hylobatidae; genus Hylobates; species Hylobates moloch. The sequence goes on from NW_026652276.1 coordinate 17,140,975, forward strand.
TGGGAGGCAAAAGTTGCAGTGAACCAAGATTGTGCCACTACACTCCAACCTGGGAAACAGACCAAGATTCTGTCTCAAAATAAATAAATAAATAAAGACTAGCTGGGTGTGGTGGCTCACACCTGTAATCCCAGCACTTTGGGAGGCCAAGGCAGGTGGATCACCTGAGGTCAGGAGTTCAAGACAAGCCTGGCCAACATGGTGAAACCCTGTCTCTACTAAAAATACAAAAAATTAGCTGGGTGTGGTGGCAGACGTCTGCAATCCCAGCTACTTGGGAGGCTGAGGCACAAGAATGGCTTGAACCCAGGAGGTTGCAGTGAGCCAAGATGGTGTCACTACACTCCAGCCTGGGGGGACAGAGTGAGACTCTGTCTCAAGAAATAAAATAAAATAAATAAAGACTGTGGAAAATTCATTGTCTTGCTTTTCCTGCTTCTAGAAGTAATCCACATTCCTTGACTCGTGGCCTCCTTCCTCTATCTTCAAAGTCAGTAATGGGCGGAGATCTTACATTATGTAATTCTGATCTCCCCTTTGCCTCTCTCTCCTGCTTTTAAGAACTTTTGTGATTACACTGAGTCCACACAAATAATCCAGAATAATTTCCCTATCTCAAGGAGATTTGAGCACATCTTCAAATTTCCTTTTGTCATATAAAGTAACATATTCATAGGTTTCAGGAATTCAGATGTGGAAATCTTTGGTAGTACATTATTCTGCCTAGCACAGTGCTTAAGATATATGCATTTTACTCTGTGTAAATTATACCTCAACAGAAAAATAAAGGTTTTCAAAGAGAAAAGAAAAATACCAGGCAGAAATCTTGATAAACACCCTCAGAATGTCAAGCTTTATGAAGTAATTCGTCAAAACAGAAGCCAAACAGAATCCAAACTATTAAAAGTTAATTCATAGCTCACTCAGTAGCCTAACATAAAAAAAACAGTCCCTTTAGGAGTAAATCAATTTCCCCAACTTATGTTTTGGTTGAGTTGAGGACATATGCAAAATCTACATAAAGTGTAATTCAGTACGTAAAAATGTTACGATGCCTAAGAACCAATTAATCTGTGATTATCTCATGTCCTTCTCATATCTCGTCCCAGCGACTGTTAACTGTTATTTGATAATATGTATCATTTAATTTGTACCTCACTTTGACTTTTAACTGGATAAATGAGCCAAGACATAAATCATTATCTCAATCTTGAAGGTTTTTATATTGATATTTCAGCCAAAAATTGCAATTGAATTGAAAAGTTCGTTAGAATTAAATGTTTTTAAAATGCAAAAATATTAGATGGTGGTAAAATAAATGAACATAGATGCAAAAAATGGTGTCAACCTTATTTTTTAATGGTAGTTTAGCTATTGCTTTGTTCACATTAAACTATATTCACAACAGATACTTACTATGTATAATATATTAGTCATATTTGCCTAATAAGAAAATAAATACTCCACCATATGGACTCAGTTACATTTGCACTATTTTGCCAACACGTATTATCACATTCCCTTGAGGAGAAATAACTCTGTGGATTAAGCTCAGAAAATAATATAAAATGAAAAATTATGCCTCTAGCCCTATTTCAGAGTAATCCTGCTTGCCTGCATGTGCACCTGCTGTCCTGCTAGAGATCTGAGCCATCTTGGTTGTAGCATACCCCTGGGGCTGGATATTGTGCCAAATATCTTTCACTAGAGGCAATATTGCTTCTTTGATGACTATAAGCAATGCTAAACCAGAGCATAGGAGTTTTCCAGGTAAGGAGACTATCCATGTATACTGTTTGCCAGGCAACTTCTCACCACATCTGAGCAACAGAAATGCATTTTGGTCTTAGAAATTTGGGTAGGAAGGGACTTTTATGGGCAGGAAATTTAGCCCCAGGAAATAAAAATCCAAACACCAATATTGATAGGCAATTCTCAGATAGGAAAAGTCAATGTCTCAATTCGTTTAAGCTATTATAACAAAATGCCATAAACTGGGTAGCTTACAAACAACAGAATTTATTTCTCTCCATTCTGGAGGCTGGAAAGTCCAAGATCCAGGCACATTCAATGTCTAGTGAGGGCCCATTTCTGGCTCATAGATGGTACTTCTTGCTGTGGCCTCACATGGCAGAAGAGGCCAAGGTCTCTCTGGGGTCTTTTTAAGGGCACAATTCTATTCATGAGGGCTCCATTCTCATGCCCTAGTCACCTCCTAAAGGCCCCACTCTATAGTTTGAATGTCCCCTCCCAAACTCATGTTGAAACTTAATTACGATTTTAACAGTATTATGAGGTGAGACCTTTAAGAGATAACTAGGCCATGAGGGTCTATTTTCATGAATGGATTAATGCCATTATTAGGGTATGGCTTTGTCGTCATGCGAGTGGGCTCCTTATAAAAGAATGAGTTTGGCCCCTTTTGTCTCTCTCTCTCGCACTATCTTGGCCCTTACACCTTCTACCAAGTGGGATGATGCAGCAAGACCCTTGCTGGAGACCAAGCCCTGGATCTTGGACTTCTCAGCCTTGAAAACTGTAAGAAATTAATTTCTGTTCATTATAATTTACCCAGTCACGGGTATTCTCTTGTAGTAGCAGAAATGGACTACCTCCTAATATCCCAGCTCCTAATACCATCACTTTGGGGGTTAGGATTTCAATATATGAATTTGGAGGGGGCCAGACATGGTGGCTCACCCCTGTAGTCCCAGCACTTTGGGAGGCCAAGGCGGGTGGATCACCTGAGGTCAGGAGTTCGAGATCAGCCTGGCCAACATAGAGAAACCTTGTCTCTACTAAAAATACAAAAATTCGCTGGGTGTGGTGGTGGGCAGTCCCAGCTACTCGGTAGACTGAGGCAGGAGAATCACTTGAACCCAGGAGGTGGAGGTTATAGTGAGCCTGGATTGTGCCATTGCACTCCAGCTCTCCAGCCTGGGCAATAAGAGTGAGACTCCGTCTAAAAAAGTAATAATAATTTAGAGGGAGACACAAACATTCTGATCACAGCAATCACTTTCCCAAAGTCACACTGACACTAAGTAATACAGATGGGATTTGAATTCAGGCAGTCTGACTCCCGTGGAACTAGCCACTATTTGATGCTGCCTCCCAAGCCACAAAAATCATGGCCATACATGTATCCATCTTAAAATAATTCTTCCTCCATTCTCCACACATTGGTCTGGACAAGGAGGAGAGAGCACAGGGCTCCCTGGGCTTGATGATATCTGCTATAGAAGATCTAATTGCAGACTCTAGGTTGGAGGATCCCCAATAATTGCATGTGTCCCCCAGAATTTCCAGGCCAGTGAGAAAGTTCTAGAGGCATCTCAAGTTCACTTTGATTCAAAAAATAAAAACAAAATCCCGGGAAATAGAAACAAAATTCCACTGAAGTGGACCACTAAGTTTCCCCAAGATGAACCCACTCAGGAAAACATCCCAGATTTTGAACACATTGAAAGAACCTACACTTTTGGGACTCGACAGATTTTAAGAAGGATTCAATGAGAGGACTCAGGTGTGCTATCCTCCACAGCTTCTCTTGCTTTCCAAACTGAGGGGCCATATACAGATAGCTAAAAGTACCAAGAATACTCAAAACTGCTGATACAATAGAAACATAGGTTTTGAAAGCCCAAATGTATGTTACAGCCTTATTTATTTATTTATTTATTTATTCATTCATTCATTCATTCATTCTTTTTTGAAACAGAGTCTTGCTCTGTCACCCAGGCTGGAGTGCAGCAGCGCGATCTCGGCTCACTGCAACCTCTGCCTCCCAGGTTCAAGCAATTATCCCACCTCAGCCTCCTGAGTAGCTGGGATTACAGGCACCTGCCATCATGCCCAGCTAATTTCTGTATTTTTGTAGAGACGGGGTTTCACCATGTTGACCAGACTGGTCTTCAACTCCCGACCTCAGGTGATCCACCCGCCTCAGCCTCCCAAAGTGCTGGGATTACAGGAGTGAGCCACCACGCCTGGCCTACAGCCTTATTTTAACAGCAATTTGCCTGTACTAGAGCCAGACATTCAGGGACATATTGTTGTCACCTGTCCTTTACAGAAAGGCCATTTCACTTATTCAGGAAATCTTTTCTCTTTTTTTTTTTTTCAAGGCAGGGTCTTGCTCTGCCACTCAAGCTGGTGCCCAGTGGAGTTACCATAGCTAACTGCAGCCTCAACCTCCTAGGCTCAAGAGATCCACCCACCCCAGCCTCCCAAGTAGCTGGGACTACAGGTATGCACCATCACACCCAGCTAATTTTTAATTTTTTTGTAGAGAACGGGTCTCACTTTGTTGCCCAAGCTGGTCTTGAACTCCTGGGCTCAAGTGATCCTCCCACCTTGGCCTTTCAAAATGCTAGAATTACACACGTAAGTCACTGTGCCTAGCCCCAGGAAATCTTAACTTAGAACCCACTATGGGTGAAGTGCTGCAGCCACACAGGGATTACTGCAGGGAACTGGACAGACTGGTCCCTGACTGGCTGGATTTTAGAGTGTAGCTGGAGACACAGACAAAGAGATTTCCTAACCAAGCAAGAGATTTAAAAACAAACAAATAAAAACAAACAAACAAACAAAAAAAACACAAAAATACTGGGAATGGTGGCTCATGCCTGCAATCCCAGCACTTTGGGAGGCCAAGGTGGATTGCTTGAGGCCAGGAATTCGAGACCAGCCTGGGCAACATGGCGAAATCCCATCTCTACTAAAAATACAAAAACGTTAGCCAGGTGTTTTAGCATATGCCCATAATACCAGCTACTCGGGAGGCTGAAACATAAGAATCGCTTGAGGCCCAAGAATCACTTGAACCTGGAAGGCAGAGTTTTCAGTGAGCCAAGATTGTGCCACTGCACTCCATCCTGGGTGACAGAGTGAGGGTCTGTCTATAAACACACACACACACACACACACACACACACACACACAAATACTATTGTAATAAGTTTTGAGGGAAAAAACCCATTAAGTGCTAAGTGGAGAAAAATTAGGTCCAGTTTTAGGAAAGGTTGAAGGGTGAGATGGAGGCAACTTTCAAAGAACCAAGAGTAGAGTCTACAGGGAAATGGAAGAATAATTTATATTCCAGGTGCAAGTAGTCATCCCATCCCCAAACCCACAGAAGCTATTTTCCTACTACCAGGGCCCCTTGATCTTTCACGAGGGAGAATAAATGTAGGGAAAATCACCCCAGAATATGATTTAAGCTTACCTTTTAAGATCTCAGACCACAACCTTCATCTACACGTCTTGACCTCATAAGAAAGTTCAGTATAGGATGAAGAACTGAACCTTCCCAATACCAAGGCTATAGTCCCTCAGGGCGTGCCCTGGTTAACTGTGCCTCTGTTCACTTAACAAGGCTGGGTCTCTATAAACTGCAGGCGTTGGATTATAAAGTCCCTTTCATCACTCATGCAGCTAGTGATTAACTGACAATTGCAAACTTGTACAACCCCTTAATCTTTTTTATTGCATCACATAAGCCATGCTATATTATATAGTTTCTCTTTCATATTATTGGATTTTAAGAGCTTACCCCTGTGGTTTTTGAAAATGGATAAAAGACGGAGCCACTCCAAATGGTTCCTCACTTCCCAAACATCACAAGTAAACAAGTGATCTTTCCATAAATGTCTTACCTTGCAATTGCCCATTACAATTTGTCCTTGGTAGACAGTTAACCTCTCATTTTCCCACATTATTAATTCCATGTGGCATTTTTTTCCAGTTCTGTTCATGCATTCTTGAGATGCCTCCTTCAAAATTTCATTTTTACCTCATTTTCATTTACTTTCCAGGCTGACTGTACCACCTGTTGCTGGCAAATCCAGGGAAGTTTATTCCAAGCTCAGCCCTATAGTACACTGAGCGGGCACAGTGGTTTCTCCTCAGCATTTAGAGGCAATTTCCACCAGGTTATTCTAATTCCCACTGAATGACCCATGTGCTCCAAAATAGGATACACCTTTTTTTTTTTTTTTTTTTTTTTGAGATGGAGTCTCACTCTGTCGCCCAGGCTGGAGTGCAGCGGCGTGGCCTCGGCTCACTGCAAGCTCTGCCTCCCGGGTTCACTCCATTCTCCTGCCTCAGCCTCCTGAGTAGCTGGGACTACAGGCACCCGCCACCACCCCCAGCTCATTTTTTGTATTTTTTTTTTTTTTTTTAATTAGAGATGAGGTTTCAACGTGTTAGCCAGGATGGTCTCGACTTCCTGAACTCGTGATCCACCCGCCTCGGCCTCCCAAAGTGGTGGGATTACAGGCGTGAGCCACTGTGCCCAGCCAGGACACACTTTTGTCCTAAAAAAAGGCAAATTTGGGCCCGGGCACAGTGGCTCTCACCTGTAATCCCATCACTTGGGAGGCCGAGAGGGACGGATCACGAAGTCAGCAGATCGAGACCATCCTGGCTAACATTGTGAAACCCCATCTCTACTAAAAATACAAAAAATCAGCTGGGCGTGGTGGTGGGCACCTGTAGTCCCAGCTACACAGGAGGCTGAGGCAGGAGGATGATGGGAACCCGGGAGGCAGAGCTTGCAGTGAGCCGAGATCTTGCCATTCACTCCAGCCTGGGTGACAAAGCCAGACTCTGTCTCAAAAAAAAAAAAAAGGCAAATTTTATCTTTCCATTTATAGTAAGTCAAAAACAGACAAAACTCGGCTACAGTTTTAGAAGTCAGGAGAGTGATTATCTGTGAGCAGGAGGGAGGGGCAGTGACTAGGAGGGGCATAGGGTGGGCTGCTGGGCTCTATAACGTTCTACTGCTTGACCAGAGCCGTGCTCATGAATTTGTCCACTTTGGTAAGTCATCAGTCTGTCCACTCGTGATTTTTACACCTTCTTTTTTTTTTTTTCTTTTTTGAAACAGAGTCTCACTCCATCACCCAGGCTCGAGTGCAGTGGCGCCATCTGGGCTCACTGCAACCTCCGCCTCCTGGGCTCAAGAGATTCTCGTGCCTCAGCCTCCCAAGCAGCTGGGATTACAGACATGCACCACCACGCCTGGCTAATTTTTGTATTTTTTAGTAGAGATGGGGTTTCACCATGTTGGCCAGGATGGGCTCAAACTCCTGGGCTCAAGCGATCTGCCTGCCTCAGCCTCCCAAAAGGCTGGGATTACAGGCGTGAGCCACCGCACCCAGCCTTTTACACTTTCTTTTATACGTGTTGTCTTTTCATTTAAAAAATATCCATTAAAAAGTCAAAACTGTTCCCTACACTTTATTTAGTAATACAACCAACATAGGTAATTTAGTGGTTAAGAGTGTGGCCTCTGGAATGAGACTTCCTGGAGCCTAACTCAGTTTCTCCTTTTTATTGCAACATAGCTTTTCTCTTCTGTAAAATGGTAATGATAGTAATACCTACCTCAGAAGGTTGTTCTGAGGATTAAAAGAGTTACTGTCTATTAAGCCTTTAAACAATGCTAGGCTCATTGAGGGCAGCGTTTAAATATTCTTTCTCATATAAAGAGGAATGAAACTTTAGCTGTACTCCTAAAGTCTGGAATCATTACCAGGCTTCAATCCTGCCTCTGCTACTCACTAGCTATGTTACCTGTGATGAGTGTCTTGACCTCTTTGTTCCGCAGTTTAGTTACCTGTAAAATAGGGGAACTACCTGAATTTGAGGGCAGGTAGAGGTTATAACACGCATAGGACTTAATAGGCCACAGACTACGAAAAAAATTGGGCTTTTGTTCCTCTCAAAGTATAGTGGGAAGCCTTTCAAAGGATTTTTTAAAAAATCATTTGTTTTATATTTTCAAAGGTTTTTTTTTTGCTACTATATAGAAAGAAATGAGAAAAAGTAAGTCTGAAGGCAGGTAGACCAGGTAGGAAGGAGTCCAGGTAAGAGGCGAAGGTAGATTTGAACACAGAATTGACAATACCTGCTGATAGCTAGATGGGCATCCACAAGGACTCTTAGGTTTCTGGCTTTAAGAACTGGATGAATGATGATGACATTTACCTGGTTTGGGGATCATGGTGCTTTTAGGGATCATGGGGCCAGATAGGCTGGGTCTATGTCCAGAACCAACTCCAGAACCAACACTCTTCCTCCCCCGCCGAATACTCCAAGTTTGTTCTTGCCTTAGTCTTCATACAAGCTTTTCCCTCTGCTGGGAACTCTCCTCCTCCACTTTTCAGGTAGCTAATTAATATGGTTTAGCTGTGTCCCCACCCAAATCTCATCTTGAACTGTAGTTCCCATAATCTCCACATGTCATGGGAGGGACCCAGTGGGAGGTAATTGAATCATGGGGGCTATTACCTCCATGCTATTCTCATGATAGTGAGTGAGTTCTCATGAGATCTAATTATTTTATAAGGGGCTTACCCTCTCCCCCTACCGCATTCACTCTGCACTTCTCCTTGCTGCCACTGTGTGAAGAAGGAGAAATTTGTTTCCCCTTCTGCCATGATCGTAAGTTTCCTGAGTCCTCCCCAGCCATGCCAAACTGTGAGTCAATTAAACCTCTTTCCTTTAAAAATTACCCAGTCTCAGGGGATGTTCTTATTAGCAGTGTGAGAATGGACTAATACACTAATTTATTCCTACGCTTTAGATCTCAGCTTAAATGCCACTTTATCAGTCAAGTTGGCCCCCAAGTAAACTATATGAAGTGAGCACCTCCCACCATTTTTCTTACTTACTTTGTAACTCTTTTCCTAATTCATAATCATTTGATCCACTCACTTGTTTTTCTCTGCCTTCACCAGTAGTACCTAAGCCCCATGAGAGCAGGTACCGTGTCCATCCTGTTCTCCACTCTTTCCCTGTTACCTGGGACCTAATAGCTCTCAACAAATACTAGATGGATGAAGGATGCATGATTTCCAAACAAGATGATTGTTATTATCTAACAGGAGGGAGGATTAACCCAGTATTTGGCCTATTCTTTTTAATATACTTTGACTTATTAATAGGAAAAGTTATATTATGCTGTGAGTGAATTTGTTCATTCTTATTTTATGTCAATTTTATAATCTTTTCAAACATGCATTCATTAAAAATACTAAACAAAACAAAGTTCTATGTTCTCTTAAGACTTATATTCTTTTTTTTTTTTTCTCAGAAATAGGGACTTACTCTGTTGTCCAGGCTGGAGTGCAGAGGTGTGATCATAGCTCACTGCAGCATCCAACTCCTGGACTCAAGCAATACTCCTACCTCAGCCTCCCAAGTAGCTGGGACTACATGTACACAACACCACACCTGGCTAATTTTGAGGGGGATGGTAGAACTTGGATGTCACCATGTTGCCCGGGCTGGCCTCAAACTCCTAGCCTCAAATGATCCTCCCACTTCAGCCTCCCAAGGCACTGAAATTACAGATGTGAGCCACCGAGCTCAGCCCTGAAACTTATATTCTAATGATAAGTCAGACAATGGATATCAGACAAAATAAAGAAGTAAAGTATAGAGCACATTAAAAAGTGATAGGTGGGCTGGGCATGGTGGCTCATGCCTGTAATCCCAGCATTTTGGGAGGGCAAGGCAGGACAATCGCTTGAGGCCAACAGTTTGAGACCAGGCTAGGCAACATGGTGAGACCCCGTCTCTACAAAAAAATTTAAAAATTAAATAAAAATTGTTAAGTGATAAGAGCTGTGGAAAAAGAAGAAACAGAGTAGGTGTAGTTCACTGCTACACTGGTAGCCCCCAAGGATCCTTACCTAATGGTGTTCATGCCTTTCTGTAGTTTGTCCCTTCCATGTCACCTCAAGCCTTGGTGACATGACTTGCTTTATCCAATGGGAAATTATCAAGCATGATGCAAACAGAGTTTGATAAGTGCTTGGACACTGGGACTTGACCGCTTGGAAAGCTCCTCCTTGGAAGCTATCTACCATGCTACAAAGAAGCCTGGGCTAGACTTGAATCATGAGACACCACGTGGAAAGGGGCCCTGGAGGAGGAGAGCAGCACATCTTGGACACTGCAGGCCCAGCTGAGATCCTGGATGAATGCAGTTACAATCAGACCACAGAGCTGGGCCAGCCCTTTTCCCTGTTCTTTCATCTTTTTGGAATATTATTTAGTCTTTAAAAGGAAGGAAGGATGTTGTTACATGCTACAACACAAATGAACCTTGAACATACTATGCTAAGTGAAATAAGCTACTCACAAAAGAATGCATACTGTATGATTCCAGCTATATGAGGTATCTAAAGTAGTCAAATTCACAGACATAGAAAGGAGGATGTTTGTTACCAGGGGCTAGGAGGAGAAGGCAAAGGGGAGTTATTGTTTAACAAGTAGAGAGTTTTTATTCTCCAAGAAGAAAATGTTCTGGAGATCTGTTTCACAATAATGTAAATATAATTATGACTACTGAAATATGCACTTAAAAATGGTTAAGACAGTACATTTTATGATACGTGTTTTTTACATTTTTTATTTTTTATTTATTTTTTATTTATTATTATTATTATTATTATTATTATTATTATTATTATTATGAGACAGAGTCTCACTCTGTTGCCCAGGCTGGAGTGCAGTGGCATGATCTCGGCTCACTGCAACCTCCGCCTCCTGGGTTCAAGTGATTCTCCCACCTCAGCCTCCCTAATAGCTGTGATTACAGGTGCCCGCCACCACACTCAGCTAATTTTTTGTATTTTTAGTAGAGACAGGGTTTCGCCATGTTGGCCAGGCTGGTCTCGAACTCCTGACCTCAGGTGATCCACCTGTCTCTGCCTCCCAAAGTGCTGGGATTACAGGTGTGAGCCACTGCTCCCAGCCTACTACATTAAAAAAAAAAAAGTGTGGCAGTTACCTATTGCTGCATAACAAACCATCCCAAAGCATGTGGCTTAAAATAGCAGTCATGTATTATTTCTCACAGTGCTGAGACGGCTGGATGGTTCTCCTGAGGTTTTGCCTGGTCCCGTTCATGCTGTAAACTCAGCTGAAAAGCTGGCTGGGCTAGAAGATCCTAGATGACCTCACACACATCTCTGGTGGTGAGCATGGCTGCTTGCTAGGCCACCACTTTACTTTTCTCTATGGCCTCTCCCTCTCCAAAAGAGTAGAACTACTTTCCTACAGAGCAGTCTTAGAACAGTGTTCCAAGAACATAAGGATTCAGGGTCAAGGCCTCTGGAGGTCTAGGCATCAGAACTCACACAACGTCACTTCCATTACATTTTATTGGCATAAAGCAAGTCTCAAGGCCCAACTAGAATCAAGGGAGGATGACAGGGGCTCCACCTCTTGATAGATGAAACTATAACATCTTGAGGCAGGATTTTATAATTTACCAAAGCCCTCTGCTTTGTTACAATCAAAAATTATTTTCAAACACTATGTTTGCTGAAGGGAAACTAACTGTACACTACCTGCTACAATTGTCAACAATTCCAAGTTTGAGTAAAAGTAGCCAACAAATTTTGGACAATAGCGAAAAATTACGAGATTATGCTAGGTTTGGGGATGAAACTTATTATGAACATCACAAGAACTTGCAATGATTTCTAGGAAAGTTAGTATAAATCTGAGAAAACTGCCTCATTTTAATAATGGAGATACTCATCCCTTGATTACCAAAAAATCCTTGAAGAGTTTTCTGATAAAATTCACCATTACCATTAAAGCTATTTATAATTATCTATCTTTGCAAAAATGATTTTTTCTAAGAACGTCATTGGCAGGGCCGGGGGCGGTGGCTCATGCCTATAATCCCAGCATTTTGGGAGGCCGAGGCAGGTGGATCACCTGAGGTGAGGAGTTGGAGACCAGCCTGACCAACATGGTGAAACCCTGTCTCTACTAAAAATACAAAAATTAGCAGGGCATGGTGATGCACGCCTGTAATCCCAGCTACTCAGGAGGCTGAGGCAGGAGAATCGATCGCTTGAACCTGCGAAGCAGAGGTTGCAGTGAGCCGAGATTGTGCCACTGCACTCCAGCCTGGGCGACAGAGTGAGACTCTGTCTCAAAAAAAAACAAAAAACAAAAAACAACATCATTGGCAATGTGTGATGAATCTCTCCTATTCTAATAAGTGAACTCTTCATTACTTACAAAAAAATACACAGAGACTCTAGATAATAATACCATGTTTATTTTTATGAGTAAGCCTAAATCCTTTCCTTTGGAAAAATGAATACAAACAGCTGCCTGCTGTGAAGTTCCTTTCAAAAGCATAATGCTATTTGGTTGGGCTTTGCCATGTTATATTTATTTTGCCTTTAAAAAGGAAGAGCTCTCCATATGTTCATAAAGCTCATACTCCTGGCTGTTTTTAAGCCATCCTCTTGGAATAATCCTGTGGGATGTCCCTGATCCCAAATCAGTACAAACATTGTATCATCTCTGATTATGGGTTTCTCAAACATATAGTAGAAATAAGAATATATTAAAAACAATTACCAATAATTTATTTGAATTCAAACCTCTTGAAAAACTGACTACACCATTCTGTTAAACGAATTCAATTTTATCAATCATTGGATTTACTCTAAATGTATGAAGAAAGGAAGAGATTTAGGAAAAGTATCTCTAATCTCGTACTTTTATCTAATGGGGAGAGGTGTCTGATCTGAATCAGTACTCCTCAAATTTTAGTACGTGTAAGAATTACCTGGGAAACTTTTTAAAAATACAGATTCTGGGCCCCACCACCAGAAATTGTAATTCAGTAGGTCTTGGATGGAGCCTGAAAATTTTATTTCTAACAATCTGTAAGGTGATGCTGATGCTGCTCATCCCTGGACCACATAAGAAGAAGACTGTCTTAATCTACATTAGATACAAAAAGAGTTTGCATAAGAGAGTACACCTTTTCTCTTTTACCCTTGTTAAAAGATAATATGCAGGCACTACACAACATATCCTTCAAAAGCAATAACCTGTGAGTCCCCCTTTTATTTGCTCTGTGAAGTAGCTTAAATAGTTATTGCTGAAACTAGATTCTATTGATATTTGGACTTTTTATTTGTTTGTTCCAAGTAAACCTTTCACACAGCTCTAGCAATGGTCTTTGGTGTTTGGTGAAGAATAATGCTACCTATCGTATCATCATTGTGGTAGACCGTTTAAAAGCCAGAAATTCCACCCATCTCACATTGCATCCTTTGCAGTGTGACTTTGCTGATTCTCCCATCCAGAGTTAAAGTCCATTCGTCAACCTTCCTGAATCTGAGCTGGGTTTGTAACTTGCTTTAATCAATAGAATATGCTGGAAGTGATGTGATGCAAGTCTCAGTCCCTCAGTCTCAAGAGACTTTGCAGCTTCCACATTTGCCTTTTGGAAAACTGTCCTGGAATAGCCAAGTGAGAGAGGTGGTCTAGCCTAGTGGAGGATGCCAGACCATGAAGGAGAACTGAGGCACCTCAGCCAGCACCAACTGCCCAGATGTGTGAGGGAGGCCATCCTGGAGTTCAAGCCACGGGAACCTCCAGCTGAAGGCCATTGCATGAATACACCTAAGAATACCCAGTGAAGAACCTGCCAAGTCAATCCTTAGAAACGTGAGACATAATAAGTCATTGTTTTTAAGCCACTACATTTTGGGTGCTTTGTTCAGTAGCAATAATTAAATTATACAGCCATACTGCATGTTTCAGTTAATCTTGATAAGGAAGGACTCTGAGTTCTATTAACAGGACACAACTAATAATGCAACAGTACCTCACAGTCAGCAGTGCCTGCAATAATACAGCAGAGCTCACATCATTGAGTAATGGTGCAACACATTGGCCCATCCTTACTCTTCTCTACTAAGAGAAAGTGGGTTAATTCCTAATTTTTTTAAATGTGTATAAAATTGTATAAAAATTATATACATATATAATTTATATCACCATTATATATATTTACATATAAATATAACCATCATATATATCTTATATATTTATATGTAAATATATATTTTATGTCTTTTATATTTACGTATATTTTTATATATTACATATAAATATATAATATATTTTTATATATTTATATTTAAATATATAACTATTATATATAAATAATATAGTTTATATTATATATAATATAACTATAAAATATAAAATATAACTAAAATAGTTTATATTATATATAAATAATATAGTTATATATTTAAATAATATATTTTTATATATTTATATATAATATATTTTAATATATTTTATATATTTTATATTTTATATAAATATATATAATGGTGATATAAATTATATATAAATTATATTTATATATTTATACATAGTGGTGATATAAATTATATATATGTATATACCATTAATTATTCTCCATCTGAAGGAGTCAACAACAACGACATAATCAGGAAAATGAACCCTCTGCATTATCAGGTTCTCCTTACACTTAGAAAATATGAGCAAAACTTGCACAGAAGTACAATGAATGATCATGTAAGAGAAGGCGATTCAACAGAGAGGAGGATGCTAGGAATTGCCCCACCACACAGGCAGAGCATTAGTTGTGGTAAAAACAAAGCAAAGCTTTCCAGAATAAAACCACTGATAACTCAGCGTTTACTCTTTCAAGAGAAATGGGTAGGAATTACATTGAAGTAATATCTTCCTCCATAGTCCCTTAATTAGATGATCTGAATAAAGATGCTTTATAATATTCCCTGGCATTTCTAAAACCTTTATAAGTTTTAACTTTCATTTTCAAAAGATTTAATTTCATTCTGGGAGATAAGATACGGTATATTTTATTATCCTCACTGCGGGAAAAAATAGCGAAATTTGAAGTCCAGACAAAAATTTGCCCAAATTCTAACTGATGAACACATAAATATTTCTCATTTAGTGCTAGAATCACCTCAATTTCAACAGACCATAGTGAGGGGGTTGAGGGACTCTAATTCAGAAGCAAAGTAAGTGTTAAGGGTTTTCATTTAGAGTTGTTTCTTTTTTAGAATTCAGTCTCTTGCCACCTTTCCTCAGTTTCATATTCAGTGGTCTGAGTTGAATCCCTGGACCTGCTTTTTTTTTTTTTTTTTTTTCTGAGATGAAGTCTCGCTCTGTTGCCCATAATGGAATGCAGTGGTGTGATCCCAGCCCACAGCAACCTCTGCCTCCTGAGTTCAAGCGATTCTTCTACTTCAGTTTCCCTTGCAGTTGGGATTACAGGCATGCGCCGCCATGCCTGGCTAATTTTTGTATTTTTAGTAGAGATGGGGTTTCACCATGTTGACCAGGCTGGTCTCAAACTCCTGACTTCAGGTGATCCACCCATCTCGGCCTCCCAAAGTGCTGGGATTACATGCATGAGCCACCGCACCCGGCTTGAATCTGCATTTTTAATAAGCATCCCGGGTGATTTTTATGCAAGAGGTCCTTGGATCAGTTTTTGGAAAACGATGCAGGGGTTTAAAACACAATGTTTGGAGTGACCTGAGTCCAGCCCCAGCTCTGTCCTGGCTGCTTGACTTCAGACAAGTTTATCTTCATGAGCCTCAGAATCTTCACTTATAAAATGAGGACCATAATTACTTTGTTCAGGCTGCCATAACAAAGTACCACAAACTAAATTTATTATCTCACAATTCTAGAACTACAAGTCTGAGATCAAGAGGTTGCCAGGGTTGGTTCTTGCTGGGGGCTGTAAGAGAAAATCTGTTCCATGCCTCTCTCCAAGCTTTTGGTGGTTTGCTAGCAGTCTTTGACACTCCTTGGTTTGTAGATTTCTGCCTTCATCTTCACATGGTGTTCTCCCCATGAGACTGTCTGTGTCCAAATTCCCCCTTTTATAAGGACAACAGTCATGTTGGATTAGAGGCCTACCCTACTTTAGTATGACCTCATCTTAACTGATTACTATTATATCTTAACAATGACATCTTAACTAGTTATATTCCATTGTCTCCTGAAACTGTGTGAGCCTCCTTTCTACCTTTACTATAGGTTATGACATATAATTATCATTTAAACAAGAGAAATGGCCCTTTCAAAATGGTTCTTGTATACTAGAAAGAGAAATGATCCGTGTTTTCTTTATTTTACAAAATATAAGAAAATATAGCAATTATGAAAATCTTACCAACGCACTCAGGGTCTGAAAGCTTGTGGGAAACAAAGCAATCACCTTAGTGGTTTCTTCTGCTTTTATAAAACAACTTATTTTTTAAAATCCTGCTTTTAATTATATTACTTAGGCCCCAGGGTACTAAGTCTTTTCTAATTGTTTGCCTTTTGTATAAGGGTTTTTCCATTGTTTCAAGGTTTTATTTATTTATGTATAATTCAACTAATAGAATTGTTGACTCTCTTAGAAGTTAAGGTAGTTTGTCAGGTACAGTGGCTCATGCCTATAATCCCAGCACATTGGGAGGCCAAGGTGGGTGGATCACCTGAGGTCAGGAGTTCGAGACCAGCCTGGCGAGACCCCATCTCTACTAAAAATACAAAAATTAGCCAGGCATGGTGGCTTATGCCTGTAATCCCAACTACTCAGAAGGCCGAGGCACAAGAATTGCTTGAACCTGGGAGGCGGAGGCTGCAGTGAGCCAGTATTGTGCCACTGCACTACAGCCTGGGTGACAGAGTGAGTCCATCTAAAAAAAAAAAGAAATTAAGGTAGTTTAAAGGGTTTATTGTTTAACTTAATGATTAAATTCCCCATGTTGTCCCAAAATAGGGCACTCCTTACAAAGAAAAGAGACACCATTAAAAAGTAAGTAGAATTGTGTAAGAGCAATTTTCAGAGTAACTATCTATTCTCGTTATCCCCCAGCAAATTGGCCACTTCACAGATTATTTGCTGAAAACATAAACTCTTATCAAAGAGAGGATGTGAAAGCTAAGGTGCTTGCATTACCATTAACCCTCTAGTGACTCTGGAACTCTGAAAGCTCTCAAAATATATCATTTCTTGGCTAGCTGATCAACCAAATATGACAAAGACAGGTGCTATGGTTAATTTTATGTATCAATTTGGCCACGGGGTGCCCAGATTAGACATTGTTTTGAGTGTATCTGGGAGGGTATTTCCAGATGCGATTAGCATTTGAATCAGTGGACTCATTGAAGTAGACTGCCCTCCCCGTGTATATGGGCATCATCTGATCTATTGAGAGCCTAAATAAAAGAAAAAGTGGAGAAAGGACAAATTTGCCCCGCTCTGCTGAGCTCGGACACCTCATTTCAGCTTCTTGGCCCTCAGAACAGGATTTACATAATTATTTCTCCTGTTTTCAGTCCTTCTGACTGAATTATACCACTGGCTTTCCTGAGTCTCCAATTTACAGATGGCAGATTGTGGGACTTCTCAGGCTCCATAATTGCATGAACCAATTTCTCACGAACCAATGCCTAGGTGACAGAGCGAGACTCTGTCTCACACACACACACACACACACACAAAAATATATATATATATATATCCATATGTATATTACTGGTGCTGTTTCTCCGGAGAACTCTGACTAATGCAGATAAGGAACTATGTAATGCATACAAGTTTTCCACAAAGTTGTAGAAATTTCTAGTTAGGGTCATCAGCATATGATCAGAGTGTGACCTTTCGCAAAACTCAAAGAAATATTCTTCAAACTCCTTCAAAATTACATTGGGGTCAATATATGATAAGATAAAGAAAACTGGGTATGCTTTATACTTTAGTAATGTCTTTCTTTTTTTTTTTTTTTTTTTTGAGACAAAGTCTCACTCTGTCACCTAGGCTAGAGTGCAGTGGCGCGATCTCGGGTCATTGCAACCTCCACCTCCTGGGTTCAAGCGACTCTCCTACCTCAGCCTCCTGAGTAGCTGCGATTAAAGGCGCCTGCCACCATGCCCGGCTAATTTTTGTATTTTTAGTAGAGACGGGGTTTCACCATGTTAACCAGAAAGGTCTCCATCTCCTGATCTCGTGATCCGTCCGCTTCAGTCTCCCAAAGTGTTGGGATTACAGGCGTGAACCACCGTGCCTGGCCCTAGAAATCTCTTTCTACATATTCCTTTAGTTAAATCATCTGTGAAAGGTAACATAACATTATCTTGCCTTTGTAAAATCCTTTATAATTTTTAGAATTCATTTGAGGGACTGAATTTGATCCTGTGAAGTAAGGTAAGGCACATTTTATTGTCCCCACTTTTAAAGGCAGACTCTAAAGCCCATTAGATTTTGCAGTCTTGTAGGAGATAACTATTGTTTTGGCCTGGCCAATATCCAGCCACCCTCTGGAAGTCAGTGCCTGGTCTTCTTTCAAGGAACTACCCCTTTCCCAACACTTAGGTTACATGATTAGATGAGTCGACCTTATACCCACAAACCTCCTGGCTCTAAAGAGAAGCATGTGATTCAAATTAGCCAACAGGCACATCCCATTTCCCTGGCCACAATGACTGATTCAGGGTGGGACACATGACCCATGATGTTTCAAAAAGAAGTGACTCTGGTCCTTTTATTATAACTGTTGTGAAAGATGGCCTTTTCTGAAGGTGCTAACCTTGCATGATGCCCTCTTTGTCACCACAAGGGAGAACTTGCCCCAAAATGAAGCCAACATGAAGAGAAACAGAATTGGGAACTGAGAGGGACATATTGTTGGTGATGTTGGGCCCCATATTATTGGTGAAGCTGTGCCTGCAACACTACTGCTTGACTTTCCAGATAAGTGGGCAATATATATTTCCCTTTTCTCCAGAAAAGAGAAGCCTAAGCTCTTCCCGGGCTCCTCATACTGAGACCAGAGTGGCCAAAAAGCAGTTATGTATGTGAGATGTGGAGAGAACCATTGCACAAGGCTTCTTGCGGGCAAGATGGAGCTCAGATGGGAAAAGGAAAGTCATGGATGCATAGAGGCAGGGAAGTCCAAGGAGTCCAATAATTCTAAAACTGAAACCAGGGCTGTGTGCAGTGGCTCATGCCTGTAATCCCAACGCTTTGAGAGGCCAAGGTGGGAGGATTACTTGAGCCCAGGAGTTCAAGACTAGCCTGGGCAACACAGTGAGACACAACTCTATAAAAAAAAAAAAAAAAAACTTTTAAATATTTTTTTTTAATTAGCCAAGAGTGGTAGCATGCTTCTGTATTCCCAGCTACTCTGGGGGCTGAGGTAGGAGGATCACTTAAGCCCAGGAGACAGAGGCAGCAGGGAGCCATGATCATCATACCACTGCACTCCAACCTGGGTGACAGAGAGACATCCTTTCTCAAAAACAAATAAATACATTAAATTAAATTGAAACAAACCTTCTAATCATTGTGAAGATGAGGACATACTATGTCTTATATAACAGTTTGGTGCCTTGATTTATAACTTTTACATATTTGCATATATGGCATGATGGCCTCCATGTGGACTCCTGCCCCAGACCTCACAGTATTCAGAGCAGGCCCACAGAGGAAGCAACAATTAAAGGTCCAGAGAAAGGAAAAGAGGACTCTGTTCTGGAAAACAGCTCCCTCTGATATGGTTTGGGTGTGTCCCCATTCAAATCTCAACTTGAATTGTATCTCCCAGAATTCCCATGTGTTGTGGGAGGGACCCAGGGAGGTAAATGAATCATGGGGACCAGCCCTTCCCGTGATATTCTCAGGATAATGAATAAGTCTCAAGAGATCTGATGGGTATATCAGGGGTTTCCGTTTTTGCTTCTTCCTCATTTTCTCTTGCCACCACCATGTAAGAAGTGTCTTTTGCCTCCTGCCATGATTCTGAGGCCTCTCAGCCATGTGGAACTGTAAGTCCAATTAAACCTCTTTTTCTTCCCAGTCTCGGGTATGTCTTTTATCAGCAGCCTGAAAATGGACTAATACAGTAAATTAGTACCAGGAGTGGGATGTTGCTGAAAAGATACACAAAAAATGTTAAAGCAACTTTGGAACTGGGTAACAGGCAGAGGTTGGCACAGTTTGGAGGGCTCAGAAGAAGACAGGAAAATGTGGGAAAGTTTGAAACTTCCCAGAGATTTGTTGAATGGCTTTGACAAAAATGCTAATAGTGATATGAACAATAAGGTCCAGGCTGAGGTGGTCTCAGATGGAGATAGGGAACTTGTTGGGAACTGAAGCAAAAGTGACTCGTTACGTTTTAGCAAAGAGACTGGCAGCATTTTGCCCCTGCCCTAGAGACCTGTGGAACTTCGAACTTGAGAGACATGATTTAGGTATCTGGCAGAAGAAATTTCTAAGCAGAAAAGCATTCAAGAGGTGAGTTGTGTACTATGAAAAGCATTCCATTTTAAAAGGGAAACAGATCATAAAAGTTTGGAAAATTTGCAGCCTGATGATGCAGTTAAAAGAACAACCCATTTTTTGAGAAGAGATTCAAGCGAGCTACAGGAATTTGCCTAAGTAGCAAGGAGTCTAATGTTAATCCCCAAGACCACGGGAAAAATGTCTCCCGGGTATGTGAGAGAACTTCACGGCAGCCCCTACCATCACAGGCCCAGAGGCCCAGGAGAAAAAAGTGGTTTTGTGGGCCAGGCCCTGGGTCCTCATGCTGTGTGCCGCCTAGGGATTTGGTGGCCTGTGTCCCAGCCACTCCAGCCATGGCTGAAAGGGGCCAATGTACAGTTCGGGCTGTGGCTTCAGAGGATGGAAGCCCCAAGCCTTGGCAGCTTCCATGTGGTTAAGCTTGTGGGTGCACAGAAGTCAAGAATTGAGGTTTGGGAACCTCCACTAGATTTCAGTTGTATGGAAATGCCTGGATGCCCAGGCAAAAGTTTGCTGCAGGGGCATGGCCCTCATGGAGAACCTCTTCTAGGGCAGTGCAGAAGGGAAATGTGGGGTCGGAGCCCCCACACAGAGTCCCTACTGGGGCACTGCCTAGTGGAGCTTTGAGAAGAGGGCCATCATCCTCCAGACTCCAGAATGGCAGATCCACCAACAGCTTGCTCCATGCACCTGGAAAAGCCACAGGCACTCAATGCCAGCCCATGAAAAAAATTTTTCTTTTTTTTTTGTTGAAGACAGGGTCTTGATTTCTTCCCCAGGCTGGTCTCCATCTCCTAGCTTCAAATAATCTCCTCACCTCAGCTTCCCAAAGTGCTGAAATTACAGGTATGAGCCACCATGCCCACCCATCATTTGTTTTTATTGTGGAATAATATTTCATTGTATGGTATTTATATAGCTGTAAGTTTTTGTGGCTACAATTTGTGCTGGCTAGAGTTTGTGCCTGTTGTAGAAAAGGACAGTCCTGGTAGGTGGGAGGGAGGAGCCAGTAGGGAGGCAGTACCCTGCAAAGCCACAGGGGCAGAGCTGCCCAAGACCATGACAACCCACATTTTGCATCAGCGTGACCTGGATGTGAGACCTGGAGTCAAAGGAGACCATTTTGGAATTGGACTTCCCCACTGGATTTTGGACTTGCATAAGCCCTGTAACCACTTTGTTTTGGCCAATTTCTCCCATTTGGAATGGCTATATCTACCCAATGCTTGTACCCCCATTGTATCTAGGAAGTAACTAGCTTGCTTTTGATTTTACAGGTTCATAGGTGGAAGGGACTTGCCTTGTCTCAGGTGAGACTTTGGACTGTGGACTTTTGGGTTAATGCTGAAATGAGTTAAGACTTTGGCAGACTGGTGGGAAGGCATGATTGGTTTTGAAATGTGAGGACATGAGATTTGGAGGGGCTGGGGTGGAAATGATAAGGTTTGGCTGTGTCCCCATTCAAATCTCAACTTGAATTGTAGCTCCCAGAATTCCTACATGTTGTGGGAGGAACCCAGAGGAGGTAATTGAATCATGGGGGCTGGTCTTTCCCATGCTATTGTCATGATAATGAGTAAGTCTCACGATATCCAGTGGGTTTATCAAGGGTTTCCACTTTTGCTTCTTCCTCATTTTCTCTTGCTGCCGCCATGTAAGAAGTGCCTTTCACGGCCAGGCACAGTGGCTCATGCCTGTAATCCCAGCACTTTGGGAGGTTGAGACAGGCAGATCATGAGGTCAAGAGATCGAGACCATCCTGGACAACATGGTGAAGCCGTGTCTCTACTAAAAATACAAAACTTAGCCAGGCATAGTCACAGGTGCCTGTAATCCCAGCTACTTGGGAGGCTGAGGCAGGAGAATCGATTGAACCCAGGAGGCACAGGTTGCAGTGAGCCAAGATTACACCACTGCACTCCAACCTGGTGACAGAACGAGACTCCATCTCAAAAAACAAAAAACAAACAAACAAAAAAAAGTGCCTTTTGCCTCCTGTTATGATTCTGAGGCCTCCCCAGCCATGTGGAACTGTAAGTCCAATTAAACCTCTTTTTCTTCCCAGTCTCAGGTATGTCTATCAGCAGCATGAAAATGGACTAATACACCCTTTCTCTAGGATGGGCATAGCTAGACATTCCATCTACCAGGACTGTCCTTTTGTACAACAAGGACAAACTCTAGCCAGCACAAAGTGTAGCCACAAAAACAGCTATATAAATATCATACTATGAAGTATTATTCTGCAATAAAAATAAATGGTGAGTGGGCATAGTGGCTCATACCTATAATCTCAGCACTTTGGAAGGCTGAGGTGAGGAGATTATTTGAAGCTAGGAGTTGGAGACCAGCCTAGGCAAGAAATCAAGACCCCTGTCACTACAAAAATAAAAATAAAAAATTTAATTAGCCAGGCAAGGTGGCATGCGCCTGTAGTCCAGCTACTTGAGAGGCTGAGGAGGAAGGATTGCTCGAGCACAGGAGTTGGAGGCTCCAGTGATCTATGCTCTTACCACGGCACTCCAGCCTGAGCAACGGAGTGCGACCCTATCTCAAAAAAAAAGGGGGTTGGGGGGCCAGGCACAGTGGTTCACGCCTCTAATCCCAGCACTTTGGGAGGCCGATGTGGGTGGATCACGAGGTGAGGAGATCAAGACCATCCTGGCTAACACGGTGAAACCCCATCTATATTAAAAATAGAAAAAATTAGCCGGGCGTGGTGGCACACGCCTGTAATCCCAGCTACTTAGGAGGCTAAGGCAGGAGAATCGCGTGAACCCGGGAGGCAGAGGTTGCAGTGAGCCGAGATTGCACCACTGCACTCCAGCCTGGGTGACACAGCAATACTCCGTCTCAAAAAAAAAAAAAACAAGGAAAGAAGAAATGATATACTGATTATACTGATACATGCTACAATGTAGATGAACCTTGAAAACATTATGCTAAGTGAAAGAGGCTACATATTGTATGATTCTGTTACCAGTGGAGGGTGTCCAGGATCTTGGCATCTTGAACAAAGAATTGACAAAACGTACAAACAAAGCAAGGAAAGAATGAAGCAACAAAAGCAGAGATTTATTGAAAATGAAAGTGCACTCCACAGGGTGGAAGTGGTCCAAGCATAGGGGCTCAAGAGCCTCCTTACAGAATTTTCTGGGGTTTAAATACCCTCTAGAGGTTTCCATTGGTTACTTGGAATATGTGCTATGTAAATGAAGACACTAAAGAGAAGTTACAAAGTCATTTACTCAGTGTATGCCCTATGTAAATGAAGAGGCTATTTCCTGTCATCACTGAAGTGTTCCTGATTTAGTTCTAGGGAGTCCTTAGGTTCCCGGACTCCAGCCCCTATTCGCCTGCCTCAATTCCATGTATGTAAAATGTCCAGAATAAGCAAACCCACAGAGACAGAAAGTTGACTAGTGGTTGCCTGGGGCTGGGGAAATGGAGGTGGGAGGTGGGCAGAGGAGGACACATAGGGGAATGATAGCTGTCTTAATCAGTTCAGGCTACCATAACAAAATATCACATACTAGGTAACTTAAATGAAAGAAATTTATTTTCTCACAATTAAAGAGGCTGGAAGTCTAAGATCAAGGTACCAGTAGGGTCTGTCTCTGGTGGAGGCTTTCTTCTATGGTGAGAGAAGAAAAAACAAGCAAGTTCTCTGGGGTCTCTTCTTATAAGAGCCCTAATCCTATCATGAGGGTCCCAATCTCCCGACCTCATCTAAACCCATTATCTTCCAAAGGCCCCACCTCCAAATACCATTACACTGGGGATTAGGGCTTCAGCATATAAATTATGGGGAGGGGGATGTAGAATTCAGTCCATAGCAACAACTAAGGGGCACAGAGCTTCCTTATGGGGAGAGGAAAATGTTTCAAAACTTATTATGGTCATAGTTGCACAACTCTATGAATATACAAAACCCACTCAATTGCACACTTTACATGGAGGAGTTGTATGGTTATATGAATTATATCTCCATAAGGATATTAAGGCCTTCAAGCTGAGAATGGCTTTTTTACATTGTTTGTTTTTGTTGGGTGAAATTCACGTAACTTGAAACTCACATAATGCATTTTAAAACAAATAATGCCATGTTTAAATAGAACGATTCCATTCAGCACATTCACAATGTTGGGTAACCTTCACATCTGTCTAGTTGCAAAACATTCACACACATCGGCCTTTGTTGTGATAAGAGATCCAAATTAGAAAAATGCTCAAATGCAATAAACTCTCATGCAGTCCCATGAATTGCCCTCTGCTTGTTGTCTGAATCCTGAGGAAGTAAAAACAAGGAAAGGACTAAACTCCATGGGGGTGGCAAAACATCGGCCTTGCCCACTACTGTAACTAGGGCACCAGGCATATGTCCCCCTGGGTAATGCTCTGTGGAATGAATTAATAAATGTGACTAACATAAAATTCACGCTCCAGAGAACTTATCATTATATACTCCTTACTTCTGACAAAAGAAATGAGCCCTTCCTTTAGCCCAAGAGCCCACAAATGATGACCCTGCAGCCAAGTTCATCCTCTAGCCTGTTTTTTTAAGGCTTTTGAGCTAAGAATGTTCTTTAAAGTATTTGTTTGTTTTCCTTGAGGTGAAGTTCACATAACAGAAATTGAACCATTTTAAATTGAAATGCACGGCCGGGCGCAGTGGCTCACGCCTGTAATCTCAGCACTTTGGGAGGCCGAGGTGGGTGGATCACGAGGTGAGGAAATCGAGACCATCCTGGCTAACACGGTGAAACTCCATCTCTACTAAAAATACAAAAAATTAGCTGGGCACCTGTAGTCCCAGCTACTTGGAGAGGCTGAGGCAGGAGAATGGCATGAACCCGGGAGGCGGAGCTTGCAGTGAGCCGAGATAAGGCCACTGCAGTTCAGCCTGGGCAAAAGAGCGAGACTCAGTCTCAAAATAAATAAATAAATAAATAAATACATAGAAATTCACGTAACAGAAATTCACATCACAGCAACGGAACCATTTTAAATTTAACAATGCCACGTTTAAGTGAAATAATTTCATTTAGTGCATTTACAACACTGTGCAGCCTCACCTATCCAGTTCCAAAACATCTCATCATCCAAAAAGAGTAATCATGCCCATTAAACAGTCGCTCCCTTCCTCCTCCCCTAGCTCCTGGCAACCGCCAATCTGCTGTCTCCATGGACTTCCCTATTCTGGATATATCATATAAATTGAATCATACAATATGTGACCTTTTGTGTGTGGTATCTTTCACTTAGCATAGTGTTTTTGAAGTTCATCCAAGTTTTAAAGGGTTGTAAAAAATAACAACAACAACAACAACGTGACAGAGACCTTCTGCAAAGGTCAAAAGCCAAAAATGTTGCTATTTGGCCCTTTAATGAAAAAATCTGCCAAGTTAGCCTGAACCCTTGCCTGACCCAAGGTTATCCAGAACAGTTTAGTTGATGCTAACATGTGTATGTGGACACACTCTTACGTGTCCAAATTGAGTTCATTTGCCCTCGCTTAATGGACAGCCAAACACCAAAACACGGGTTTGTGCAGCAAGAAAGGTTTGTTATGACTATACTGACAAGGTGATAAGAGGAAATGCTCAAATCTGTCTCCCCGAGCTGAGGGCTGGGTTGAGTTCTATAAACATGAGGTAATGAGGTGTGATCTGACTGGATCTTGCAATGAGGTGATGCCAAGAAGCATGATCTGATGGACCCAGCCATGGAGTGATCCTGGACCCTGCCATGTAGTGTCTTTTTTTTTTTTTTTTTCCGAGACAGGGTCTCCTTCTGTAGCCCAGGTTTCAGTGCAGTGGCACAATTACGTCTCATTGCAGCCTTGACCTTCTGGGCTCAGGTGATCCTCCTGTCTTAGCCCCCTGAATAGCTGGGACTACAGGCATGCGCCACCATACCTGGCTTATTTTTGTATTCTTTGTAGAGATGGGGTTTCGCCGTGTTGCCCAAGCTGGTCTCGAACTCCTGGGGTCAAGCAATCCCCCTGCCTCAGCCTACCAAAGTGCTGGTGTGTCCGTAATTGGTGAGTTCTTGGTCTCACTGAATTCAAGAATGAAGCCATGGACCCTCACGGTGTTACAGTTCCTACAGATGGTGTGTCCGGAGTTTGTTCCTTCTGATGTTTGGACATGTTTGGAGTTTCTTCCTTCTGGTGAGTTCGTCTCGCTGGCTTCAGGAGTGAAGCTGCAGACCTTCACAGTGAGTGTTACAGCTCTTAAGGCAGCGCGTCTGGAGTTGTTCATTCCTCCAGCTGGGTTCGTGGTCTTGCTGGCCTCAGGAGTGAAGCTGCAGATCTTCGCAGTGAGTGTTACAGCTCATAAACGCAGCACGAACTCAAAGAGTGAGCAGCAACAAATTTCATTGCAAAGAGCTAAAGAACATAACCTTCCACAGTGTGGAAGGAGACCCAAGCAGGTTACCACTACTGGCGCGGGCAGCCTGCTTTTATTCCCTTATCTGCCCCCACCCACATCCTGCTGATTGGCCCATTTTACAGAGAGCTGATTGGTCCATTTTACAGAGAGCTGATTTGTCCGTTTTACAGAGAGCTGATTGGTCCGTTTTGACAGGATGCTGATTGGTGTGTTTACCATCCCTGAACTAGACACAGAGTGCTGATTGGTGTATTTACAATCCTCTAGCTAGATGTAACTCCAAGTCCCCACTAGATTAGCTAGACACAGAGCACTGATTAGTGCATTTACAAACCTTGAGCTAGACACAGGGTGCTGATTGGTGTGTTTACAAACCTTGAGCTAGACAGAGTGCTGACTGGTGCATTTACAATCCTTTAGCTAGACATAAAAGTTCTCCAAGTTTTGGCCAGGCGCGGTGGCTCACGCCTGTGATCCCAGCACTTTGGGAGGCCGAGGTGGGCAGATCACGAGGTCAGGAGATCGAGACCATCCTGGCTAACACGGTGAAACCCCGTCTCTACTAAAAATACAAAAATTAGCCGGGCATTATGGTGGGCGCTTGTAGTCCCAGCTACTTGGGAGGCTGAGGCAGGAGAGTTGCTTGAACTCGGGAGACGGAGGTTGCAGTGAGCCAAGATCACGCCACTGCACTCCAGCTGCCCAGGCTAGTCTCAAACTCCTGGCCTCAAGCAATCCCCCTGGCTGGCCTCCCTAGTGCTGGGATTACAGACATGGGACACTACACCTACCTGTGAATGTCTTTTAAAACCAGATCCACAAGAAAATAATTTTCCAGCCAAATTTTGGCAGAATACATACCTCGGGGAAAAATGCAACTTGATGACCACTGGGTTCAATGCCAGCAACAGGAAAATCACACTGCATCAAACTATGGGTCTGACTATAGTCTGCCCTGTGAGACCAAGGTCTTTGCGACATTAAGTATCCGGGATTCAGGCAAATGCTGCTATCCATTATGGTAGAGTATTACTTTAATCATAAGAATGTACCTAGTTTTTATTGATTTCAGAACCTTATGGTTCCTCCAAAGGTGGACCTTATAAAATAAAGTAAAAGATAAAAAGTTTGGAGGATGCACATTTATGACATTATGCATTTTTACCTTAAGCCATTGTTGGGTGGGCCAGTCAATTTCACACTGAGGTTAGTTTGGTTAGTCTTAGAGAAAATATAATGTGCAGTATGATACAAGATGGGTTATGTGTGTGTGTGCGTGCACACGCATGTGTGTTTGCTTCTTGGCTCCATTTATCACAAAATGTGTCCCAGTCCTTTCATAAGTATTAAATGCATAAACTAAATCTATAACTATTATCCTTTCTTTTTTAAAAGTAACTACATCAGCTGGAAACGATGGCTCATGCCTGTAATCCCAGCACTTCAGGAGGCTGAGGCAGGCGGTTCACGAGGTCAGGAGATCAAAACCATCCTGGCTAACACGACAAAACCCGTCGCAACTAAAAATACAAAAAAAAATTAGCCGGGTGTGGTGGTGGGCACCTGTAGTACCAGCTACTCGGGAGGCTGAGGCAGAGAATGGCATGAACCCGGGAGGCGGAGCTTGCAGTGAGCCGAGATCGCACCACTGCACTTGAGCCTGGGTGACAGTGTGAGACTCCGTCTCAAAAACAACAACAACAACAACAAAAAAAACTACATCAAACATAACTCATCATATTGTCTATAATTTCAAATGCTTACCAAAAGCTACATGAATTTATCACCAAAAAGATAATATATACAAACTTCAGGTTAATAATCATTTCATCCAATATTCTTTAATATCAACAGAGACAATTCCAGGATATTGTTGAGTGATACTGTCCTTCATTTACATGGCCTATTAAGGAATGTAAAGGAGAAAAAATATTTGACAATATGCTATTAATCAAATCTTGTTCCCTAAAAGTATACATAGGTCTAAATCCTTGATGTAAAAAGTACTTCTCTATGCATCTTGTTAAATTCAAGTCAATGGTCCACCATTTCTTTGCTTAGCCAAAGAAGAAACTCTTTTCCTCCTGGTTATGTATATCTGTGTCCTGAGTTTTAAGTGCCACATTTTTCAAGTCAGTTTCACATCCTGCCTTTAGGCTCTGAGACTTGTACTTCACGGATGTTGTAACTCTTGTTTACTGATTTTATGCCTTACTCCTAGAATTTGTGATCTTGTAAGACTTGCCAGCTAAGATCCAATCAGCTTTCAGCCCACTTTCTGTCAGGAACCAAAAACCATTCAGAAATAAGTTATCTTGGCCAGGCGAGGTGGCTCATGCCTGTAATCCCAGCACTTTGGGAGGCTGAGGCAGGTGGATGACTTGAGGTCAGGAGTTCGAGACCAGCCTGACCAACATGGTGAAACTCCATCTCTACTAAAAATACAAAATTAGCGAGGCGTGGTGGCACATGCCTATAATCCCAGCTACTTAGGAGGCTGAGGCAGGAGAATCACTTGAACCCAGGAGGCGGAGGTTGCAGTGAGCCAGATTGCACCATTGCACTCCAGCCTGGGCAACAAGAGCGAAACTCCATCTCAAAAAAAAAGTAATATGCTATCTTAAAAGAAGGGTGATTTTTTTCTCCTCTTGAATGCAGTTTTCTGAACATGCCGATGGCAAACAGTAAAAAATTAAGTGACGGTGACTACAAAGCTCCATTACTTAACTATTACCAAGTATTTGCATAGATAAAAAGATTCAATAAGTGAAATATTTGCTTTCCATCTTGTTTACAAGATATAAATCACATTTCTCTGAAAATTAGTTTCCAGTACTGAAAAATTGTTAATATTGAAGTGAATGCATTAGATTTTCAGTGATCCAAGTGGACTAATACAAATATCTTCAGTGCATGCCATTTTCATAACGAAGTAAATTCTGAATAAAAATATCCTGCTTAAATTTAGATGCCAGTTTTAACCCTGTCCAGGCATTCAGAAATATGTTTCATTAATTACTACTATAATTACATTTTCAAAAATATTTCTCCTGTCTTTTGTCCAAGTTCTCAGAACTTGGGCCTTGCCTTTCTTACCCTTAACTACATGCATTTCTGTAATTGACTTCAGGACTTTCATAAACAGACAGTATAAGAAGAATTCAAGCAAAATTTTGTGGAACCAGCATTTCAATACACTCTGCCCAGTCTTGACAAATTAATCAAACTATGGTAAAGTTAAAGCAATCAGTCTGGCAGCAGTGATGGGAGTAAACAAATAGAAATACCCCCAACTGCTGATTCATTATTGCTTCTTTCATTTATTGTTCCTGAATCTCCTGCTTATGAAAAAGGTTGACAAATTAAAGATTTGCTGCTGTATTTAGTGTGATGGGGAAGCCTGAGAAGGAAGGTAAGCTGGATTGTCAAATTACCTGAATTATACTAATTACTTCCACGTGATAAGGTCCCTTCCTCTCTGCAAAACTTTAAATTCATCTCTCAAATTAAGAGTTTCCTTCAGCTCCAAGATCCTCATGAAGGGGAACCTCATCTGCCCAAATCTAGTCCATTTTGCAGGTATACGCTCTTTATTTTGACCTCTAGAGGGCGATCCTTCCTAATCGTAACAGGATCTGATTCTACAGGAATGAGTTGAGACTAACCAAATCCCAAACTAGAAAGTAATCTCTTAGGAAAACCACCAGGAGGGAAAATTATCACTACTGCTTCCAAGTTCCCTGTGACATACCAATCACCTGGTCTTCATTTTTCACACTATGCCTTTTTCTGTTTCATTCCTTCATCCATAAAACGAAAGTGTCAAGAAAAACTAGGTAATCCCTCAAAGCCCCTTCCAAGTGTGTAAATTGTATCATCGTCTTCCTTGTGTGACTTTGTTTCTTGGTACCAAAATAGCAAATGCTGTTTGCTGTATATCAAAATATTAACTCAATAGGTATCCGGTCTCTAGCTTATTCTTCCTGAGTTTTGTTTTCCTTAATTTTGCTTTTAAGAACAGAGGTAATACAGAAGCTTTTCACTACATGTAAACAAACAAAAGATCATTAGTGATGTCTCAGGGCAGGTGAGCCCCAAAGCTGGGGCTCAGCCTGGGAAGGTTTTTTGGTTTTGCTCAGGAAAGAATTCATGAGTGAGCTGGTGATAGAAGAAAATGGCTTTATTGAGGCGGCAGTGTTAACAACTCAGTGACCGCTTCTGCAGAGCAGGGCTACCCCCTAGGCAGTTACGTTGAGAGTAGCAGCTCAGAGGCAGCTCTGCGGATATGTTTATACCACTTTTAATTATATGCAAATTAAGGGGAAGATTATTCATAAATTTCTGGAAAAGAAGTGATAACTTCCAGGTCATTGCCATGGAAAGGGGAGGTAACCTCCACGTGTTGTCATGGCAATGGTAAACTGTCATGGCATTGGTGGGCATGTCTTATGGAGAGATGCTTGTGTTGATTCTTCCATGTTTAACTAGTCTTTAATCTGGTCCGGAGTCAAGTCCTGCCTCTTATATGTGAGACATGTGCCACATAACAAATTATAAAGGTAACCATATCTACATAATTATAGACTCATACGTTACATAATAAATAACTTACAAATAAAAATTTCCTTTGTAAATTTTTTTTTTGACACAGGGTCTCACTCTGTCACCCAGGTCTCACACTGTCATCACAGCTCACTGCAGCCTCCAGTTCCTGGGCTCAAGGGATCCTCCCACATCAGCCTCCCAAGTAGCTGGGACCACAGATGCACGCCACCACACCCAGCTGATTTTTGAATTTTGGGTAGAGACGGGGTTTTGCCATGTTGCACAGGCTGATTTCAAACTCCTTGAGCTCAAGAAATCCACCTGCCTTGGCTTCTCAAAGTGCTGGGATTACAGGCGTGAACCATCACACCCAGCCACCTTTATAAATTAAATTAAATTCATTATGAATTAAAGTTTCCAAAGTGCCAAACCATTTTCCAAGGGTCACCTTATTTTAGATTGGCGGAAACAGAATTTAATCTCACAGTTTCAAAATGTTTATCTGAGATTTGCTTGCTAATCCATCCCCATCCTATAATTCCACCACGAAGCTCCCTGCAAAACAAGAACTATCATGTACTGAGCCCTTTCTTTGTACTAGGCACTGTGTTAGGCACTTGACCTGAATTATATCACTTAATCCTTACAATTCAAAGATGTGTTATTATCCGCTTTACAAATGAGGAACCTGAGGCTCAGGGACATTAAGTGACTTGCTCAACATCACTCAGCTAGTAGATTTAACTGGAGATCAAGTCACTTCCGTCTAACACAAAGTGAATCCATTTTCTTGTCCACTGCTATCTTGCCGCTGTGCAAAGACTGCCCCCAAAGCGTCTCCAAATCTGTGAACTTTTAAGTATGGTAATTTCTTACTTAACCTCATCAATAGGTTCTTGGAAACTACAACTTTAAGCGAAATGATGAACTGCAGGTCTTCAAATAACATCATGTTGTTATAACATTAATGAGAACAAAATGGTTTTGTTATACATCATTTTGCTTAAAGTTGCAGTTTCCAAGAACCTATTGACAACACCAAGTGAGGACTTACTATAGTCCGTTCTCATCCACTACAGTCCTCCACTCTACCAACTGAGCTAACAAAGGCATCACTTGTACTCCTTCCTTCACTTGTACTCCTTTCTTTCAAAGGCAGTGAGGATAATTCAAAGGAATCTCAGGAAAAAACAAGAAATCAATTTTCTCAATATTCCCCCCTGACAAAAGTGACTCGTGGTTTAGAAAAATTCTAGATCCTGATTTCAGACTGTACAATACATCACAAATTCTAGGGCTAAATTGCCTAGCTTGAAGTTTGACTCCTCCCTTACTGGCTAAATTACTTCAAATTATTTACATTCTCTGGGCCTCAGTTTCCTCATTTGGAAATTGGTTCATAAAATATATTTCACAGATGAGGCTTAAATAGCTACGTGTAAAGTACTTACAACAACATCTGGTAAGTGCTCAGTGAATACCAACCCTTCCTATTTTTGTTTGAAATCGAAAGACAGAAAGAGGTTTAATAATGGGAACTATGAAAGAGGATCACCAACTTGGGAAAAAAAACATAAGGATGTCTACTTCAATTAAGTGTAACAATTAAGACTTTTTAAAGACCCCGTGTAGGCCAGGTGCAGTGGCTCACACCTGTAATTCCAGCACTTTGGGAGGCCGAGGCAGGCAGATCACTTGAGGCCAGGAGTTTGAGACCAGTCTGGACAACATGATGAAACTCCATCTCTACTAAAAATACAAAAATTAGCCAGGTGTGGTGGCACATGCCTGTAATCCCAGCTACTCAGCAGTCTGAGGCAGGAGAAGCGTTTGAACTTGGGAAGCGGAGGTTGCAGTGAGCTGAGATTGCACCATTGCACTCCAGCCTGGGTGACAGAGCGAGACTCTGTCTCAAAAACAAAAACAAAAACAAAAACAAAAACAAACCCATGTAGGCCGGGCGCGGTGGCTCACGCCTGTAATCCCAGCAGTTTGGGAGGCCGAGCTGGGCAGATCATGAGGTCAGGAGATCGAGACCATCCTGGCTAGCATGGTGAAACCCTGTCTCTACTAAAAAAAAAAATACAACAAAAATTAGCCGGGCTTGGTGGCAGGCGCCTGTAGTCCCAGCTACTGGGGAGGCTGAGGCAGGAGAATGGCGTGAACCCAGAAGGCGGAGCTTGCAGTGAGCCAAGATCAAGCTACTGCACTCCAGCTGGGCGACAGAGCGAGACTCCATCTCAAAAAAAAAAAGCCCTTGTAAATATTCCAGTTTGGATTTTGGTTTCTTTTGGGTGATATGACTTCCCTGGCTATATAATGAGACTGTTTATAGGAAAGCGGGAAAACCTATCTTAATAGTTTGTGTACAGATTTCATTTAAAAGCCAGGCCCCACACTCCTGCCCCTTTGCAGTAAAATCGAAATGCCTTAGTGCGGTGGCTCATTTCTGTAATCCCAGCACTTTGTGGGCTGAGGTGGGAGGATCACTTGAGCCTAGGGATTTGAGACCAGCCTGAGCAACACAGGGGAACCCCATATTCACAAAAGAAAAAATATTTTAATTAGCTGGGGGTGGTAGCACGTGTCTGTGGTCCCAGCTACTTGGGAGGCTGAGGTGGGAGGATAGCTTGAGCCCAGGATGCAGAGGCTGCAGTGATAGCACCACTATAGCACCACTGCACTCCAGGCTGGGTGACAGAGCATGACTGTCTCAAAAAAAAAAAAAAAAAAACTGCAAAACCCAAAACCCTCAATCTTGCTTCTTTTCTATTAGATGCTTCATGAAATTCAGCATTTTATCTCAATATCCCAAACTTTTCAGCTATTTTATGTTATCCTCTGTCCTTAACAGCTCAGACTATACTTCAGGGTAGAACTCCCCTTTAGGAAATAATGGCCCTCTTCTTCAATTGAGAGGTATCTCAACTGAGTAAACATTGTACTTGACAGATAACTTAGCCACAGCACACTCTATTGCATGAAAGCCTCAGCTTCGGTTTACCTGTCTTTGAACTTGTTTTATATTTAAAGCATCTGTTAGTAAAGCAAGATGTCAAAGGAGATTACCACATACTGGGAGCAATGGGTGGAGAAGACACAATTGGTGGGTCCACTCGGAAGGATCAAGGACCCTAGGTTTTGCTCTTCAAGTTTTTCCTCTTCGTATGATTTTTGCTCTGTATATCATCAGCACATTCATCTTTGGGGGGCCTTCCACGTGCTTAAAGCTGCACGTGAAAATGATTTTTTTGTTATCAGAGGAGGTAGGCTGCTTCCTACATATATAATTGGCTTGATTAATTCAGCTAAGAGTTCATGAAGAGATAGCAATTTGCTGTAATCAGTCACACATATGCACACCTTTAACCTTTTAATTTACATGCATATGCATGGCAGCCTTTAATTTATGCCCCTAGTTTCATTTCTAAAGTTACATGCAGATGAATTTTTTTCTTTCAAACTATTGCATATTTCGAACTATTTTGACCTTGTCTCTGTTGACATGTTGGGCCTGATTATTGTTGGGGGTCTTCCTGTACATTGTAGGATATACTGAAACATCCCTAGCCTCTACCACTAGATGCCAGTAGCAAGCGCTACCTTCAGTTGTGACAACCAAAAATGTCTCCAAACATTGCGAATGTCCCCTGGCGGTGGTAAAATTGCCCCTGTTAAGAACCACTCATCAACCGCTATTGTCCTATAACTTTTAAATAACAATAAATGTTTGATTCTCATTTTGAATATTAGTAATACATATTTAGCCTTCATTTTCCCCCGATTTTGTACCTTGCTTGTCTCTGCCCATGGATAGAAGACCATTATATAAGTATAGGAAAGTCTTAATTTGAGATTGTTGAGTTATGAAAATGATAACCAAATAGCTGTGTCATAATGCAAGTCATTAAAAGTGAAACTGAGCTATTGCATTGTATGTGCACCTGTTCCATAGTTCACTTTAGTGTGCTGGATTATATTACCTGACTCTAGCAAAGTCTTTCCACTTACACTCCCTCCAGAATGCCTGCATCAGGTAAGGCCCATAGAAGCCTCAAGACAAAAGCAAGCCATTGCCTAATTATGGATGATGCCATCGCTATGCACAGCAGGTGCAATTCAGCTCCCAAGAAGCCACAGGAATTGAACAATACTGCCTCTGTGTAACCTGATTGCCAAGGAAGTAAAAACAACCTGTATTCAAAGTGCAGACATCTGTGGCATTGGGGCCAGCCCTAGATGAGGTTGTGAAGTATGCCCAGGTCACCTTCGGTCACGGGCTTCATCTTTTCAACATCCTCCTTGCTCCCAAGTCCAGTCTTTCTCCTGCCCCAGAGCAGCTTCTGAGGATCCACCCACCTGAGCCTGTCACTCCAGTGGTTCCTGGTGCTCTAACCATTCTCCCATGTATCTTGACCTTCCTGGATCCTATTTCTGGCTGGTCTCACAAACTAATCTGCAGTAGTCTAGATCAGCATTTCTAAACTGGTGGTCTGTGGGTCAAGGCCACTCCCCTGAAACATACATTTCTTTAGCCAGCAAGGTGTTTCTAAACTCTTTGGTTAAACTGCTAACATTAATAAATCCAGAAATCTCATCTATTAATAAAAATTTCAGATTTCCAGCTTCTCTGAAAGAATCTGCAAGTGATACTGCTGGTATTGAAATAGTTGGCCATAGCCTATTTAAACAGAGCTGATTCTGGTTGTGGACCCTTCATCCCAGAGCTTGCACCCTCATTTATTTGTGTGACCTGTCTCGCTCCTGTAGCCATCTGAGTGTGTGATCCTCTCATTTAGATCCCAGAGATTAGATTTGTGTGATAATGTTGTAATTATTTCTGGAAAACAAAATCAGCAAGGATAATGGAGGATGTAATAAAATTTAACACAATAACTTTTTTTTTGAGACTGAATCTCGCTCACTCTGCCACCAGGCTGGAGTGTAATGGCACGATCTTGGCTCACTGCAACCTCTGCCTCCTGGGTCCAAGTGATTCTTGTGCCTCAGCCTCCCAAGTAGCTGGGACTGCAGGCATGCGCCACCACGCTGGGCTAATTTCTGTATTTTTAGTAGAGACGGGGTTTCATTATGTTGGCCAGGATGGTCTCGAACTCCTGATCTTGTGATCTGCCTGCCTTGGCCTCCCAAAGTGCTGGGATTACAGGTGTGAGCCACCACACCCAGCCCCACAGTAACTAACTTTTTAATGCTGTTAAAGTACTTTTCATGGACATAATTATTTAAATAATAGACATTCGTCAAGGGCCTCTTTTATCAACAGCTTTTTTTTTTTTTTCTGAGATGGAGTCTCGCTCTGTCACCCAGGCTGGAGTGCAGTGGCGCGATCTTGGCTCACTGAAAGCTCTGCCTCCTGGGTTCACACCATTCTCCTGCCTCAGCCTCCCGAGTAGCTGGGACTACAGGTGTCCGCCACCATGCCTGGCTAATTTTTTTTTTTTTTTTTTTTTGTATTTTTAGTAGAGACGGGGTTTCACCGTGTTAGCCAGAATGGTCTTGATCTCCTGACCTCATGATCCGCCCACCTCAGCCTCCCAAAGTGCTGGGATTACAGGCGTGAGCCACTGTGCCCAGCCTCAACAGCTATTATTTAAGCGCTATAATAAAATACCAGTCACAGTTTAAAGCATTTCCCATAAAATATTTCATCCAATTCTCACAGCAACCATAACAAGCAGGTACCATTATTATTCTCTTATTGGGAATAAGGAAAATGAGGCACAGAGAGGGTAAGAAACTTGTTCCCATGTCCCACAACCCAAAATTCCAGATGGAAAGGAATTGAAAGGCCTGACTCCACACTCGAAGCCAAGCTTACCTGGGCTGTTTACTGCCTCTGAAATTAAGTCAATTCTCATAAAAACTCTAAGAAGCCATAATTATTACTACTGTGTCTTACAGATGAGGGAATTCGAGCTCAGAGAATTAAGAAACTCTCCTGAAAGTACTTGTCAAAGCACTGCAGATGAGAAGCTTTCTACAGTCAACACCAGCTTCCCACAGAGTCATCCCAAAGCCACTGGGCTGGGGTTCCGGTACCACCAATCACGCATGGCTGCAGCACCCCTTCCCCAAGGACCTTAAACCAAAGGAGACATGCGTAGGGTTCTGCTCTGCTCTAGCCCCCAAGCCTTGTTCAGGATCAGCACAGGCAGCCAGGATGATATTTTTTTGCTTGTTTGTTTTTTGAGACAGAATCTTGCTCTGTTGCCCAGGCTGCAGTGCAGTAGTGCCATCTTGGCTCACTGCAACCTCCACCTCCAGGGTTCAAGTGATTCTCGTGCCTCAGCCTCCCGAGTAGCTGGGATTACAGATGTGCACTGCCACACCTGGCTAATCTTTGTATTTTTAGTAGAGATGGTGTTTCACCATGTTGGCCACGCTGGTCTTAAACTCCTAACCTCAGGTGATCCGACAGCCTCAGCCTCCCAAAGTGCTGGAATTACTGGTGTCAGCCACCGCGCCTGGCCTAGGATGGCATTTTCTATTCACCAAGCCAAGAAGTCACACCACCTGAAGGCAAGGCCCATTGTCCAGGACCCATGCCAAGCCAAATGAACTTGCCATGCCCTGGGAGGCTGCTCCTGTTCTACTGAGGTGCAGAGGAAGCAGAAGTGGGAGCCAGGAGTAGAGTAGGAAAATGGGACAGTTGGAGGATAATTGAAGCAAAACTTACCAAGTAATCCAACACGTGTATCCATAAAGGAAAAATCCTAGAGGATTCAAGAAGTAATCAACCTCTCTTCTCTAATTCCAACAAATCTATAGCCCAGTCTTGTTTCTCACTGATAATAGCATATACAGGACTGAGTGCATCTTGTACAAGTCAAGACACTGCTCCCTTTTCAAACACACAATGGAACATTAAGAGAGCCCTGGATTTCCAATCAGCAAATGCTCAGCCAAAAGCCTGAAGTCATCCTTTATTCCTTCTGTTCTTTCGCTCCTGTGTTTTATCCATCTGATAGATCCTATCAGCTCCTCTCCAAAACGTATCCCAAATCCATCCTCTTCTCTCCAGCTCAGCTGCTAGAAGCAGTGGCCAAACCACAATCACCTCTCACCAGGAGTATCGCATTAGCCCTCTCCCTCATTCTTTTGCATGCTCCCTTGCCACCTTAACCTTTCCAGTCTCCTTTTCAAACAGCCGAATGAATACTCCCTATAAAATATAAATCAAATCACATGGTTCCAATGTTCAAAACCCTCCCATCACATTTACAATAAAGTTCAAATTTCTTGCCATGTCCTAGAAGACCCGATCTCTTTCTTCATCTTTACTCCACAAATGCTCTCATTTGTCAAGCACCAGGAAGCCTGACCTTCCTGCTCCTCAAACCACACCAAGTTCATTTCACTTGCACACCCTCTGCCTCCAACTCTGTTTTCCTACATGTTTCTATTGCTGTTTTCTCTCTTCCCTCCTATTTCTTTTCTGATGTCTCCTCCTTAAAGGTTCATTCCCAGTCACAATTTCTAAGGTAGCCCTTCTTCATTGTCTCGCCTGCCTCATCCCTGATGCCTCTGCCATCTCACACTGCCTTGTTCCTTTTTGTTTCCTTCACACTGAGAACTGTCTGAAATTCTCTAGTATACATATTTGCTTGCTGGTTTCTTGTTAGCCTTCTGCTAGAATATAATCTCCATGAGAACACAGATGTTGTTCAGAGCTATGACCTCAGAACCTGGAACCAGGCCTGGCACACAATAGTTGCTCAATAAATATTCGCTAAATGAAAGAATGAAATTACAAACTTACCATCATATTCCTAGCTTTAGGGAGGATTCCAAAAAAAACAGTAAGAAAACAATGCTCAGTATATATTTTTTGAATGAAATGATAAACTCACCATCATATTCCTAGCTTTAGGAAGATAGGAGTAAGAAAACAAAAGGAAATTAGAAAGAGTGAAAAAAACTTGTCATTTTATTTAAAGTGCCTACAAGGAGCTCAGCACAGTGCCTCAAATTAAGCCCCCAACAAACAGTACCTGTGTTTGTCGATACTACATGCCCACTGATTTACATGCACAATTGCATTTAATATTCTCATGGATCCTGTGAAGTGGACACTAGTGGTCCCATTTTACAGAAAAGGAAGCTGAGGCTGAGAGTTTAAGTAACACGGACCAAACAGCTAGAAAGTGACAGAACTGACCCCAAAGCCAGAGTTATTTTTCCTCCCACTGCTCTGTGGCTTTGACTGCTGTCTCTGAGATTCACTGACATGACGTTCCATCCTTGCACATTCTCCTACAAAAAAGTGGAGCTAAAAAGAACTTGTCCCCGGGGCCAGGCATGAGGCTGGCCAACATGGAGAAACTGCATCTCTACTAAAAATAAAAAAATTAGCCGGGCATGGTGGTGGGCACCTATAGTCCCAGCTACTCCGGAGGCTGAGGCAGGAAAATTGCATGAACCTGAGAGGCAGAGGCTGCAGTGAGCCGAGATCATGCCACCGCACTCCAGCCTGGGCGACAGAGAAAGACTCTGTCTCAAAAAAAAAAAAAAAAAAAAGAACTTGCCCTCTATATCTAGGAATGTGACCAAGGCAAGAAGATAATGCTAAAAAATTGTTTCAGCATCTTTGACAACAAAGTGACTCTTGATTATCTGGAATGCCAGAACGAATTGTGTCCACACTGATACAGTGAAGTCAAACAATGGAAGGCCTGTTGATGGATGTGTTCATTCCTGCTCATATCCGTACAAGATAACTTCTATATTTGCTGGTCTAGTCAGCCAGTGGCCTACGATCCTAGGTTTCTCCATCAATTATGATGTGTTGGAAAAGGACCGTGATGTGGTCATACATAACGATTATAAACAAATTCACAAATTGGCTTTCCCATGTGAAGAACCATTATCAAGAATCAATTTATTAAGGAATTTATTTTTTTAATTAAAAAAATAGCACACTAGGAATGTAAAATGATAGGACCACTCTGACAAACAGCTGGGCAGTTTCTTACAAAAGACTACACATGCACTCATGACATATCCTAGCAATTGCATTTATCCCAGAGAAATAAAATCGTAAATCCACACAAACTTGTACATAGTTATACATAGCAACTTGATTTGAAATAGCCAAAATACTATGACACATCCACCCAGTGGAATACTACCCAGCAATAAAAAGAAATGCACTTTGGATACACGCAATAACTTGGAAGGATCGCAAAGGCATTATGCTAAGTGAGAAAAGCCCAATCTCAAAAGATCACATATCATATGATTCCATTTATATAACTATCTCAAAATGACAAGTTTATACAAACGGAAAACAGATCTGTGGTTGCCAGCGTTTAGGGGTTGGGACAGGGGCAGGTAGCAAGAGGGATGGTGTGGGGAGGTAAGAAGAGGGCAATCTTCCTGGTGATAGAATAGCCCTGTATCTTGACAGAGGTGGTTGTTACATGAGTGCGCACATGTGATAAAATGGCATAAAACTAGACACATACATTTTGCCAGTGTCAGTTTCTCAGCTTTGATATTGTACTATAGTTATACAAAATATAACCATTGGGAGACCCTGAGTGACTTGTACAAAAGAACTCTCTGTATCGTTACAACTGCATGTGAATTTTTACTTTCAAAACAAAAATTTCTTTAAAAGAATACCATGTTTAAGTCACTTTGGAGAGCTAGGAAACAGCTGGTATAAAGATGATCACTTACCCTATAATTAAAATACTAAAATTCATATATATCATAAGGATTTATGATGTATCTCTTCACAAATGACCTGAATTAAGGTTGCCCTAAAGGACTGGCTTACAACATTCCTCATTTTTCACAGGTTATCACCCAGAGTTAACCAGTTAGGCAAGGGTTAGTACAGCATGGTTCAGCAAGTACTCAGTCCACAGCAGTAGCTCCAAATATTGGCTGAGTGGATGCATGAATATAAAAATGTTAAGAGTAGATATATAAGAATGTAACAAGGGCCGGGCGCCATGGCTCACGCCTGTAATCCCAGCACTTTGGGAGGCCGAGGTGGGCGGATCACCTGAGGTCAGGAGTTCGAGACCAGCCTGGCCAACATGGGGAAACCCCAACTCTACTAAAAATACAAAAATTGGCCGGGTGCAGTGAGCACTTTGGGAGGCTGAGGCAGGTGGATCACCAGGTTAGGAGATTGAGACCATCCTGGCTAACACGATGAAACCCCGTGTTACAAATACAAAAAAATTAGCTGGGTGTGGTAGCGGCCGCCTGTAGTCCCAGCTACTCGGGAGGCTGAGGCAGGAGAATGGCGTGAACCCGGGAGGCGGAGCTTGCAGTGAGACGAGATCATGCCACTGCACTCCAGCCTGGGCGACAGAGCAAGACTCTGTCTCAAAAAAAAAAAAAAAAAAAATACAAAAATTAGCTGGGCAGTAGTGATGCATGCTTGTGATCCCGGCTACTCTGGAGGCTGAGGCAGGAGAATCACTTGAGCCTGGGAGGTTGAGGTTGCGGTGATCCAAGATCTCACCACTGCACTCCAGTCTGGGTGACAGAGTGAGACCCTGACTAAAAAAAAAAAAAAAGATTGAGATGGGGGCAAGAAGGTGTTTCTCACTTAGTGATATAGTGCTTTATGTACATACAGAAAACACTTCTCTTCCTCCAAAACCAGATATTGTATTAACAGTAGAAACAATTGAGATGAACTAAGTTTTTAAGGTAGTCCCAGGAAACTTTTTTTTTTTTTTTTGAGACGTTGTCTCGCTCTGTCGCCAGGCTGGAGTGCAGTGGCACAATCTCAGCTCACTGAAACCTCCCCCTCCCGGGTTCAAGTGATTCTCCTGCCTCAGTCTCCTGAGCAGCTGAGACTTCAGGTGCCTACCACCATGCCCAGCTAATTTTTGTATTTTTCATAGAGACAGGGTTTCACCATGTTGGCCAGGGTAGTCTCGATCTCCTTACCTTGTGATCCCCCTGCCTTGGCCTCCCAAAGTGCTGGGATTACAGGCGTGAGCCACAGTGTCCGGCCCGGCCTAGGAAACTTCTCTGAGTGCCAAGTCAATCCAAAATCACACTTCTATATACATAGGTGTAATGGTAATCAAGCTTTGAAGGTCCTTCCGAGTTTCATCACAGTTCTGGAAGCAACGATTGAAAATACTGATGGCTATGTTTATTCTAGGAGGGTAAAAAAAAGGCATCTGCTTAACTCTGTACTTTTCCCTACTTAACCTAAATAAGCTCAGCCTCAATGTCTATGGACTTGCTTCTGTGGTTTAGTCTGGGGAGGCAAGGTCAATGCCTACAGGAGCTGGGCATGTAATGGAAACACATTAGTCAAATAAGAGATAGTGAGACTTAGCAATGCACAGAAAAAGCAGGTCTCAGCTGAAGTCATTCAAATCCAAATACCATAAAAAGAAAAAACACACATCGTGCAGGTTCAACCAAACACTGTTAGTTGCCAATCTGGACCCCTGGTTAGACCATCAGGGCCTAGAGTGGTACCATCACCGTTCACCTCTTGCAGGTGCACAGTGGCTGAGGCGGAGGCCAGGCTTGTTTGTTTTCTTTAGAATCAGAATGAGGAGGCAGCCAAAATGAGGAAGTGCTGAAGTTTATTGCTATGAAAGACTAAGGGCTCCTCCCAAAGACACCCACTTGTTGAACTGTTTACATTGTAAAGCGTTTTGGCAGGGACAGGACATCGCCAATGCAAAGAAAGAGACTACAACCCTAAAAAACAGCAGCAAGAGGCTGGGCACATTCAGGTCTGAAAGGCTGCTACAGAACATTTATTAATATCCTGTTTCCTCCTACTCACAGTAATCCAATCAATGCTGATAATTTGTAACATTTATATTGTCCTGGGTAAATTGTGATGAAAGTAGGGAAAAAAACTTGCAATCAGCAGGAAGTAGTTCCTAACTGGTGCCAGTTGCTTTCTGTTGAGTTTCTGTTGAGCCCTGTAGTGCTAAATCCCAATATAATCTTAAAATCTGGAAGAAATGTCTGCAAACCACCAGCCCACGAGTCCATCTCCCCATCTCCAAGCAAAATAATTCTAAATCGATTAATGCAAGCTGAAAATCTGGAACCTTCCATCATGTGAAATTCAGAAGCTCATTTGATTCAGGATCCAAATTGTTCATTAAAAAAATGTAGCACTTATGTGTATTTACTGCTAAATGTTATTTAAATGGTTGACATCTGGTCTATTATAAAATCCTATGTAATTTGAGTCCTGATTATATTATTGGATCTTCCCCTGCACGTTCCAGATAGGATGTTCTTTAAAATGCCTTCCTTTTTTTTATTGTTTGTTTGTTTATTTATTTATTTATTTATTTTTGAGACAGAGTCTCGCTCTGTCGGCCAGGCTGGAGTTCAATGGCGCAATCTCGGCTCACTGCAAGCTCCGCCTCTTGGGTTCATGCCATTCTCCTGCCTCAGCCTCCCGAGTAGCTGGGACTACAGGCACCCACCACCACGCCCAGCTAATTTTTTGTATTTTGAGTAGAGATGGGGTTTCACCGTGTTAGCCAGGATGGTCTCAATCTCCTGACCTCATGATCTGCCCGCCTCGGCCTCGCAAAGTGCTGGGATTACAGGGGTGAGCCACTGCACCTGGCCAAAATGCCTTCCTTTTTAATTTCAAGGAAACCAGGGATTATTTGAACTTTTTTTTTTTTTTTTTAACTACAGGGCAAATATGGATCAGACTTGGCACTTTTCCACATACTCATTTATTAATTTATTTTTTCAATGACATTTATTGAATAATTACAATGTACCAGCCACCATGATAGATATGAGAAATAAAAGAATGAGTAAAACATGGTACCCACCTTCAGCAAAATCCCGCTGAAGGAAACAGTAGGGGTGGGCATTACCAATTGCTAATCTAGAAGGCATCCCTCCCTTAGGTCTACCAGAGCTCTGGTTGAAGGGTAAATCCCTGTCTCTTCTCCGTCACTGGGCAGGTGAAATTCTTGCCTAGTCATGAGAAGTGTACTGCAGGTTTCCCCCATCCTCTAGGTAAGGGTCCCCTAAATCAGAACCCTCAGCTTCTGGAAGCTTTTATTTGTCTGCTTCTGGATGATGTCATTCACAGATTATACATATGGAACTGGTGTATCCATTCACCATGGGCCTGAGGATGGAGCTGACCCATGGAGAAGCACAGAGGGAGCTGGAAGAGGCACAGGGAAATGGAGCCAGAGTCAAAGATGAACATAACTGAAAATCTGTCCTATGTCTGGGCTTCTGGTCATGGGGGCCAATGGATTTCTTTATTATTTAAGGCAGTGGCCTCCAATCTTTTTGGCA
Source organism: Hylobates moloch (assembly GCF_009828535.3). NCBI lineage: Eukaryota > Metazoa > Chordata > Mammalia > Primates > Hylobatidae > Hylobates > Hylobates moloch. The sequence goes on from NW_026652276.1 coordinate 17,185,363, forward strand.
CCAGGGACCAGTTTCATGGAAGACAATTTTTCCAAGGACAGAGGGATGGAGAGGGTGAGATGGATTCGGGATGAAACTGTTCCACATCAGATCATCAGGCATTAGATTCTCATGAGGAGAACAGAATCTACATCCCTCACATGCACAGTTCACAATAGGCTTCTTGCTTCTATGGGAATCTAATGTCACAGCTGATATGACAGGAGGTGGAGCTCACTGGTAATGCTCGCTCACCTGCCACTCACCTCCTGCTGTGTGGCCCATTTCCTAACAGGCCACGGATTGGTACTGTTCCATGACCTGGGGGTTGGGGACCCCTGATTTAAGGTAATTCGACTTGGGTTTCCTTGTACTTGCAGACAAAATGAGCTGATATGCCTATACCAACAGCTCTTCCCATAAGAAGATCCATGGTTGGCACCAACTTTTTCTCCAAGACGATAGTGACATGCAATGCCACAGACATTCCACGGCATGTGCACGAACTGTGCTTCTGTTTCTCAGTGAAGACACTGGATGCCTTTGGACACTTTCTCCTCTCTCTTTGCCCTTGTATTTGCAGCGTCCCTTCCCCATTCCCACCTAGTTTAGCTTAAACTACCACATGTGAAATGTCGAGTAGGCATGGGAAAGTCTCTCCAAGTATGAGTGTTTCTGCAAGTCAATTTTCAGTCACAAAACATTTTTTATTAGTAGAAATGTCTTTTTTTTTTTTTCTTTTTTTTTTTTTTGAGATGGAGTCTCACTCTGTTGCCCAGGCTGGAGTGCAGTGGTGCGATCTCGGTTCACTGCAAGCTCTGCCTCCTGGGTTCACGCCATTCTCCTGCCTCAGCCTCCTGAGTAGCTGGGACTACAGGCGCCCGCCACCACGCCCGGCTAATTTTTTGTATTTTTAGTAGAGACAGTGTTTCACCATGTTAGCCAGTATGGTCTTGATCTCCTGACCTCATGATCCACCCGCCTCGGCCTATCAAAGTGCTGGGATTACAGACGTGAGCCACCGTGCTTGGCCCTAGTAGAAATATCTTTAAAGTTAGATTTTGGTTGCATTCATATGATATAGCTTAAGGATAGTGCACCTGAAGCAAGGTCTTGCAGAGTGGCTGCAGATAGAGTGGAAGATCTCTCAAGAGTGCTTTCACCCTACTGTACCTGCAGAACCAGCTCAGTCTGATTCAACCTTGTCAATAAGAAAATGTAACAAAATGATAAATCTGATGAGTTTTTTTTCTTTTTTTTTTTTTTTTTTTTTGAGATGAAGTTTTCTTCCTGTTGCTGAGGCTGGAGTGCAATGGCACGGTCTCGACTCACTGCAACCTCCGCCTCCCAGGCTCAAGCAATTCTCCTGACTCAGCCTCCCAAGTAACTGGGATTCCAGGTGCCCACCACCATACCTGGCTAATTTTTGTATTTTTAGTAGAGACAGGGTTTTGCCATGTTGGCCAGGCTGGCCTCAAACTCCTGACCTCAGGTGATCTTCCTGCCTCGGCCTCCCAAAGTGCTGGGATTACAGGTGTGAGCCACCACACCCAGCCATCTGATGAGTTGTTTTTCAGTTGCAGAGGACACCCAGGTTGCAAGTCATATAACCTGAGCATGCCCAGATAAATCAAGCATGCCCAATTCATGACCCTAGAGCCAGCCAGATAGAAAAAGTCAACCACTTAGGAACTTAAGTACCCAGATAGAGGAACAGGGACCAAATTAAGAAGCAAGGGGCCAGGTGCGATGGCTCGCACCAGTAATCCCAACACTTTGCAAGGCCAAAGCAGGAGGATCCCTGAAGCCAGGAGTTCAAGACCATCCTGGGCAGCACAGTGAGACCTCAGTCTACCAGAAATAAAAAATTAGCCACACGTAGTGGCAGACTCCTGCAGTCCCAGCTCCTGGGGAGGCTGAGGTGGGAGGATTGCTTGACCCCAGGAAGTTGAGGCTACAGTAAGCCATGACCACAGGACTGCATTCCAGCCTGGATGACAGAATGAGACACTGTCTCAAACAAAAAAAAAAATCAAAATTAAAATTTTTATTTTGAATTTTTTTTTTTTTTTGAGATAGAGTCTCGCTCTGTCACCCAGACTGGAATGCAGTGGCATGATCTCGGCTCACTGCAAGCTCCACCTCCTGGGTTTACGTCATTCTCCTGCCTCAGCCTCCTGAGTAGCTGGGACTACAGGCACCCGCCACCACGCCTGGCTAATTTTTTGTATTTTTAGTAGAGAGGGGGTTTCACCATGTTAGCCAGGATGGTCTTGATCTCCTGACCTTGTGATCCACCCACCTCAGCCTCCCAGAGTGCTGGGATTACAGGTGTGAGCCACAGCACCTGGCCCAAAATTAAAAATATTTTAAAGCCTTTCTGAAATGTTTAACTAAAATGCATTAATTTAAGGATAAAACCTTGTAACATTTATTATTTCCTTTGAAAAAATCCTTTAACATCAACTTTTTTTTTTTTTGGTACAGAATCTCGCTCCCGTCGTTCAGGGTGGAGTGCAGTGGCTCAATCTCGTCTCATTGCAACCTCCACCTCCTGGGTTCAAGCGATTCTCCATCCTCAGCCTCCAGAGTAGCTAGGATTACAGGCATGTGCCACCACGCCCAGCTAATTTTTGTATTTTTAGTAGAGACGGGGTTTTGCTATGTTGGCCAGGCTGGGCTTGAACTCCTGACCTCAGGTGATCCACCTGCCACAGCCTCCCAAAGTGCTAGGATTACAGGCATGAGCCACCTCGCCTTGCCAACTTTTTAAATGTTTTTTTTCTTGAGACGGAGTCTCGCTCTGTTCCCAGACTGGAGTGCAGTAGCATGTTCTTGGCTCACTACAAGCTCCGCCTCCCGGGTTCACACCATTCTCCTGCCTCAGCCTCCCGAGTAGCTGGGACTACAGGTGCCTACCACCACACCTGGCTAATTTTTTGTATTTTTAGTAGAGACGGAGTTTCACCATGTTAGCAAGGATGGTCTTGATCTCCTGACCTCATGATCCACCCGCCTCAGCCTCCCAAAGTGCTGGGATTACAGGCATGAGCCACCGCGCCCCGGCCGCCAACTTTTTTTTTTTTTTTTCAGATGGCGTCTCAATCTGTTGCCCAGGCTGGAGTCCAGTGGTGTGATCTCTGCTCACTGCAACCTCCGCCTCCCAGGTTCAAATGATTCTCCTGCCTCAGTCTCCCAAGTAGCTGGGATTATAGGTATGTGCCACCAAGCCTGGCTAGTTTTTGTATTTTTAGTAGAGATGAGGTTTCGCCATGTTGGCCAGGCTGGTCTCGAACTCCTGACCTCAAGTGATCCACCCTCCTTGGCCTCCCAAAGTGCTGGGATTACAGGTGTGAGCCACCATGCCCGGCCCAATATCAACTTTTAATGTAGGTAAAAATTTACTCATTCTTTGCAGTCTCTGTTGCTAACTAAAGCAAATGATGATAATTCTATTTTGAGAAGTTTAAAATTTTTTCTCTTATATTTCTGAGTCTAAGTAGAGATTGCCATTTTCAAAGAACCACTGCTTGTTCCTCTAGCTACTGGTGATGGGGCACATGATCTGCTGAGTATTTTCAAGTATGCTTCTGGGACTTCCATCATATTCATAGATTAACTATAGAAAATAGACAACGTTTTCGCTATGGTAATACCACCTTATCTTTCTGTTACTTTTTTGTTTACAGTGTGTCTTGGTATACATATCACATTTTATTTTTCATTTATCTGTGAGGTAGACTTCATTATACTGATATTTTAAAAGTGAATAACGAGGCCAAGCAGGGTGGCTCACACCTGTAATCCTAGCACTTTGGGAGGCCAAGGCGGGTGGATTGCCTGAGTTAAGGAGTTGGAGACCAGCCTGGGCAACATGGCGAAACCCTGTCTCTACTAAAAATACAAAAAAATTAGCCGGGTATGGTGGCTTGGCACACGCCTGTAATCCCAGCTACTTGGGAGGCTGAGGCAGGAGAATCACCTGAACCCAGGAGGCAGAGGTTGCAGCGAGCCGAGATCGTGCCACTGCATGCCAGCCTGGGTGACAAAGCAAGACTCTACCTAAAAAAAAAAAGTAAATAAATGAATAAAACGAAAAGAGAATAATGAGCATGAAAATTCACAATTAGTTAATTAAAAAGTGGGACTTGAACTCAGGTTTTTGAATGGCTAGTTTAGTTCCTTTAAGAATGATATTCGGCTGGGCACGGTGGCTCATGCCTGTAATCCCAACACTTTGGGAGGCCAAGGCAGGCGGATCACAAGGTCAGGAGATTGAGACCATTCTGGCACTAACACGGTGAAACCCTGTCTCTACTAAAAGCACCAAAAATTAGCCAGGCGTGTTGGCACGTGCCTGTGCTCCCAGCTATGCAGGAGGCTGAGACAGGAGAACTGCTTGAACCCGGGAGGCGGAGGTTGTAGTGAGCAGAGATCGTGCCACTGCACTTCAGCCTGGGCCACAGAGCGAGACTCCATCTCAAAAAAAAAAAAAAAAAAAAAAATTCTTCTCCATACACTGATACATGGTCATCTGAAGAACATCCCTGACAGCGTCCCCTGGGAGGAATTCATCTGAGCAATATCAAAGTGGCACAGACTCTGCTACTTATTAACTTTGGTTGTCATGATTTTAGACTATGATGAAACGATTGCTTCTATTTTAATAGGATAATAGCAAATATTTAAAGAACAATTCCCACAAAACTTCTCTTTGTCCCACGTTGCTTCTTAAAACTTTAAATGTATTAGGTTGATGCAAAAGTAATTGAGGTTTTTGCAATTACGTGGCAATAATTTTTTTCACCAACCTAATAACTGAGTCTCAAATACCCTAGGCCTCCCATTTCTACACAAATAGGAGTAACTATATGGTGCCTGCAAGGAGCAACATCCATCTTCCCTAGAAGTTTTTAAACACATCAACAGGGGCCAGTGAAATGCCTCTTGTCTGGACTTCCTCTCCTCCAACAAGATCAAAAGAAAGCTTGAAATATCTCTCCTTCTCCACCCTCCAGCCTGCAAAGTCTCACCACCACTGCCATGAATCCCCCAGGATGAATCTCAAGTCCCATAATCTTGTGCGTGTCAATCACCCTAATAAGACCCAGATTCTCAGGTCATCTGGAATCTTCCTCACTTGAACCCCCATAGAGCTCTGCACAGCCCCTGTCTGGCCCTATGTTCTACTCCTCCCCAGCTCTTAGACCCTTTTCCACACTGCCCTCTGCAATTCATCGTCCATCCTTTATAAAATCCCTGTACCCTCAGGCTGGGTGCAGTGGCTCACGCCTGTAATCCCATCACTTTGGGAGGCCGAGGTGGGCAGCTCACGATGTCAGGAGTTCAAGACCAGCCTAGCCAATATGGTGAAAACCCGTCCCCATTAAAAAACACAAAAAATTAGCTGGGCATGGTGATGTGCACCTGTAGTCCCAGCTACTCAGGAGGCTGAGGAAGGAGAATCACTTGAACCCAGGAGGCGGAGGTTGCAGTGAGCCAAGATCATGCCATTGCACTCTAGCCTGGGCAAGAGTGCTAGACTCCATCTCAAAAATCATAATCATAATCATAATCCCTGTACCCTCAAGCTATCTCTAAATACCCCCCTTTACTTTTCTATCTCTTTTTTTTTTGAGACAGAGTCTTGCTCTGTCACCAGGCAGTAGTGCGGTGGCACAATCTCGGCTCACTATAACCTCCGCCTCCCAGATTCAAGCGATTCTCCTGCCTTAGCCTCCCGAGTAGCTGGGACTACAGACATGCACCACAGGCCCGGCTAATTTTTGTATTTTTAGTAGAGAAGAGGTTTCACCATGTTGGCCAGGATGGTCTTGATCTCCTGATCTCGTGATCCACCCGCCTCAGCCTCCCAAAGTGCTGAGATTACGGGCAGGAGCCACCGTGCCTGGCCTCCTCCTTCTCTATCTCTAAATACACTCCACACACACACACCGCTTTTTTTTTTTTTTCTAGCTCTAGCTATAGCTATAACCTGGCTCTCCCCTGAGGACACTGTTTCCCCTGCAGCCTCTCATCCAATGATCCTTTTTCTCCTGTAGCCCTTGTATCACTTGGATGTCTAATTAGCATCTCAAGGCTAACATGTCCAAATGGAATCCTGATCTTCCCGCACAAAATGCCTCCACCACAGACTTCCTTATTTTATAGATGGCAACTCCATCCTTTCCAGTTGCTCAGGTTGAAAGCCTTGGAATCAGGCCGGGCGCGGTGGCTCATGCCTGTAATCCCAGCACTTTGAGAGGCTGAAGCATGCGGACCACTTGAGGTCAGGAGTTTGAGACAAGCCTGGCCAACACGGCGAAACCACGTCTCTACTAAAAATACAATTATTAGCCAGGCCTGGTGGCGCATGCCTGTAGTCCCAGCTACTAGGGAGGCTGAGGCAGGAGAAACACTTGAACCCGGGAGGTGGAGGTTGCAGTGAGCGGAGATTTCAAGATTGTGCCACTGCACTCCAGCCTGGGTTGACAGAGTGAAACTCTGTCTCCAAACAAAATAAAGCAAAAACTTGGAGTGGTGCTTGGTTCCCTTTTCTTTCACACTCCACATTGAATCTGTAAGGAAATTCCGTTGGCTCTACTTTTCGGATATATCCAGACTCCAAGTTCTTCTCACTACCCCCGCTCCTCCCTGCACAGTAATCCATATGATTCCCTGCCTGGATGACCGCAATGGCATCTCTAAATCTCCCTGCTTCCACCTGAGTCTGTTCTACCTTCCCGGAGTGTATTCTCAACCCAGCAGCCTGAGTAATCCTTTGAATTCATAAATCAGATTATGTCGTCACTCTGCAGGAAAATTTCCAAAGACTCCCTGTTTAAACAAGAGTAGTACAAGCCACTTACAATGGCCCATCAGGCCCTACATGATCTGGGCCGCTGGACCCTCGGATCTCTCACTCTCACTGGCTACTCTGTTCTAGCCAGTCTGTACTCCCTGATCCTCCCTAGAGGAATTGGCAGGCACTGTCTGCCTTAGGGCATTTGAGCTCACCATTTCCTCTGCTTGAAACAGACTTTTCCCAGGTAGCTCCCACCCCAGTTTTCCCAATCCCTGCACGCTGCTTTTTGTTTTCTCTTAGCTCTCATCTGTTTTAACATAGATATAATTTTCTTATGCATTACACTTTTGTCCCCACCATCCATGAGAGTGTAATGTCAGAAGCTTGGCTCTTTCCTTATCTTGTTCACTAAGGTGTCCCAATGTCTTTCTAGAGACTAGTGACTAATTCCTAATCACCTCCCACAAACCTGCCTTACCACAGATTCCCCTGTCTCACTGGATGGCAACTCCATACATCTAGTGACCCAGGTCAATCTTGACCCTTTTCTCTGTTACACCACATCCAATCAGTCAGGAAATGTTGTTGGCTCCACCTTTAAAATAATTGCTCAGTAATTTTATGTTGAAGGATTGATTGATCCTTGTGAAGTTGGCTAATAACATGGCCCAATCTCAATATCACTAATCCTTTTACATATCCCACACTTTGACGCCCCATTGATTACGTGGGTATGCATGGGTAGTCTTCTCAACATTAATATTGAATCTACATTTGCTGGGCTTGACTTCTACTTTGAATTTATAGACTTCATTAACTTCCTAAGTGCTGGGACTGTATGCAAGATACTTTATAGGTCTCATAGGTCCAGTTTAGTTCTTCTAGCTATGAGGGCTTTGTAAGTGTTAGTTAATGGTAATGCAGATAGTGACTTCACAATCAGCAGTCAGTCAGAACTCAGAGTTCTTGAGATCCTGAGTCCATCCAAATGAACACATCTTTTTTTTTTTTTTTTTTTAAATATAGGGTCTTGCTTTGTCACCCGGGCTGGAGTCCAGTGGCACAATCAGGACTTACTGCAGCCTCAGCCTCCCAGGGCAAGTGATCCTCTTACCTCAGCCTCCAGTATAGCTGAGACTAGGCTACAGGTGCTAGTCCGGGCGACAGAGCAAGATTCTGTCTCAAAAAACAAACAAACAAAAAAAAACAACAACAAAAAAACAAATCTTTACTGCATGACTATACCAAGAATTCTACTGGATGCTGGAGATTAACAAAATGTGTTTTAAATCACATCATCTGATAGGGTACATATATTTAAACAAATAATCTCAGTACAGTGTGATAAATAGAATATGAATATTGATACAAGGTGAGAGTAATTAACTCAGGGTAAGTCAGAGTTCACCAGGAACACGATATGGGGAAAGATATTCCAAGCAAGGAAAATTGAACAAGTGTTTTTTGTTTGCTGTTAGGCTTCTGTCCTTTATTATTAGTGTTCGTGCTTTTGGCCATAAGAATAAGAGAGTAGGTAGTGGGGGGTGTGGATTCAATTCATGAATCAGAATGCATACATTGGGTAAGTATTCGGATTTCCAAGGTCTCCTGCAAAATTTTTATGTATGATGATTCAAATATCAAAAAAGGACTGTATTAATTTAGTCAAGTTTTGACTCAGGATGCTTTTGGCAAGGTTTGCATGAATAATACTATTTCATGTGCCTGATGCCAAAACTGAAATATTAATAGACTGTGTTAAGATTTAAATCTAGTTATAAACATGTCTCTAAGATGCATGATAATTAAGAGAAAAAATAATCTGAAGCAGTTTCTTTCTGTGAACCATTAGAACTGCGAACAGCTACAATCTGTCTGCGTTTTCCTTGAAAGTAAAATCACAAAACTACAAAGAATAGAAGTGCCTATTCCTATACAACAGCCTGGGTATAGTTCTGTTTTAACTCTGTTTTAGGAAATTTTGACCACTTGTTATGGCAACATTTTCTTCTGGATCTGTAACTTACTCTAGACACTGCTTTTCTAATGAGCATGGGTAAATATATTCACATCTTTACAAAACTAAAAATAAGCAACAAATTTCACCTTTCCCAGAAAATTCTGTGCTTCTTTTGACATTTTTAAGCTATTTTTTAAAAAGCAGGACTGGATGAGAGTACTGACTCTAGCACAAACTAAGCAATTATCTCTGAGAGCCTGTTTCCCTAGCGGCAAAATGGAAATAGGATTTGTCTTATCTCACAAAGTGTTTGTGAGGCCCAATGAGACAAGCAACCTTAAAGGACATCATAAATACTAAAACAGCATATGTGAACAAAAACTTGTATACTAATTTCATAGCAGCATTATTCATAATAGTCAAAAAATGGAGGTTGAGCACTGTGGGTCATACCTGTAATCTCAACACTTTGACAGACCACGGCAGGCAGGTTGCTTGAGGCCAGGAGTTCGGGACCCTGTCTCTACACAAAATTAAAAAGTTAAAATTAAAAAATTATCTAGGTATGGTGGTGTGGTCTGTAGTCCTAGCTACTTGGGAGGCAGAGGTGGGAGGATGGCTTGAGCCCAGGAGTTCAAGGCTACTGCACTCCAGCCTGGGTGACCGAGCGAGACCTTATCTATATTACAAAAAAAAAAAAAAAAGTAGAAATAACTTAAATGTCCATCAGTTGATGAATGGATAATGTGTCATACCCATGCAATGGAATATTAATCAGCCATGAAAAGGCATGAAGTACTGATACCTGTTAACAACATGGATGAACCTTGAACACATTTTGCTAAGTAAAAGGAGCTAGACACAAAAAGCCACATTTATATTATTCCATTTATATGAAATGTCCAACGTAGGTAAATTCATAGCTGCAGAAAGTAAATTAGTGGTTGGCAAGGGCTGGGGGCTGATGGATACAGGAGTGAGGAAAACATTTTGATATTAGAGATGATGGCCATACAACTCTATGAATATTTTACAAACCACTGATCTGTATGCTTTAAAAGGATGAATTTATGGTATGTAAATTACACCTAAGTTTTTTAAATTATTCAAATACAATATCAAATATTTAATTGTTATTGTCATTTAGGATTCTCTTGATTTCCAAGTGAAGAAGAGTCCTTCTCTCAGAATATGATACAGTTTTTTTTTCCTTAAAACTTCTCTCTAGGCAGCCGGGCATGGTGGCTGACGCCTGTAATCCCAGCACTTTGGGAGGCCGAGGCTGGCGGATCACTTGAGGTCAGGAGTTTGAGACCAGCCTGGCCAACATGGTGAAACCGTGTCTCTACTAGAAATACAAAAAAATTAGCCGGGCGTGGTGGCGTGCATCTGTAATCCCAGCTACTGGGGAGGCTGAGGGAGGAGAATCGCTTGAACCCGGAAGGCAGAGGCTGCAGTGAGCCAAGATCACACCACTGTGCTCCAGCCTGAGCAACAAAGTGAGACTCCACCTGAAAACAAACAAAGAAACAAACAACAACAAAAAAACTTCTTTCCAAAGTACTTAAAGCTGCCTCACCAGGCTTCCAGACAATAACTGAGGAAGCAATTGGTACTTAAAAGAAAGCAGGGGTAGAAGGCATGGATAGAGTTTATAAACATGGCTACATATAATAAGATCTCCTTCCTCTGTCAGACGAACATCATGAAGAAGTAGAATTTCCTCGTATTAATACAATGCCTTCAGGGACTAGATGTGTGGTCATATCACTTTTTACTCAAAGTTGCACTTACTATTTATTTTGAGCCAATTTCATCTCGGTAAAAACGTGTGTGTGTGTGTGTGTGTGTGCGTCTGCGTGTGTATGACTGTGTGTGTGTGTGGGTCTGTGTGCCTTTGTTGGGGGTGGATGGGTGTGTGTTTCTGTGTGTGTTGGGGGTATGTATGTGTGGGTGGGTATGTGAGTGTGTGTCTGTGTGTAGGGGGTGGGTTTATGTGTCTGTGTTGGGGGGTGGATGGATGTGTGTGTGTGTGTTGGGGGTATGTATGTCTAAGTGTTGTGTCTGTGTGTGTGTGTGTGTGTGTGTGCTTGCATATAAGGGAAAAATGTGGAGACAGAACACAATTTGGCCGCTGCTCCTGTCTCCATACCACTAAAGGTCACCAGATTCTTACCATATCACATGTTTTAGAAGAGTTTTTCCTTCATTTCTAGACATTCTGAATAACTGGTTTAAAAAATAATCTGTCAGCAGAAGATAAAGGATCAAACCATGTTATATTAAAACTTTCACTAAATTACATAATGTGATCATCCCTAATGCAACACAATATTTATTTCCTAGTTACAAACTATTTTCAAACAATAAGGAACATAATTTTATTTGGTTTGGTCATTTTGTAAGTATTATACAAAGAAGAAATATAGATCAGACCAAAAAATACTTCTGGTAACATGAGAACATGAGTTTCAAAGAGAATTAATTTATCGTGCTGAGTATTATACTTTTTCACCCACGAGAATAGCATGGAGCAGTAGGTGAATTTAAAAAGAAATTTTAAATGATTTCTTGGAGAGTTTAAGTATGGGTATAAAAGTGAAAACTGGTTAAAAAGAAGCATACAAGGCCAGGCACGGTGGCTCACGCCTATAATTCCAGCATTTTGGGAGGCCGAGGCAGGCAGATCATGAGATCAGGAGTTCAAAATCAGCCTGGCCAACATTGTGAAACCCCGTCTCTATTAAAAATACAAAAATTGGCCAGGCGCAGTGGCTCAACGCCTGTAATCCCAGCACTTTGGGAGGCCGAGGCAGGTGGATCACCTGAAGTCAGAAGTTCAAGACCAGGCTGGTCAACATGGTGAAATCCCGTCTCTACTAAATACACAAAAATTAGCCGGCCATGGTGGTGGGTGCCTGTAATCCCAGTTACTCGGGAGGCTGAGGCAGGAGAATCACTTGAACCCGGGCGGCAGAGGTTGCAGTGAGTCAAGATCGCATCATTGTGCTCCAGCCTGGGCAACAAGAGCGAAACTTCGTCTCAAAAAAAAAAAAAATTAGCTGGGCATGGTGGTGCGTTCCTGTAATCCCAGCTACTTGGGAGGCTGGGGCAGGAGAACTGCTTGAACCAGGACCCAGGAGGTGGAGGTTGCAGTAAGCTGAGATCGCACCACTGCACTCCAGCCTAGGCTAGAGAGAGAGAGACTCCGTCTCAAAATAAAAAAAATAAAAAAAAGCAGCATACAAAAAGTGCTCCCATTTCTGTTGTCTTCAGTGTGTAAACATGGAAAAAAGGGGATGTGGATGGCTGTTAATGGCAGCCGTCTCAAAAAGGGTGGCAGGTGGGTGGTCTTGACTTCTTTATGTGTATGTGTATTTTCTGACTTCCCTGTAATAAAGAAGTAAAAAAAGATGGAGTCTTATTATAAGAGAAAAGTTGATTGCAAATAAAAACACTGTCATTGTTTTAATTCACTTTACAAAAAGATGCACCCCCCCCCCCCCCCCAATAAGTCTAGCTTCACTATGATTTTAGGAAAGCTGATATAAAACAGCCAGGCGCGGTGGCTCACGCCTGTAATTCCAGCACTTTGGGAGGCCGGGACAGGCAGATCACAAGGTCGGGAGTTCGAGATCAGCCTGGCCTACATGGCGAAACCCTGTCTCTACTAAAAAAAAAAAAAAAAATACAAAAATTAGCCAGCCATGGTGGCATATGCCTATAATCCCAGCTACTCGGAGGCTGAGGCAGGAGAATTGCTTGAACCTGGGAGGCAGAGGTTGCAGTGAGCCAGGATTGCGCCACTGCGCTCCAGCCTGGGCAACAGACAAGATTCCATCTCAAAACAAAACAAAACAAAAAAAATTCAGAGTAAAACAAGGACAATTTGGTCAGATTAAGCAAGATACATACAAAATGAGTTCCTTCAAAAGATAGACATCTGTCGAGTCATTTATACCACTTGACTAGATTTTTCGTTTTTCAGCTTTTTGGTAGTCATTAATGACTCAGCCTAAATTTTTTTTTTTTTTTTCCGAGACGGAGTCTTGCTCTGTGGCTCAGGTTGGAGTGCAGTGGTGCGATCTCGGCTCACTGCAAGCCCCACCTCCTGGGTTCACGCCATTCTCCTACCTCAGCCTCCCAAGTAGCTGGGACTACAGGTGCCTGCCACCACGCCCAGCTAATTTTTCGTATTTTTAGTAGAGATGGGGTTTCACCATGTTAGCCAGGATGGTCTCAATCTCCTGATCCACCTGCCTCGGCCTCCCAAAGTGCTGGGATTACAGGTGTGAGCCACCGCACCTGGCCGACTCAGCCTAAATTTAAGATGCATTTAGAGAAATGCTTTTTTATCACATTACAATGAGATTTTAAGAATAATTTGTAATTAGGACATTATGTGCAAACAGCAAATGACGTTGTTTATTCTTAAGTAGGTAGACTATTACTATTTACACAATTATTCGCTTTAGTAAAATATTTTTGTAGAAAACACAAAAGTAGGCCAGGGGCGGTGGTTCACGCCTGTAATCCCAGCACTTTAGGAGGCCGAGGCAGGCGGATCACAAGGTCAGGAGATCGAGACCATCCCGGCCAAACTAAAAATACAAAAAATTTAGCCAGGTGTGGTGGTGGGCGCCTGTAGTCTCAGCTACTCGGGAGGCTGAGGCAGGAGAATGGCGTGAACCTGGGAGGCAGAGCTTGCAGTGAGCCGAGATCGCGTCACTGCACTCCAGCCTGGGCAACAGAGCAAGACTCCATCTCAAAAAAAAAAAAGAAAAAAGAAAACACAAAAGTAAATTTGTCTATAATATGTACAAATGTAGTAATTTCATTTGATTCTTACATATTCATTAAACATAAAGAAGACCAACCATCCAATACACTTAGACTTATCTCTTCCCTGACACCATCTGGTTGCCCAAAATTGATCTTTCAAAATATTAAGACATGTCTCACCCATAACATAAATTCCCGTTTATTTAGCATCAGATAAAGAAAAACTCAAATAACCAGAAATTTTTAGCAGATAAACTGCCACTACACAAAACTGATATCAAGAATTTATTCAGGAACTTATCCTACTTACATATTCACACAAGTACATAAATTTATATTTACAATTTTGTTAATTGAAGCATTGCTGCAAATAGCAAGTAACTGGACACAGCCAACATGTCCATCAATTCTCAGCTGGTTATGTTAAATTAGGGTAGATCCAAATGATAGACTATTATGCGTTCATTAAAAAAACTCAGGGAGATCTCCAATATATGTTCAGTGAAAAATATAAGGTATAAAGCAATAGTTATTATAGGATCTACATGTGTAAAACAATAATATACATATAGATACATATATGCATGAAAAATATCTGGCAGGACACTTAAGAAAATATAATTACTGGCCAGCCACGGTGGCTCACGCCTGTAATCCCAGCACTTTGGGGGGCCAAGGCAGGTGGATCACCTGAGGTCAGGAGTTTGAGACCAGCCGGGCCAACATGGTGAAACCTCATCACTACTAAAAATACAAAAAATTAGCCGGGCGTGATGGTGGGCACCTGTAATCCCAGCTATCGGGAGGCTGAGGCAAGAGAATCGCTTGAATCTGGGAGGCAGAGGTTGCAGTGAGCTGAGATGGCACCATTGCAATCCAGCTTGGGCGACAACAGCGAGACTCCATTTCAAAAAAAAAAGAAAAGAAAAAGAAAATATAATTACTTCTGAAAAAATAGGGCTGGTACTGCAATAGTCTTGTGCAAGAAAAGAAAAAAAAAAGACAGCAGGGTTGGAAGACAGGGTTAAGATCAAATGCTGTGTTTTAGTTTATTTCTTTCAATTCTGTTCAAGTTATATATTTACGCATTTTTTTATTATACTTTAAGTTCTAGGGTACATGTGCACAACGTGGTTTGTTACATATGTATACATGTGCCATGTTGGTGTGCTACACCCATTAACTCATCATTTACATTAGGTATATCTCCTAATGCTATCCCTCCCCCCTCCCCCCACCCCACAACAGGCCCTGCTGTGTGATGTTCCCCTTCCTGTGTCCAAGTGCTCTCATTGTTCAATTCCCACTTATGAGTAACAACATGCAGTGTTTGGTTTTTTGTCCTTGCGATAGTTTGCTGAGAATGATGGTTTCCAGTTTCATCCATGTCCCTACAAAGGACATGACTCATCCTTTTTTATGGCTGCATAGTATTCCATGGTGTATATGTGCCACATTTTCTTAACCAGTCTATCACTGATGGACATTTGGGTTGGTTCCAAGTCTTTGATATTGTGAATAGTGCCACAATAAACATACGTGTGCATGTGTCTTTAAAGCAGCATGATTTATAATCCTTTGGGTATATACCCAGTAATGGGATGGCTGGGTCAAATGTATTTCTAGTTCTAGATCCTTGAAGAATTGCCACACTGTCTTCCACAATGGTTAAACTAGTTTACAGTCCCATCAACAGTGTCAAAGTGTTCCTATTTCCCCACATCCTCTCCAGCACTTATTGTTTCCTGACTTTTTAATGATGGCCATTCTAACTGGTGTGAGATGCTATCTCATTGTGGTTTTGATTTGCATTTCTCTGATGGCCAGTGATGATGAGCATTTTTTCATGTGTCTGTTGGCTGCATAAACGTCTTCTTTAGAGAAGTGTCTGTTCATATCCTTCGCCCACTTTTTGATGGGGTTGTTTTTTTCTTGTAAATTTGTTTGAGTTCTTTGTAGATTCTGGATATTAGCCCTTTGTCAGATGAGTGGATTGCAAAAATTTTCTCCCATTCTGTAGGTTGCCTGTTCACTCTGATGGTAGT
Organism: Hylobates moloch; assembly: GCF_009828535.3. NCBI lineage: Eukaryota > Metazoa > Chordata > Mammalia > Primates > Hylobatidae > Hylobates > Hylobates moloch. The sequence continues at coordinate 17,200,934 of NW_026652276.1, forward strand.
TTCTTTTGCTGTGCAGAAGCTCTTTAGTTTAATTAGATCCCATTTGTCAATTTGGCTTCTGTTGCAATTGCTTCTGGTGTTTTAGACATGAAGTCCTTGCCCATGCCTATGTCCTGAATGGTATTGCCTAGGTTTTCTTCTAGGGTTTTTATGGTTTTAGGTCTAACATTTAAGTCTTTAATCCATCTTGAATTAATTTTTGTATAAGGTGTAAGAAAGGGATCCAGTTTCAGCTTCAAGGCTGGTTCAACATATGCAAATCAATAAACGTAATCCAGCATATAAACAGAAGCAATGACAAAAACCACATGATTATCTCAATAGATGCAGAAAAGGCCTTTGACAAAATTCAACAGCGCTTCATGATAAAAATTCTCAATAAATTAGGTATTGATGGGACATACCTCAAAATAATAAGAGCTATTTATGATAAACCCACAGCCAAATTCATACTGAATGGGCAAAAACTGGAAGCATTCCCTTTGAAAACTGGCACAAGACAGGGATGCCCTCTCTCACCACTCCTATTTGACATAGTGTTGGAAGTTCTGGCCAGGGCAATCAGGCAGGAGAAAGAAATAAAGGGTATTCAATTAGGAAAAGAGGAAGTCAAATCGTCCCTGTTTGCAGATGACATGATTGTATATTTAGAAAACCCCATTGTCTCAGCCCAAAATCTCCTTAAGCTGATAAGCAACTCCAGCAAAGTCTCAGGATACAAAATCAATGTGCAAAAATCACAAGCATTCCTATACACCAATAACAGACAAACAGAGAGCCAAATCATGAGTGAACTCCCATTCACAATTGCTTCAAAGAGAATAAAATACCTAGGAATCCAATTTACAAGGGATGTGAAGGACCTCTTCAAGGAGGACTACAAACCACTGCTCAACAAAATAAAAGAGGACACAGACAAATGAAGAACATTCCATGTTCATGGATAGGAAGAATCAATATTGTGAAAATGGCCATACTGCCCAAGGTAATTTATAGATTCAATGCCATCCCCATCAAGCTACCAATTACTTTCTTCACAGAATTGGAAAAAAGTACTTTAAAGTTCATATGGAACCAAAAAAGAGCCCACATTGCCAAGTCAACCCTAAGCCAAAAGAACAAAGCTGGAGGCATCACACTACCTGACTTCAAACTATACTACAAGGCTACAGTAACCAAAACAGCATGGTACTGGTACCAAAATAGAGATATAGACCAATGAATGGAACAGAACAGAGCCTTCAGAAATACCACCACACATCTACAACCATCTGACCTTTGACAAACCTGACAAAAACAAGAAATGGGGAAAGGATTCCCTATTTAATAAATGATGCTGGGAAAACTGGCTAGCCATATGTAGAAAGCTAAAACTAGATCCCTTCCTTATGCATTTTTAATACTAAGATTTTTAGAAAAATGCCACACACTTTGTAAAAATTTAGTCTAATTTTCTACAACTCTTATATATGATAAATTTTAAAATTAAATTTTATTCATAATGATGTCTTAGAAGGATTGCAAGTTACTTAAGTGTTTTCTAAATCATTAAAGAAAAGGTAAATTAAGTTCAATATGGTTTTATGTCAAGCCTTTTTTAACGTTGTGTTTCTTTTTTTTTTCTTTTTTTTTAAGACAGAGTTTCATTCTTGTTGCCCAGGCTGGAGTGCAATGGTGCGATCTCAGCTCATTGCAACCTCTGCCTCCCGGGTTCAAGTGATTCTTCTGTCTCAGCCTCCTGAGTAACTGGGATTACAGGCATGTACCACCACGCTCAGCTAATTTTGTATTTTTTAGTAGAGATAAGGTTTCTCCATGTTGGTCAGGCTGGTCTCAAACTCCCAATCTCAGGTGATCCTCCTGCCTCAGCCTCCCAAAGTGCTAAGTTTTATGTTGTATTTCTATGGAAATTTATTATATATAACATATATATTTTTATATACAGACATATATAATATATAAAGAGTTGGTTACCAAATCTTATGTGTATATCAATTAACCAGAACACTTCCTTCCTAAACATTTTGAATAAATATACATATTCAAAATTAGAAGGTTAATGTGGTTTTATTTGAAAGGCATATTTAATTATACAGTGTTTTGTTGATATTTATTTGTAGTTACTTTTTAGTAATGTTATCTCATCTCTGCCTGCATTATGTTTTACGTCTGTTCTCTGCAATTGCATTGCAAATCTTTAAGGGAAGCCACTTGCCTCACAAGTACTACGGCACCTAGTATATACCAGGCACTCAGGATTTGCTGAATATGTGAACTGATTAATAACAAAACTGTTACCATGTATTTGAGAGTATATATATTCCTTTTTTTTTTGAGACGGAGTCTCACTTTGTCACCCAGGCTGGAGTGCAGTTGTGCGATCTCGGCTCACTGCAAGCTCCGCCTCCGGGGTTCACGCCATTCTCCTGCATCAACCTCCTGAGTAGCTGGTACTACAGGCGCCCGCCACCATGCCTGGCTAATTTTTTTGTATTTTTAGCAGAGAGGGGGTTTCACCATGTTAGCCAGGATGGTCTCAATCTCCTGACCTTGTGATCCGCCCGCCTCAGCCTCCCAAAGTGCTGGGATTACAGACGTGAGCCACCACGCCTGGCTGAGAGTATATATATTCTTGGTGCAGATCCACTGAGAGTAAGAAAAATTGGGGGACTTTAAAAATTCAGAACTCTCAATTTTACACTACGTGATGTTTAATTTTATATGGCAATTTGACTGGGCCACAACGTGCCCAGATATTTGGTCAAACATTATTCTGAGTGTGTCAGTGGAGGAGTTTCTGGGTGACATTAACATTTAAGCAGGTATACTGAATAAAGCAGATTGCCCTCTCTAATGTGAGCAGGCCTCATTCAATCAGTAGAAGGTCTAAATATTAAATAGAACAAAAAGGCTGACCTCCCTCAGGAAAGAGAGAATTCCTCCTGCTTGTCTTTGAACTGCCACATTTTATTTTTTATATGTTTATTATATTTTATTGAGATGAAATCTCTGTCACCCAAGCTGGAGTGCAGTGGCGTGATCTCAGCTCATTGCAACTTCTGTCTCCTGGGTTCAGGCAATTCTCCTGCCTCAGCCTCTCTGAGTAGCTGGGATTACAGGTGCCAGCCACCATGCTTGGCTAATTTTTGTATTTTTAGTAGAGACAGGATTTCACCATGTTGGCCAGGCTGATCTTGAACTCCTGATTTCAAGTGATCTGCCTGCCTTGGCCTCCCAAAGTGCTGAGATTACAGGTGTGAGCCACCGCACCTGGCCATGTTTATTTTTGAGACAGAGTCTTTCTCTATCTCCAGGCCAGAGTACAGTGGCACAATCACAGCTCACTGCAGCCTTGGCCTCCCAGCAACACACCACCTTTCATCCATGTCTCTTAAACGTTCTGCTTTCCTTGGCTAATCTTCTCATTGTGTTCATTATCTTCTATACGGTTCCAAGACAACAGTCATTGTGTTTTTCTCAATAAAAGTGAATTGTTATGTAACCCATAGGGTAGACTTTTTCTGTCTGTCTTTCTGAGAGCCATTGCTCACAGAGTGATTCTTCTGGCCCCCAGTGGCCCATGGTGAGGTTCCATGTAACCAGAGAGGAAATAGAGAACTGTGTCTCTGCCTCTTACGGACACTGCCTCTCAGACCTTTGGCTAAAGCACTCATGCATGGTACTGCTTGAAGAGTGAAGCCAAAGCTTGCCTCTAGTAAGCCTCTCATCTCAGCCTCCTGAGTAGCTGGGACCACAGGTCCATGGCATCATACCCGGTTAATTTTTCATTTTTTTGTAGAGATAGGGTCTCACTATGTTGCCCAGGCTGGTCTCAAACTCCTGGGCACAGGCAATCCTCCTGCCTCAAGCTCTCACAGTGCAGGGATTACAGACATGAGCCACTACACCCATCCTGAACTGTCACATTTTACAGATAAAAACAAGTCACAGGCCAGGCAGGGTGGCTCATGCCTGTAATCCCAGCACTTTGGGAGGCTGCGGGGGGTGGATCATCTGAGGTCAGGAGTTTGAGACCAGCCTGACCAACATGGTGAAACCCTGTCTCTACTAAAAATACAAAAATTATCTGGGCATGGTGGCAGATGCCTGTAATCCCAGCTACTCGGGAGGCTATGGCAGAAGAATCACTTGAACTCAGGAGGTGGAGGTTGCAGTGAGCCAAAATCATGCCATTGCACTCCAGTCTGGGTGACAAGAGCAAGACTCTGTCTTAAAACAAAACAAGTCACAGGAATAGTCCAGATTTAAGTACAGTCATGTGCCACATAACAGTGTTTCAGTCAATGATAGACTGCGTATATCATAGTCCCATAAGATTATAACAACATGTTTTTACTGCATCTTTCCAATGTTTAGATCCACAAATACTAGTGGGGCACGGTAGCATGTTTATGTAGTCCCAGCTACTCTGGAGGCTGAGGCAGGAGGATCACCTGAGCCCAGGAGCTCAAGGTTGCAGTGAGCTATGATGGGGTCACTGCACTCCAGCCTGGGCAACAGAATGAGACCCCTGTCTCAAAAAAAATAATAAGGAATTTATTGCATCTTTTATGAGAAAAACCAAAGCCATCTGAAAATATCTGGGAAACAGGTGATTTTTGAGAAGATCATGAGATGAAACTAAACTTTCAGAAAAAAGAACAATTTGATGATAAAGTCAAAAGGGAGCATATGCAGACAGTGTTTACATATGCAAATAAACGGAGAGTGAACATTTTTAAAAATCACAGTACTTTTCTATTGTATATTGGTCTCAATTGACACGTGCAACATCTCCATGCAGTGATAGTAATTATTTTATAGATGAGAAATGTGAGGCTTAGAGGCTTCAGTGATTTTAGAATCCAAGACTCAATACCACGGCAACACACCACCTTTCATCCATGTCTCTTACACGTTCTGCTTTCCTTGGCTATTCTCATTGTGTTCACTATCTTCTATACAGTTCCAAGACAACAGTCGTTGTGCTTTTCTCAATAAAAGTGAATTGTTACGTAACCCATAGGGTAGACTTTTTCTCTCCATCTCTCTGAGAGATATCCATTGCTCGCAGAGTGATTCTTCTGGCCCCCCGTGGCCCATGGTGAGGGTTCTATGTAACCAGAGAGGACATAGATAGCTGTGTCTCTGCCTCTTATGGACACTGCCTCTCAGACCTTTGGCTAAAGTACCTATGCATGGTACTGCTTGAAGAGTGAAGCCAAAGCTTGCAAACAAAACAAAAGACATGCAAGTAATCATGGTATGGAGGGTATGTTTTTTAATTTGAATCTGAAGGCCTTTAGGTGATACACACTTGACTGCCTCTGACATTTGAAATACTTCTGTGGCCCCTGAAGGCATCTGAATTTGCAGCTCCAGAGGCAGGTCTTTACCTCTGGGGTTCTGGGTTTATTCCCAAGCTGCACTGAACAGAGGGAGTAGGGAGATGAGGAGAGAATCAAACACTGCACCCCTCATCTTGCTGCTCAGTTATCTTAAACTTCACTGTGGCTACAATTCCATGTGTCACTTCCTAGGAGAAGGGAACAGCCTCATGAGGACAAATCTCCAGCTTTCGGAGGGAGCTCTGCCTGCATCTCTCATTTCCCGTCTCCTCTCTCTCTCTCCTTTTAACCCTTTCCCCTTTACTGTCCCATTCCCTAATTTTTTCCCAGGACTTTCACCCCTCCCTAAAGAAATCATCAAGTAAATTCAGTTCCACAATCCCAGGCATGGAATGCCAACAGCAATAACAATAGTTAATGTGGATGGGGTTTATACTACGTGCCAGGTGCTATGTGCTTTAGCATTTTATATGATGCTCAAGGGAATTATGATTATTATTATTATTATTTTGAGACAGAGTCTCGCTCTGTTACCCAGGCTGGAGTGCAGTGGTGTGATCTCCGCTCACTGCAACCTCCGACTCCTGGGTTCAAGCAATTCTCCTGCCTCAGCCTCTTGAGTAGCTAGGACTACAGGCACGTGCCACCAAGCCTGGCTAATTTTTTGTATTTTTAGTAGAGACGGGGTTTCACCATGTCAGTCAGGATGGTCTCGATCTCCTGACCTTGTGATCTGCCTGCCTTGGCCTCCCAAAGTGCTGAGATTACAGGCGTAAGCCACCTTGCCCAGCTGGGAATTATTAATTATATTTTATGTTTAAAGAAGCTGAAGCTCCAAATAAAAAGAATGACATTCCTGGTGCCATAAGATTCTGATCCCGACCTCCTGTCCTGGGCTTTCAGCCACCGTATCACCTCTTCTTTCTCCCCCAGCCATCCAGAGCCATCATCTGCTCTGAACAAGAGAGAGCTGGATTCTGACCCAGGCTGTGAAGGCCTGCCCAGGGAGGGAAGGATTAGGGACAGGGAGAAGCAGAGGAGAGAGGAGGTGAGAGTCTTTCTCCCAGCCTGCAACCCCTCCACCTACCCTCCCCAACACCTCCGCTGCAAAACCAAACACATCCTGCAACACAGACTCATCTCCTTCTGAAATTTCATGTGGGGGTCTAGAATACGAACAGAAATTCATATTCTTCCCATTAACATAACTTTGACTTTATTTCTTACAAACGAATATCCTCATCTTATTAGGTCTAGAAAGCATTGCCCTGATCACTTTTTCCCAGATCACGTCACGAAGTATCCCATAACACAAGGCCCAAATCATCTTTCCCTAGAAGGGAGATGGGGAAAGAAAGGGAGAATGGAGAAAAGAGTCTCTGTATTTCCTTTCATAGTATAAATGTATGATACATTTTGATTAAACTTTGATGCCTTTTTAATATTGTCTTTAGAACTCTACATGAAAGAGGGAAAATAGCCCCCAGAAAATGAATCCTGATGTACAGTCCTAGGAATCCAGGAATACCCAGAAATATCTAATGTATGGGGATGGGCCAGGCGCGGTGGCTCATGTCTGTAATCACAGCACTTTGGGAGGCTGAGGCGGGCAGATTGCTTGAGATCAGGAGTTCAAGACCAGTCTGGTCAACATGGTGAAACTCTGTTTCTACTAAAAATACAAAAATTAGCTGGGCATGGTGGCATGCTCCTGTAGTTGCAGCTACTTGGGAGGCTGAGGCAGGAGAATTGCTTTAACCTGGGAGGTGGAGGTTGCAGTGAGCTGAGATTGTGCCACTGCACTCCAGCCTGGGTGACAGAGCGAGACTTCCTCTCAAAACAAACAAAAACAGAAACAAATGTACGGGGATGGATGGCTCCATCTACAAGAGGCTGGCTTCTGTTCATGGAGACAGGGCCTGTGTAAGCCTGCTAAGTGACCCAGCCTCCCGCTCCCTGGAAATCATCCATGCGATGGTAACCACAGTGGCTTATAAAACTTAAATAAAATAATAAGAAAAATAAGCAAGGCATACATGCATTCATACATTTATAATGTATTCAGGGCAAAAAAATCCATTCAAAGCTAATTGCTAAGCAAATTAACAGACTAACTGAATTGTCTGGAAATGGTTGTTTAGTTATGGGTAACACAATGCATTGTGTTAAATACAAACTATTGTTGACCCTAGAGGAAATTTTATTTAAGAAGGGGGAGAAATTATGCCTTAAAGCATTCATTTTGTAAGTGCTCTGCCATCTGTTTGGGTGAAAGACTATATAAAGGCCGGTAATTACCATTATCACTAATTATCTGTCACTAGAAATCTTTTTCAGTTTACCATTAGCACTAAATTTAAAGCAAGAAGCAGGCTTATTAAATCCTAGAGTAGATTTGTATTCTCTATAGAGACATGCAGTTTACAAAACACTTTGATATTCTAATGTGGACTTTAAGGCCTAAGATATAGTATCCAAGTCAGCTGTAACTGTACATGAAACTGCCTGTCCAGTCTTCGGAACCACAGGGCCATATAATCTGGAATCTGTTAGCTTCTAGGTAAAAGGCCAATTACCAGACAAACTCTGGTAACTGTTAGAGATTAACAGATATTTCTAGAGGAGACTCTGCTCCTGGCACAGAGGTCACAATCCTTTACAACTCTTAAGATTCAGTGATTCTGGGCCATGAAAGAAAAAGATTATATGTGTTTAACAGAAGGTGAATAAAACATTCATTCGCTTACCTTATGCCATTCACACAAGTGCTTAAAACAGTAGTTGGCCCATAGCAGAAGCCTTATAAACACTGCTGTTGTTGTTGTTGTCATTGTTATTTGTAGTTGTTGTGAAATAGCTTTTGGCTTCTTGGCTTGGATTTTTAATTAGGTCATTTGTAGAGATCTACTAGCTTAATTTTAAAAGTGTTGAGATAACAGATAATCTATTTTTTTTATTAACTTAATAAGTAGACTCTTATTCTAGTTGCCTTCTTTCTACATTGTTTCAATTTGTGGCTTGATTTATCTTTCAATGCCCTGTAAAATGAAATTAACCTGCTACTTGACTTGATCCTAGGGTTTCCCAAGAACCGAAGAATATTTTCTAGAAAAACTTGGCAATTTCCCTCCATGGTGTATCCTCAGACATTAGAGACACCCTAAAAAATCTAAATGCCTGTCTGGCATTTAAATGCCCTTGACAATTTGATAGCAGAATGTATCTCCAGCCTCATTACCTTATTGTCCTCTATGTAAATCTTGGGCTACAATAAATCCAGACTATGTAATGATCCTTGAACATCAGTCTAATTAATCTAGAAAATTTACTGAATATGTATATATATATAAAATATCTTTGTTTCGTGCCTTTGTTGGTGCCATTTCTTCTTACAGAAGTTAATTTCTTCCATATTCCATATTCCACCCATTAAGGCTGTATAAGAAAAGTATTTGCCCAAACTGCCTTCCCTGGAAAATGCCATCCTTCACCTCAGCTCTCCAGAGCTGCCAAAGGAACGGGCAGAGGTGACCATGTGTTGATCATGTGTTCCCTCTCCTACTTTCAGCTGAATTAATCGTGTTGGGTGCAGAGCTGACCCAAACTCGACCAATCAAATTCTTCTCCTGGGAATCTGGAGATTAACAGAGTCAGTTCAACATAGAAAGCTTTGTGAAAGCTCATCTAGGGTCTGTTCATGGGCCAACACTATGTCAAACCAAAGTCATAGGCAAGACAAAACTATGGACGGTCAGAGACCAAGAGTAAGCAAAGAAAGTTTGCCAAACAGAAGACAGCACACTTGCAAAACAATGCATAGAAGGATCATGCAGCCACGTAAAGAAAAAGCAATGATGATCCTCAGCAGCTCTTCAATTTGCAGCTCCATTCCCAGCTGTGTCTCATTTACGTGAGTGCACTATATCCTAAAAATAACCCTCTCTTTCAGTTGGAACTAATTTGAGTGGATTTCCATCCCTTACAACCATTGAATTTTGCCTTTAAAAAAATACCCCTGCTCAGATGACAATTCGTTCATTACACTTTTCTGAATCGTCGCAGCTCGGATGATTCTTGCCTTGCTCTGCTATCTTGTCACGATCTGCCTGCTTCCCTGTTCTCACTGCCTTCTGTTCACTGCCTCCCCACCTAGAGGCTTAACCCCCCATCCTAAGCCCTGGGATAGATGTTTTACTCTCCAAGGACATTGGAGAAGGCCTAGTTCAATCACCTAGCACCACTCTGATCAAAGTTAAAACAGATAGATTAGTTCGTTCCTATGACAAAACTCCCACCTCTACCCTTGCTTGATAATTTGGTATGTGAGAGCCTCCTAAATTGATCCTACCTTGACCCGACCAGTTATTTTCTGAAACCCCAGTTCTAAGGCTGGGGACTCTGGTGGGCCTCCCTAACCTCGGGAAGCTGCTGGTGTTAGAGCAGTCGTTCTCAGCCTGGAGCGATTCTGCCCCCAGGGCACATTTCCACAAAGTCTTTTATCACAACTTGAAGGGCAGGGGTGCTACCAACATCTAGTGGGTAGAGACCAGAGATGCTGGTAAACATCGTACAATGCACAGGACAGCCCCCAACAACAGAATTATCCAGCCCCAAAAGTCAATAATGCAGAAATTGAGAAGCCCCACTTTAAAGTACTGGGCAAATGACTTTGAGCAAGTGATTTAACAATTTTGTGTTTCAGAATCTCCCTCCATAAAAATACAGATCTATTTCCTGTAAGGATATCATAGGACTGAACACAGTGCCTTTGGAACTTTAAGTATTCTGTCATAATTATCTTTGCACAATGAAAATAAATGTGTTAAATGCTTATGCTATTAATAATCCTTTCCTTATACTAGCTATACACTGAGTTTGGAAAAACTCTTGGGAAAGATGAAGTCCGTGTTTACTAATCCAACCTTTCAGAATTCTAAAGGCTTTGGTCATACACTCCTCTTGATTTTTTTAAAATAACATTATTAAAATAAAGTATTTTTATTGGTGTAAAATATACATAATATTAAATGTACTATTTTAATGATTTTTAGTATACAGTTCAGTGGTATTAAGTATACTTACATTGTTGAGTAAACATCACTCCCATCCATCTCCAGAACTCTTTTCATCTTACAAAACTGAAACCCTACACCCATTAAAGAGCAATCCCCCATTTCCCCACTTCCTAATCCTGGCAACCACTATTCTACTTTCTGTCACTGTGATCTTGACTACGCTAAGTGCCTCAAATAAATGGAATCATACAGTATTAGTCTTTTTTCGATTGGCTTATTTCCTTTTGCAAAAATTTTTAAATTTTTAATTTTTTTCAGAGTTTCACTCTTGTCTCCCAAGCTAGAGTGCAATGGCATGATCTCAGCTCACTGCAACGTCCGCCTCCTGGGTTCAAGTGATTCTCCTGCCTCAGCCTCCCTAGTAGCTGGGATTACAGGCACCCGCCACCACACCCTGCTAATTTTTGTATTTTTTGCAGAGACAGGGTTTCACCATGATGGCCAGGCTGGTCTCAAACTCCTGACCTCAGGTGATCTGCCCACCTCGGCCTCCCAAAGTGTTGGGATTACAGGTGTGAGCCACTGCACCCGGCCTGGTTTCTTTCCTTTAGCATAATGTTCTCAAAGTTCATCTGTGTTGCAGCATGTGTCAGGAGTTCACTCCTTTTTACAGCTAAATAATACTCCACAAATAAGTAAATATGTACATTTTGCTTATTCACTGATCCACAATGGACATTTAGGGTGTATCTACGTTTTAGCTATTGTGAATAATGCTTCTGTGAACCTGGGTATACAAATATCTCTTCAAGATCCTGCTTTCAATTCCTTTGGGTGTATACCCAGAAGTGGAATTGCTGGGTCACATAGTAATTCCATTTTTAGTTTTTTAAGAAACTGTCATACTATTTTTTACAGTGGCTATACCATTTTACAATCCCACCAACAGTGCACAAGGGTTCCAATTTGTCCACATCCTTTCCAACAATTGTTATTTTGTTTCGTTTGTTATCTGTTTCTTATGGTAGCTGTCCTAATAGGTGTGAGGTAGTATCTCATTGTGGTTTTAATTTGCATTTCCCTGAAGATTAATGTTGAGCATCTTTTCATATGCTTATTGGCCATTTGTATGTCTTTTTTGGAGAACTGTCTATTCAAGTCCTTTGCCAATTTTTGAATTGGGTTGTTTGGTTTTTGTTGTTGTTGAGTTTTAGAAGTTCCCCATATATTCTAGATATTAATCTTTTATCAGATATATGATTTGCAAGCATTTTCTCCATTCCGTGGGTTACCTTTTACTCTGTTTAGTGTCTTTTGATGCACAAAGTGTTTAAATTTTCATCAAGTCCAGTTTGTCTGTTTTTCCTTTTGTTGCCTGTGCTTTTGGTGTTATATCCAATAAATCATCACCAAATTGAATGTTGTGAAGATTTTGTCCAATGTTTTCTTGTAAGAGTTTCATAGTTCATTCATCTTCTCCTCTCAATTTATTTTTAGAGCTTTATTTTTCCAGATAAAGTCTTCAGCCTGGCCGGGCACGGTGGCTCACGCCTGTAATCCCAGCACTTTGGGAGGCTGAGGCAGGCAAATCATGAGGTCAAGAGATAGAGACCATCCTGGCCAAGATGGTGAAACCCCATCTCTACTAAAAATACAAAAATTAGCTGGGTGTGGTGGCGCACACCTGTAGTCCTAGCTACTTGGGAGGCTGAAGCAGAAGAATGGCTTGAACCCAGGAGGTGGAGGTTGCAGTGGGCCGAGATTGTGCCACTGCACTCTAGCCTGGCGACAGAGTGAGACTCTGTCTCAAAAAAAAAAAAAAAAGAAAAAGAAAAAAAGTCTCCAGCCTAAACATGTGCTGCATAAAATACACACAGATAAATTACCCATTGACAAAACCCAAAGGTAGTTAGAGTGTGCATGCACTCACACGTTTTAGAGTATCACTTGCCACTAGAAATAGAAAAAGCTTTTAACAGCAGTACAGAAATAATGCTTCTATGAACATGAGTGTACAAATATCTCTCTATATATATATTATCTATATATAAAATATATATGTGTGTATCTACAAACATACACACACACACACACACACACACGATAGAATAGGCTAAACTGCTAAGCAAAACAAAAAATATATATATAGCAGTTCAAACCAAAAAAGTTGATTTCTTGCTTAACATCTAAAATGAATATATCCAACTGACAGCAGACTTTCCTCAGCGTGATGCTTCAGAGACCCATGCTCCTTCCTTCTTGTGCTTTTTTTTTTTTTCTTGAGACAGAGTCTCACTTTGTCCCCCAGGCTGGAGTGCAGTGGCGCAATCTCAGCTCACTGCAAGCTCCGCCTTCCGGGTTCACACCATTCTCCCGCCTCAGCCTCCCAAGCAGCTGGGACTACGTGCGCCCGCCACCACACCCGGCTAATTTTTTGTATTTTTAGTAGACAAGGTTTCACCATGTTAGCCAGGATGGTCTCAATCTCCTGACATGGTGATCTGCCACCTCAGCCTCCTAAAGTGCTGGGATTACAGGTGTGAGCCACTGGGCCCGGCTCGTATCTGCTTCTTAACCATCTTGTTTTTGGAAGTGACACACACAGCTTCTACTCTTAGGTCTGGCAATAACTAGTCACCTGGTCATTCCTAGATGCAAGGCAGCTGGGAAACGTAGCCCCTGCTAGCGCAGCTGCCTTCCAGTAACTGTTCTGTGTCTGCACTGTCCCACAGGGTAGCTATTATGTGGCTACTGGGCACTTGGAATTTGGCTCGTCCAAACTGACGTGCACTGTAAGTGTAAAACGCACACCAGAATTTAGTGACTTAGTATAAAAATAAGACCGTAAACATCTCAATAATTTTTATATTGATTACATATTGAAATAGCAATATTACATATCTATAGGGTTAAATATATTATTAAAATTGATTTCACTTGTTTTAAAAATATTCTTAATGTAGCTATTAGAAAATTTTAAATTACACATGTGGCTTGCATTCTATTTCTATTGGATACTGCTATAGAAATTAGCTTTCTCTGTTACACAGATTATCTATCTTATAGAATCAGGATAGAACACACATCTGGGCCACTCAAAGAACTACAAGGAGGAACTGGAAGGATCTCTGAAATCAAAACGTGTACTCTCTTTTTCCTTTTTCCTCCCTCTCTCACTGGAGCCACGTGTTACTGGTCTTTGTCTGACTACCTGCTGGCTTTGCCCTTTTTTCCTCTCTCTGCCTCTATGTGTGTCTCCCTCTCTTCCTCTGTCTCTTTCATCTCTGTTCCAATCCACTGTGTCCAGGAGGATGGGGTCATGTGGCTTGCTGCCCATTCACCGAAAGTAATGGGAACAGGTTCTCAGGAAGAGGGCACAGCTAGGTCAGACAAACTGACTGACATGTTTGCTTAGCATATAAAATGTGTAAACACGATGTGGGCTTGGCAGCTGTCAACATTCCCCGGTTTTTACACTTAACAGACTATATTTGCTTTGAGGCCTTTTGTAAGTACTCTGTGTTGAATAGGTGACAAATTTAATCTGAGAGTATATTATTCAATTCGTGTCATCACTAAAGAAAACATGTAACTAATCTTTCTTTCTGGGGCTTGTACCAGTGCCCAGAAATAGTCAGCATCACTGACAAGCCTCAAATTTCCGACAGTGTACCTTGAACTCAATGTCTATTCATATAGTAACAGATCTCACCCATAAGACCAGGCTCACCATATGCATCAATTATATGAAGCTATAAAGTTAATAAATGGGTGACATACCCCCAAATAGAACTTTCTTATAGGTCTGGAACTTTTAAATTTAGTTCCTGAGGGTCTTTTGGGCTGGTCTCAATAAATGGATGACCTTCAGTTCCTGAGGGTCTTTTGGGCTGGTCTCAATAAATGGATGACCTTCCATAAATGAGCTGATAAAGAGCAAAGAGACACAATTCAATCAATTATTATTGGATTATTTTATAACCACATATATGCACTAAAAGACTATTTAAAACATTTGAAAACATTAAAACACTTCTTAACATCCATAAATCTGTAGTACAATTTGAACTTATTTTTAAAACTTGGGTTTAGCATTTAGCTGAATTTCACTAATTTCTCCTCCCTAATAGCCTGAATATTCTGTTTAAGATAACAACATTTGGTTCATATTATCTCTAGCGATATATATTTCTTTCATATATATTAATGTATTTTATTAAGCTGGTATTGAGCAGGAAGGAAAATGGCTAGGAAAATTCAAGAAATAAAAATAGTATCACAGTGTATATGGATTAAATTTATAAGAAACTTTATTATACCTTTTACTTAGAAAAAATTTTTAGGTCAATAAGACATCAAAACTTTTTTAAAAGTTGACTAATGGATTAAAAGAAAGCTTATAGGTTTTTACAGCTCTTTGTGGTTCATAATAAAAATTAAACACCATTTAATAGACTTCAAATTTAAAACGTTTAAGGTGGAAAAAAGACAGTAACTTTTTTTTAGAAAAAAAGCATTTTACTAAGTTTTCATTGCAAAGAATTATGACTAATGCAGAAAATTAATTAATGCAGAAAATTATGACTAATTTTATTTTGGCCTAAACACTGATAAAATATTTATAGAAAAATTATAATTTTCTTAGCTTTTAAAATATTCACATATATATTGTGTTAAGATATCCTTAGACAAAAAAAAAAAAAACCTATATGAGCAACTGCAAAAATGAAAGAAGGGTTTGGGGAAATTTCTTTAGCCAATTTCCTTAATATAAGGACTTGGATAATATGTAAAAGTGACTGGGATCTTTAAATAAGAGGTCAAGAGTTAAGACAGGGTAAGCTGGCCAGGCATGGTGGCTCACGCCTGTAATCCCAGCACTTTGGGAGGCCGAGGCGGGTAGATCACAAGGTCAGGAGATCGAGACCATCCTGGCTAACACGGTGAAACCCCGTCTCTACTAAAAAAAAACAAAAAATTAGCCGTTCGTGGTGGCATACGCCTGTAATCCCAGCTACTTGGGAGGCTGAGGAAGGAGAATCCCTTGAATCTGGGAGGTGGAGGTTGCAGTGAGCAGAGATCAAGCCACTGCACTCCAGCCTGGGCGACAGACCAAGACTCCATCTCAAAAAAAAAAAAAAAAAGAAAAGAAAGAAAAGACAGAGTAAGCCAAGAGGACTGTTGGCTTACTAAAATAAAAGGGAGAATAAAAAGGAATGTTACTAAGGTAGGAAACAGGCAAATCTATAGACCTCTGAGGAGTTGGTTTCCATAAATATGGGCCTCTTTCTCAGTAAACGGTCATTTCCTACATGCGCTGTTTAGCTTAATAGTAGAATTTTACTGTAATCGAAAGTTAAGTAGGCTTACTAAAATTCTTGAGTGCTTTGTTTTGGCGAATTGCATAGTTACTATGATGCCAATTTGCAGAAGTCTGACATAAATGATATATAATGCTAGAAAATTGAGTTTAAAATACACTTCTATTTTATATTCTCATTCCCATAATAGAGGAACAGAAAATTGAGTCTAATGCTGCTGTGATACTGACACTTCAAAAAAGATTTAATTAGTTTCTCTGACAAAGCAGTAAATCTTTAAATTAAGGAGTTCAGGAGTGCTGAGCCCCATAAATTCTCTAAGGAAATTTAAATAGGAATAAGTTTTAAACACATCCTTCTGGTGCCTCCCATGAGGCAGCCAGTGTTGCCCCTTGACAAATGTCAAACATAAATATACCTCGAATTTAGAAGACTCAATCACAGGCATGTAGTATTAATAAAATAAAATTTCATGATGTTAAGGAAATAGAAGTCAATCTCCAAAATGCTGGAGAATGAGACAGAAAAAATGTCAATAAATACAAAAGGTCACGTTCTTCTATAACAATAAACAACATTTCATAAGTGCTTATGAAATAGTATGGCTTATTTTAAGTGTTTTACATGGACTGAAGTTTTAATCTTTTCATCAACCCTATGTGGTTGATGCTATTATTCCCATTGTACAGATGAGGAAACGGGGGCATAAACAGATTGAGTAACTTCATAAGACTATACTGCTGGAGGGTATCTATAGCAAAAGCTGTGGCTGTGCCAACTACATTCCCTTGGGCCTTATTAATGTAATGCGCACCCAAATCTCACATCTACCTGCCAGGGCCTGTGGCAGTCTATTTTGTATTGTGCAAGGCAGACCAAAAAATCCAGAACTAGAATCAGCACCTATCCTCTTCCAGGATCCCTCGACCAAGGACTCATGTGATTTAATGTATAATACCCTGCTCCCTCACCCCTCAAGCAGGCAAATCGGAGGCACATATTCTGTATTGGCTACCAAGAGTTCCCAAATAAAATTAAATTCTAGCAGTCATAACTCACTTGAAAATTCATCATTTATTGTCTGCCCTCCCTCTCCTTTCCGACTTCCTCCGTTCCTACCAGTGATGCCTAAGATCGCCTTCCAAATAAACTAGTTTCACTCATATCCGTGTCTCAGGGTCTGTTTCTGGGAACCCAAACTAAAAGGGACCACTATTCAGGATTAGAACCCAAAAGGCCTGGCTGCAGAATCTCTAAGATTAATCATTACAATATACCGCCCACTCTCAAGAAGTTGACACATATTTTGTAAAAATTGTCTCAAGTCATGATAGAAGGAAAAATCATTCCCCAGGCCGGGTGCGGTGGCTCACGCTTGTAATCCCAGCACTTTGGGAGGCCGAGGCGGGTGGATCACGAGGTCAGGAGATCGAGACCACGGTGAAACCCCGTCTCTACTAAAAATACAAAAAATTAGCCGGGCGTGGTGGCGGGCGCCTGTAGTCCCAGCTACTCGGAGAGGCTGAGGCAGGAGAATGGTGTGAACCCGGGAGGCGGAGTTTGCAGTGAGCCGAGACTGCTCCACTGCACTCCAGCCTGGGCGACAGAGCAAGACTCCATCTCAAAAAAAAAAAAAAAAAAAAAAAAAAAATTCCCCATTTTACATCCCAACTTCCTGTCCAGAATTGTGAAGGGCCTGAGATTTTATTTTTTGCCAGCTAACAAGTTAGCCTGCCACAGAGTATAATAAAGATCGTTAGAAGACACGAGACTCCTGGGGCAGAGACAAGAAACTTTATTACTCATAGGAAGAGAAGTAGACAGAGTATTGAGAGGTGACAGCTTGCTGGCAGTCCTCATAGCCCTCGCTTGCTCTCGGCGCCTCCTCGGCCTCAGCTCCCACTTTGGCGGCACTTGATGAGCCCTTCAGCCCACCGCTGCACCCTGGGAGCCCCTTTCTGGGCTGGCCAAGGCCACAGCCGGCTCCCTCAGCTTGCAGGGAGGTGTGGAGGGAGAGGCGCGAGTGGGAACTGGGGCTCCACGTGGGCTTGCGGGCCAGCTGGAGTTCCGGGTGGGCGTGGGCTTGGCAGGCCCTGCACTCGGAGCAGCCGGCCGTCCCTGCTGGCCCCAGGCAATGAGGGGCTTAGCACCCAGGCCAGCGGCTGCAGAGGGTGTACTGGGTCCCCCAGCAGTGCCAGCCCGCCAGCGCTGCGTTCGATTTCTCACCGAGCCTTAGCTGCCTTCCTGCAGGGCAGGGCTCGGGACCTGCAGCCCGCCATGCCTGAGCCTCTCACCCTCTCTGTGGGCTCCCGTGTGGCCCGAGCCTCCTGGACGAGCGCCAACCCCTGCTCCACGGCGCCCAGTCCCATAGACCACCCAAGGGCTGAGGAGTGCGGGCGCACGGCACAGGACTAGCAGGCAGCTCCATTTGCAGCCCCAGTGAGGGATCCACTGGGTGAAGCCAGCTGGGCTCCTGAGCCTGGAGGGGACGTGGAGAACCTTTATGTCTAGCTCAGGGATTGTAAATACACCAATCAGCACCCTGTGTCTAGCTAAGGGTTTGTGAATGCACCAATCCACACTCTGTGTCTAGCTACTCTGGTGGGGCCCTGGAGAACCTTTACGTCTAGCTCAGGGATTGTAAATACACCAATCGGCACTCTGTATCTAGCTCAAGGTTTGTAAACACACCAATCAGCACCCTGTGTCTAGCTCAGGGTTTGTGATGCACCAATTGACACTCTGTATCTAGCTGGTGGGGCCTTGGAGAACCTTTGTGTCCACACTCTGTATCTAGCTAATCTGGTGGGGACATGGAAAACCTTTGTCTAGCTCAGGGATTGTAAATGCACCAATCAGCGCCCTGTCAAAACAGACCACTTGGCTCTACCAATCAGCAGGATGTGGGCGGGGCCAGATAAGAGAAGAAAAGCAGGCTGCCCGAGCCAGCAGTGGCAACCCGCTCCGGTCCCCTTCCACACTGTGGAGGGATGGTTCTTTCGCTCTTTGCAATAAATCTTGCTACTGCTCACTCTTTGGGTCCACACTGCTTTTATGAGCTGTAACACTCACCGCAAAGGTCTGCAGCTTCACTCCTGAAGCCAGCGAGACCACGAGCCCACCAGGAGTAATGAACTCCAGACGCGCCACCTTAAGAGTTGTAACAGTCACCACGAAGGTCTACAGCTTCACTCCTGAGCCAGCGAGACTACGAACCCACCAGAAGGAAGAAATTCCGAACACATCTGAACATCAGAAGGAACAAACTCTGGACATGCCACCTTTAACAACCGTAACACTCACCGCCAGGGTCCGCGGCTTCATTCTTGAAGTCAGTGAGACCAAGAACCCTTGATTCTTGATTCTTGATACTGTGATTCTGGACACAGTATCAGCCTTTTCACCAGTACCCAAAGTCTCAATTCCCACAGGGCAATAGGGACAAGCCCAGATAGACAGCTACACCTAAAATTGATTGTGTTATAGTAGACAAACCCTAAAGTTAGGGAACCCTAATCTTTTATACTGAATAGTAAGCGTGCCTGCTGTTTGCTCCACAAAGAGACATTATCTCTGTCTTTCAAGGCTGTTCTATAAAAATCCTTGAAAAAATAGTCTGTAATAAAGGAAATCAGTGCTTCCCTTGCAAGATGTGCAGATATGCAAGAGATCAATGGAAAATTGTCTTCCAGCACTGCCATATTCTGAAATCAAGGAAGATGTTTATAGTTTCCTCGTGCACTAAAAACATATAATTATGCCTGATAGAAAGTGGCAAAAACAAAGGGTAAATTTTTAAAAATGTTGATCACATTGTTCTTTTCTGTCTTTGCTTTTTTGTTTTCAAAGCATAAATACATTTTGATTTGACACCCATAATAATCCTGTCAGGTTAGTATTTCATAGTTGATAGAAAACTGACTCAGAAAATAAGGTGTTTCACTGACACTCATCTAGTGAGTGATGGGGCTAAAACTTAAACCCAAGACATCTAACTCCAAAGCTGCCAAACACTTGACTAATTGTACTAGAATCAATGGACAATTGCCTAGAACTTAAAACCTAAGACGAGATTGAGTGGCTCTCTTCGTTTCTTCAATGCTGCCACACATCTGCATCAGGATTTCAAAAATAATACTGAAGACAAATTGGGGGAAAAGGGATAGATTCTAAGTGGAGGAAAGGACATAAATGTCTTTTTTATTTTTTAATGTTCAACTCTCCTTTCCTCTGTTCATGTTTTTTTTAAGGTGGTTTGCACCATGGAAATCAGAAAAAAAAAAAAAAAAAAAAAAAGCCCAGAAAAGCTATGGGTTTAGAATTGAGCTGTGAAACAATTTCCAGAATTATCAGAATTACAGCATTTTCACCCAAATGGCTGCAATATATATGTATTAAATATTTCAGAATTTCATGCCTTTTTCCCATCAGGGAAATCTGCACAATTTGAGTTCATTCAAAAGCTCAAGCTAAATGTTACACTTTTGGACATACTGTTTGTAGCATTAAAGGTGCCCCTGTTTACCACAAATATGATGCCTGAAAAAAAAAAGTATATAGATCAAATTCTACTGTATCAAATCAGAATTAAAGTGCATTATGGAAATTTGTTACTTAAAGGAATCCTATAGTGAATCCATTTTGTAAAGAGAGCTGTGTGACACACGGTGACTAGTGGGAAAGCCTTGACCAGAGTCGAAACTCTGGGATTCTAGTGCTGCTGAACATTTGTGTCATTTGTAACAAGGGGTGGCAAGGGGTGGGGACATTGAATTAGATAATCTCTAAAGGTTTCCAGTTCAGTTTTCCCTTTCCTGGAGTGCAGTGGCTAACAGCATTGGCTGTAGACCCAGACAGATACAGTTTCTGTATCTACTGCTTACTGGATGTGTACTCTCTGAATGTTATATAACCTTCTTACGCTTGTTTCCTAACTTGTAAAATAAGGCTAATTCCCCATACTTCAAAGGACATTTGTATTAAATTAGATAACATTTATTTATTTATTTTTATTTATTTATTTTTTGAGACAGAGTCTCACTCTGTCACCCAGGCTGGAGTGCAGTGGTATGATCTTGGCTCACTGCAACCTCCACCTTCTGGGTTCATGCCATTCTCCTGCCTCAGCCTCCCGAGTGGCTGGGACTACAGGCGCCCACCACCACACCCGGCTAATTTTTTGTATTTTTAGTAGAGATGGGGTTTCACCGTGCTAGCCAGGATGGTCTCGATCTCCTGACCTCATGATCCGCCCGCCTTGGCCTCCTAAAGTGCTGGGATTACAGGCATAAGCCATCGCGCCCGGCCTAAATTAGATAACATTTATTAAGCACTTTGTGCAGTTCTTGGCACTTACTGGGCACTTGACAAATTGCAACCAAAGTCATTATTAATTCTATGTTTTCATAATCAAGTTAACTTAATGTGAGATTTTCTATGATACAAGCATTTTCTGGACTCTTTTAAATAATGTCTGACCACAAGTAATTTAATCCATGCATTCATGTTTTTCTCAACATTTTACTGAAAATTTCCAAACATATTGTAAGGTTGAAAGAACTGTGCAGTGGTATTATCACCTATTTTTCTACCCATCCCTATATCCATCCAAAATCCTTATTATTTTCATGCACTTCAAATCAAGTTGAAAACATCAGTATACATCATTCCCAAACATGTCAGCCTGCATATTGTTAAACAGAGTTTAGAATAAAGAGTTGTTTGTGGTTCTTTTTCTTCCTTTTGAGCTAAAATTTCACATATAATAAAAGTATGTATTTATTTTTATATTTTAAGGTGATTCAGATATTCAGAATTGAATCACCAGTTATATTTGCTGTAACACAATGCATCAGAATGGCTTTAAAATCTGGTGTTAAAGGAAAACCTCACCTTACAGGCCAGCTGAAACACACCAAGTTTCCCTTTAGTTGGTTGATCTATTTGGGTACATGCAACTTGACGCACAGTATACCCATATCCAAAAAACAATAAACTGCAATAAAAGAAGTTGTACTGTGGTTACTTAAAAAAAAAAATTCTCTTAACCATAGCTGGGACATTTAGATAAATATAAATTTTCTGGTGAACTGAGAAAATTTTTTCGCTTCAAAACTTGTTGAAACTTTAGCTCCTTTCTCTAACATAGAGAGAACACTTAGCAAAACAAAATCTTTTCTCGAGGATGGTGGTCATGAGTAAAGATCATAGTAACAGAAATAGAGAAGTTGCAGATGGCATGGAAATTGACTGACGCTGTGGGACCCCATACCCACCACAAACCAAGCACGAGGGTGTTTGTTTTATTGGCTACTTTGTTGGTTTGGTTTTGCATATTGTGTTTTTTTGGTTTTATGTGTTTATTTTGATGGCATTTATTTCACCAGAGCAGACACAACAAAGCCTGATTCTTAGGTCCTGGTTACTTAAGGTTTTTCTATATACTGTACAAAATTCACTCTGAACACACTGGGAGCTTTTTCAAAGCAAGGGGACAATTCAGCAGGGCAGTCAGGAACATGGGTCAGGAATGCAGCCACGCACACTTCCCCCCGGAGTTCTGCCACCTGCTAGCTTTATGACCTCAGGCAAGTCTCTTCACCTTGCTAAGGTATGAGTTTTTTGGTTTTTTTTTTTGAGACGGAGTCTCGCTCTGTTGCCAGGCTGGAGTACAGTGGCCTGATCTCAGCTCACTGCAACCTCTGCCTCCCGGGTTCAACTGATTCTCCTGCCTCAGCCTCCCGAGTAGCTGGGATTACAGGCACGTCCCACTGCACCCAGCTTAGTTTTGTATTTTTAGTAGAGATGGGGTTTCACCATGTTGGCTACGATGGTCTCGATCTCTTGACCTCGTGATCCACCCACCTCGGCCTCCCAAAGTGCTGGGATTGCAGGCATGAGCCACCGTGCCCGGCCAGTATGAGTATTATTACATTTTCAGTCTATTACTGAAAACTGCAACATGGTAGTTTATCAAGGTCTTAAGCATAGATTTGCCATTTTTCAGTCATGCAGCAACATCAGCTTAATGCCTCCTAAGTGCAGAACACTCAGGATGATAACAAAAAAAATTTATTTTAAATTTTCAACTTTTAGGAGCTTCATCCCATTATCTTGCATAATTGGAATAAAGTGTTTGAAATAGACTATTCAACAGAAAGATGACATAGTTATGAAACATCTGACTCTAGAATTGGACAAACCTGAAATTAGACAAAAGGGTTTGAATTCCTCTCTCATGACTTATGTGGCGACCTTAAGCAGGTGACTTAACCTGTATCTGATATGACAAGTTACTTAATCTCTTGAAGATATGACTTTCTTACCTGTAAAATGAGGAAAACAACAAAGCACAAGCAGATATTTACTAAGTGCTTATTATTTGCAAGGTGCTGAGTGAAGCACACTCAACATTCCCTAGCTCATTTAATTCTCACGACCATCTTGTGAGGTAGGTACTGTTACTATCCCCTCCTTTACGTTTTTAAAAAGGAACACCCAAGGGCATTTGGCTAGTTAGTACAGAGCCCAGCGTTGACCCCAGTGCTCTTTGTCATAATACTATTATAATAATAGTCACATAGGACTGTGTGAGCATGAAACAAGCAATGCAGTCATGACACAGGCACACAGGTGGTGTTTTATCAGTGGTAGCCCTCCGTTCCGTTGCGAAAGTATGCCCCCGTGAAAATGCCATAAATTGTACCTTAGATATTTCCTTACTTTGGGAAGTTAGGCCAGGCATGGTTGCTTATGCCTGTAATCCCAGCACTTTGGGAGGCCAAGGCAGGTGGATCACTTGAGGTCAGGAGTTCAAGACCAGCCTGGCCAACATGGTGAAACCCCATCTCTACTAAAAATACAAAAATTAGCTGGGTGTGGTGGAGCATCCCTGTGATCCCAGCTACTCAGGAGGCTGAGGCAGGAGAATCGGTTCAATGTGAAAGGCAGAGATTGCAGTGAGCCGAGATTGTACACCTGGCACTCCATCCTGGGCGACACAGTGAGACTCCATCTCAAGAAAAGAAAAAAAAAAAAGAAAAAGGCTGGGCGTGGTGGTTCACGCCTGTAATCCCAGCACTTGGGAGGCAGATCATGAGGTCAGGAGGTTGAGACCATCTTGGCTAACACGGTGAAACCCTGTCTCTACTAAAAATACAAAAAATTAGCCAGGTGTGGTGGCACGCACCTGTAGTCCCAGCTACTTGTGAGGCTGAGGCAGGAGAATCACTTGAACCCGGGAGGCAGAGATTGCAGTGAGCCGAGAATGCGCCACTGCACTCTGGCCTGGGTGACAGAGAGCGCAACACCGTCTCAAAAAAAAAAAAGGTTAGTAAATGTTCCCCCAAAAGAAGCAATAAATTATGAATACATCTGACATAAAATACTAACTTCTATTCCCAAAGGGAAGTTTCCTTGTTATGCCAGCTGTTCACATCTTAGGGAGAACACATGCACTTTTGCTACCAAATAGTAAAGACAGGGTCAAGTGCTTGAGGGGTTCCACAATGACTGATAAAACATTTTTGCATCAGTCAAGTATAAACATTTCTGCATCAGTCAAGTATAAACATTTCTGCACTAAACATCCCAATACCAAATTCTCACATACCCCCTCACTCTTCTTAGCAGAGTCCAAAATGAACCCAAGATCACACTTTATTCCTTGGCGATGTCTTGATTAATTCGTAATGTAAGGTGCCAGTTTCTTACCAACAAGCAGGAAATGAAGAACCGAATCCCAGCGTCCTTCTCAGGAGCCAGATTACAAGAAGAGGAGCTCCCAGAGGGCCACATGGGCCCCTCTCCTGAGATTCTTGCATTTATGGTTTCTTCCCCATATATTAGCTCAAGTAGGACACATACTTGAATCTCTTTGTCACATTATTTTCTCATGTGTTTTATATAGATGTGTCTGTCTTACTAGAAATTTTGGCAAAATGATAAAGCGGTTTCTTTTTCTTTTCTTGAGATAGAGTCTCACTGTATCGTCCAGGCTGATGTGCAGTGGGGCTATCATAGCTCACTGCAGCCTCGACCTCCTGGGCTCAGGTGATCCTCCCACCTCAGCTTCCTGAGTAGCTGGGACTATAAGCACATGCCACCACATTTGGCTAACTTGAAAAAAAATTTTTTTTTGTAGACTGGGTGCACTGGCTCACACCTGTAATCCAAGCACTTTGGGAGGCCGAGACCGGAGGATCACCCAAGGTCAGGAGTTTGAGACCAGCCTGGCCAATATGGTGAAACCCCATCTCTACTAAAAATACCCTGACTCTCCTTGGGAGGCTGAGGCAAGAGAATGGCTTGAACCTGGGAGGTGGAGGTTGTAGTGAGCCAAGATGGCACCACTGCACTACAGCCTGGGCAACAGAGCGAAACTCCATCTAAAAAAAAGAAAAAAAATTAACAATTTTTTTTTTTTTTTTTGATAGAGATGAGGCTTCACCATGTAGCCCAGGCTGGTCCCATAGTTATCTAGAGTCTACCTGAGCATGAAGCTAATTTGGTTTCTGTGATTTTCTGCATTTCGTTTGCTTTATTTTTGGAGGAGAGAGTTTTGGAGGGTAAAGGGCCTCTTCTTCCCCAAGTTGCACTGTGTGGACAACCACCTTGTTCTCATTTGCCTGTGGCTGGTTTATAGATCACATAAAAGCAGGTAACAGTGAATAAGGTTTCTCCAAGAGCTTCTGAAAGAGCAGCCCAGAACCCCTGACAGGAAAGTGCAGGTGTCTGTGAAAATGTGCATGCCCATGGTAACTTTTGCAATAAGCCTCACCTTTCTGTAGGTCCCTGCCTATGATGTACTTTTCTTTGCTCTCATCATCTGAGAACTGTTGTGGATGAGAACTATTCTTCAGTGCAGTTTGAGGCCTGAGATCATGCACCTTCATTAGTCATACACTATTACACACACACACACACACTTCCTCGAAATTTCCCTTCATACTCATTAATATCTCCATGTAAATCTCTTCAGAAAGAGATAAACAGGCTCTGTACTAATAAGTGCTAGTGGTTGACTCCCAAGATCTATTCCACCTCTACGACTAGTATTAACTATGCCCATCCCCCTTGGCACTTAATGGATTAAAACAGGAATGTAACCTAGTCTTGGCTAATGAGCCATGAGAGAGTCTCCTGCCTCTGGGAACAGTTTCCTACCTCATAGTGTGTCCGGAATTGGTGGGTTCTTGGTCTCACTGACTTCAAGAATGAAGCCGCGGACCCTCCAGGTGAGTATTAACAGCTCTTAAGGCAGCGCGTCTGGAGTTGTTCGTTTTGATGTTCGGATGTGTTCGGAGTTTCTTCCTTCTGGTGGGCTCGTGCTCTCGCTGGCTTCAGGAGTGAAGCTGCAGACCTTCGCGGTGAGTGTTACAGCTCTTAAGGCAGCGCGTCTGGAGTTGTTCGTTCCTCGCGGTGGGCTCGTGGCCTTGCGGGCTTCATGAGTGAAGCTACAGACTTTCGCGGTGAGTGTTACAGCTCTTAAGGTAGCGTGGACCCAAAGAGTGAGCAGTAGCGAGAGTTATTGCAACGAGTTAAAGAGCAAAGCTACCATATGAGCGGGTTGCCGCCCCTGGCTCCGGCAGCCTGCTTTTATTCTCTTATCCGGCCCCACCCACGTCCTGCTGATTGGTAGAGCCCAGTGGTCTGTTTTGACAGGGCGCTGATTGGTGCGTTTACAATCCCTGAGCTAGACATAAAGGTTCTCCACATCCCCATCAGATTAGTTAGATACAGAGTACCCACACAAAGGTTCTCCAAGGCCCCACCAGAGTAGCTAGATACAGAGTGTCGATTGGTGCATTCACAAACCCTGAGCTAGACACAGGGTGCTGATTGGTGTATTCACAATCCCTGAGCTAGACATAAAGGTTCTCCACGTCCCCTCCAGACTCAGGGGCCCAGCTGGCTTCACCCAGTGGATCCCGCACCGGGGCTGCAGGTGGAGCTGCCTGCCAGTCCGGTGCCGTGCGCCCGCACTCCTCAGCCCCTGGGCGCCGTGGAGCAGGGGGTGGCGCTCATCGGGGAGGCTCGGGCGGCACAGGAGCCCATGGAGGGGGTGGGAGGCTCAGGCATGGCGGGCTGCAGGTCCCGAGCCCTGCCCTGCAGGAAGGCAGCTAAGGCCCGGTGAGAAATCGAGCGCAGCACCGGTGAGCTGGCAGTGCTGGGGGGACCCAGTACACCCTCCGCAGCCGCTGGCCTGGGTGCTAAGCCCCTCATTGCCCGGGGCCGGCAGGGCCGGCCGGCTGCTCCGAGTGCGGGGCCCACCAAGCCCACGCCCACCCGGAACTCCAGCTGGCCCGCAAGCGCCGCGCGGAGCCCCGGTTCCCGCTCGCGCCTCTCCCTCCACACCTCCCTGCAAGCTGAGGGAGCCGGCTGTGGCCTTGGCCAGCCCAAAAAGGGGCTCCCACAGTGCAGCGGTGGGCTGAAGGGCTCCTCAAGTGCCACCAAAGTGGGAGCCCAGGCAGAGGAGCGGGGAGCTGTGATTGCACCACTGCATCCAGCCTGGGAGACAGAGGGAGACTCCATTTCAAATAAAAAAAAAGGACTTCGGAAAATATAGTATCATAGTTTTGATCAAATTATTAAGGGTGATTTAATTTGCCATGTAGTTAAGATTAACATGAGACCCTTAACTTTTCTGTTTTTGTAATGAGTGAGGTAAGGTCCAGCATTGTTGCCCTCTTGGACATGATAAATGCGTCATCTCAGTGGGGAAGGGAATGCAGGCGAACAAATGATGATGAATTGGTGATGATTGGACCACATGTATGTAGTTAACAAATCCAAAGTTTATGATGCTTGTGTTTTAGAAAGAACATAGTATAAGAAAGCTCATGAGAAGTGACAGTATACATTTCTTTGTGCGTTTATTTTTAGCCCATTGTTACATCTTAAAGTCATTATAATAGATTTAAAGTTTTCATCCTAGGTGTGTAGTGAACCAAATCTTAATCTAAATACTGAGAGGGTGTCAATAATTTAAAGCCTGTTGAAGATTTTGAACTGGCTTAAAATTCAAAGCTGAGTTCCCATCGCTGTTTCTTCTTTTCCATTGTTTCTGGGAACCTTGCTGCTCTTGACTATCCCTGGAAGGACAGATAACCTGGGAACTTCCTTCATAGATAAGAGACAGCTAGTGGAAAGGTCTAGTAAAATGAACATTGCAGGGAAGATGAATGCTGATTGGAAAGTGATATGCCTGAGACAGGATGAAAGTATAGGTACAAGATATAAATGAAAGAGGTCACTATGTAAGAAATAATGGAAGTGGGCATCAGGGAAGAGACAGAGACACAGGATGTGGTAGTAGTTGCATAAATGCAGAAACTAGGCCAGGCACAGTGGCTCATGCCTGTTATCCTAGCACTTTGGGAGGCCAAGTAGGCAGGTAAATTGCCTGAGCTCAGGAGTTTGAGACCAGCCTAGGCAACATGGCAAAACCCCATCTTTGGCTGGGGGCGGTGGCTCACGCCTGTAATCCCAGCACTTTGGGAGGCCGAGGCGTGCGGATCACGAGGTCAGGAGATCTAGACCATCCTGGCTAACACGGTGAAACCCCGTCTCTACTAAAAATACAAAAAATTAGCCGGGTGTGGTGGCGGGCGCCTGTAGTCCCAGCTACTAGGGAGGCCGATGCAGGAGAATGGGGTGAACCTGGGAGGCAGAGCTTGCAGTGAGCTGAGATCGTGCCACTGCACTCCAGCCTGGGTGACAGAGCGAGACTCCATCTCAAAAACAAACAAACAGACAAAAAACAAACAAAAAACCATCTTTACTAAAAATACAAAAAATTTGCTGTGCGTGGTGGCCCGCGCCTGTAGTCCCAACTATTCAGGAGGCTGAGGCATGAGAATTGCTTTGATCCAGAAGGTGGAGGTTAGAGTGAGCTGAGATTGCACCACTGCACTCCAGCCTGGGAGACAGAGCAAGACTGTGTCCAAAAAAAAAAAAAAAAAAAAAAGGCAGAAACTAGTAAACACGCTTGTGTCATTTACCAAACCTAGACTGAAAAAACAAAGATGAGATTAGAAATTAATCACTAATATTGAATTCAAAGTATGTGCAGGGTGTTGTGTAAATACTTTATCTACATTATTTCATTTAATTCTCAAACTAGTCTGTGAGGTCGGTACTATTATTAGCCTAATTTTACTAATGAGAATAATTGGGGCTCACTTGATACACCGCAGAATGCGGATTAGAACCCAGATAGTCTGATTCCAGAACTGGCACTTTTAATTATGATGCTCTGTTGTTTTACACTTTAATAAATGAGTTAACATGGCAATGCACAGAGCCACTGCTAATCTACATGGTGGCTTTGTGCAAATCAGAAAAAAACAAAAGGCCCTGCCCACCTCCAGAACAAATGCAGCTCCACAGCTCCAAAGCTTAGAGTGGAGGTGGCATCTCTGACCAAGCAAACAGGTGCTCTGTCCTCCAGGTGATAATGGCCCTCGCAAGGCACAGGCCTTGGATACTAGTCTCCATTTGCCTCCTCAGCTAGACACCTCCCTACAGTGCACAGACTCTGTAACTCTATGAGGGGCTTTACCATAATTTATATTAATACATGTTTTTTACTGTTAACCACTCTAAGGGCTTGTTTGCAAGCGGTCTACACGAACGTCCCTTGTTAGCCTCTCCAGATCTAATGTCCACCTTTCTCCACCCTGGACAGTTGTACCCCTGTGACTTTTATGGACTCCATCAATGGCTCCCATCAATGGCTCCCTTGAGCTCTGGCTTCCAGTTAGGTTCATACAATGGGAGGCACCAGTCAGAAATCCCACGGAAAAAGGAAAGTGAGGCGGGTATTTTGTCTGTTGGCAGCCTTCTCACTGTGCCAGAAAGCATCAGTAGCTTTGGTTCCCCCCTAATGCCTCAGTTTGTCAGGCAGCTCTCTCCCACAGTAACAGCAAGAATCTCTGGTGGCCACTTCCCTTTTGTCCTTCAAGCCTGGAAGCAGTGCAAGGCCCCCTGCTGTTGCTAGTCCTAAGCTGCTTCATCATCCCTTGATCACCCTCTATCTCTACCCATACTCTGTGAAAGTCCTGTAGTTAAACTCTTCTCAATTTCCCTGTTGGAGTGAGCCATCTGTTTCCTGCCAGGATGCTGAGTGACACAGGGGGGAAACAAACTTTGACTATTTTAAGCAAAGATGGAATCTGGGGAAGGCATGTTTGGAGTCACAGAAAACTAGGGGAGGTAGGAGGACCAGCGTTGGACAACAAGCAGGAACCAGAGGACAGCGGGAAAGTCGAGGAGCAGGAATTGCAACTAAAGTCATTCTGTGGGTAGAGCCCAGGCCACCCACTGCCACTGCTTGAGTGCCCACCAACCATCCTGTGTCCTTCAGTCACCTACTCAACAGTCAGAGCTTCTAGGAGAGGGTCTGATTGCCTGTGTCTCCCACTCAAGAGTCAGAGCTTCTAGGAGAGGGTCTGATTGCCTGTGTCTCCCTATACCTCCACTCCCAGGCCAAACTGGGCAGAGGACAACAGGGAAGATCAGACCCCTCCGACTACCATGGTAGGAAGTGGAAGCCACTATCCACCAAGACCACACCCAGTGGGAGATTCTGTTAAAACAAGAGACCAGGGTACTAATAGAAAATACCTCCTCCCCTCCCCAAGAAAGGACAAACATCACTATACTAATTAACAGAAGAATATGAAACTGCCTTTACAACAAGCATCTAAAGTAGTTTTTTTCCTCAAAAAAAAAAAACAAAAAAAAACCCCCAAAGTTTCATGTAGAGATAGCCACTTCTCAATGAGAATTTCAGTAACAGAGAAGTTCCATACCATTTTCAACCAATTTCTCATAAATGAAAATTCTTTAAAAGGTTTTTAACTAGGTTTGATGTAAAGTTGCTGGTTTTATCCTAACAAGGTGTCCACTTGTCACGCTATTTCAGAATTGCCCATTAAAGGGGTTTTTTTTGCCCAATATCCAGCCATGCAAAAATTAGAGGACTCAGAGACCAATAACTTAAAAATCAACTTACTGTAGGAATTCATGTTATCAATTTCAGGCTAGAAATAGGCCTCAACAATTTTTTTTTCTTTTTTTTGAGATGGAGTTTTGCTCTTGGCATCCAGGCTGGAGTGCAGTGGCACAATCTTGGCTCACTGCAACCTCCGCCTCTCGAGTTTCAAGTAATTCTCCTGCCTCAGCCTCCAGAGTAGCTGGGATTACAGGTGCCTGCCACGACACCCGGCTAATTTTTTTTGTATTTTTAGTAGAGACAGGGTTTCACCACATGGGCCAGGCTGGTCTTGAACTCTTGACCTCAGGTGATCCTCCCACCTTGGCCTCCCAAAGTGCTGGGTCTACAGGCGTAAGTTACCACGCCTGGCCTGGCCCCAAGAATTTTCATATCTTTTAGTCTCTTAAAGGTTCTTTTCTTTATGAGGGCTCCTCTCAGATTCTGATTTCTACCAGTTCTAGATATAAGAGTTAAGAATATAGTTTTATTACGAACTGAAGACAAAGAGCTTATTAAAGAAGTTTAAAGATAATGCCATTGCCGGGTGTGCTGACTCACATCTGTAATCCCAGCATTTTGGGAGGCCGAGGTGGGTGGATCACGAGGTCAGGAGTTCGAGACCAGCCCGGCCAACATGGTGAAACCTCATCTCTACTAAAAATACAAAAAAGGAGCCAGACATGATGGTGGGCACCTGTAATCCCAGCTACTCGGGAGGCTGAGGCAGGAGAATTGCTTGAACCCAGCAGGTAGAGGTTGCAGTGAGCTGAGGTCCCGCCACTGCACTCCAGCCTGGGCAAAAGAGCGAGACTCCATTTCAAAAAACAAAAAAAAGATAATGCCATTTTATTACATTTGTCCACTGTAGTATTTATAATTCATACAATTACTAAATCTAACATAAAATTTAAACCATTATTTTTATAGCTCTTTTGGCACAATGCTTTATCTCAACTCCAAAATTAACTTACTTCACAAAGACAGAGCTGATGAGTTACAAACTTCAACATATACTTTACTTGTCATGAATGAAAGCAATACATACTCATAACTGTCTCCTAGAGGTTTCTTGATATATTTACTGTTACAATGGTATTAATAAGAAGAAATTCTTTTTCTTTGAAATAAGATTACACAGAAGCCATGCCTATATTTTTAAATTGAGAATCTATATTATGTTAAATTAGGTTAGTTGGTTGTATAGATATTTTTATTTACAAAATGTTAATTTATTGGGTACATGTGGAATAAACAGACTGTCCAAGCCAACCAGAACAGTTTCAGAGCTGCCAGGGAGATGATTTTCTTTTGTATGACCATATGATGAAATACTGAGATGGATTTTTATGATATAATCAGACATTTAACAATTTTTAGTTTAAGATGTAACTTGTCTCATATGCTTATGTGTCTCATATGCTTCTTGTCTCAATAAGAAAAATTTTAAGGACACAGTAGAAAAGTTGCATGGAGAAGGCCTACAGTTTTCACATATTTAAGCATCTGTGGTTATGTTCTCAATGGGGTATTTGCCAACAGTATGTCATCTTATAATGCACATACACATGCTACTACCCTAAATATATACAACTCCACATCTAATGGCCTATAATACTTATTAGTTGCCTGGTAGAGACAAGAAAGTAGAAGATCTAGCCCTTCCATTCCAAGAGCTGATAATATCTATACATCTTTGCCTTCCAACTTAAAACATTTTCTTTCTCTTAACATAGTCTTGGTCTACTCAAAACCATTGAACAGGTCTTTCAAATTGAAATGGTAGGCTTTGAGCTGTTTTAATAATCAATATCTGTACAATAAAATCAGCAGATCTGAAACATTGATTAAAGTGACTTGGTATCCTGAGTACCTAGAAACTGATGGTCAAGAAGAGTCTATTACTCCCTTTTACCAGCTCCTCACACCTTATATTGCTCTTTTACAGACTGGGATGCAGAAAAGGGGCTGGCCCACCCAACTGCCTGATCTCTCTGAATGCACGTGCTCCATATGCATAAATGGAAAGAATAAATGGAAATGAGGCCACTGTTTTCCTGTGTCAGGACAATGTCAGCATGAGTAGGAATACCAATCGCCAGGCATGCAAGATCTAGTGAGTTCCTATTCCAGTGCTGCTTTCTCTGCTAGATCAGGTGGCAGTTTGCAGAAAAGCAACATCGTGAAAGTTTATTTGCTACTTGCAAGTCAGGGAATATGACTGGGCACAGAAAAATAGTCTACTGCTGCTTCAGAAAGTATTTCATAGACATTCTGAGGATGTTGCTTCCACAGGAAGGAAAATATCTGATTTCTGGACTGAAGTATATACAAAGTTGGGGCCAAATCCAATATGGGTCTGTGGTTTACAAACTGTGAGATGTATAAAAGGATGTGATGGCAGGTCCCATCTGTCTCATTCACCCTAGTTCCTGACATACAGTAGCCATTCAATAATAATTTTTGAATAAATGAATAACTGAACAAATAAATGAGCAGACTTCTTAATGACAAATTCTTTTTGAAGCATTTTTCTTATCCTTGGTGGTTAAAAGCTTAAGGGAAGACACAGTTCACAGTGATTCTTTTAGATGCAGCTAAATTTTGGTTAAGCAACACCAATACATGAAAATCTGGGTTCACAAAACAAATACATTAGAGTTACTATACTTACTATATGCTTTACAATTAAGTAGAAACATACCTTAATGTAGTGGGTTTCTAAATGCTGGCCCATGATGTCTCCTTCGGTTCACAGTGAAATAAGAAAAATTAGTGTGACGTATTGTTCATTACGAGGCTGTTCAATTCAAGGAACTGTCCTTTATTCAAAAATGGATGTTCCCTCATTTCTGAGGTTAAAATACTTTTTAATAAATGATGGGAATAATCTATGCTAGTTGTTCCTTTTTCATACCCTTGGCAATATAAAGTTGCCAAACCTATATTGACTCCCTAGCTTATCAGAAAATATTTTATTAGTCTGAGAGATCCAAATGTCGGGGACTGGCTTAGTTTCAAAATATGACTCATTTTATAAAAGCATACAAGTGTTTTTTGTTGTTGTTATTTAGAAACCTACCTATTGAATAAAGGAAGTAGTATAACCTTGGCTTTAATGCCCATGTTAATAACAGCCAACAGGTGGTAAGTTGCTGCTCCATGCCCAGCTCTCAGGGCTCTTTAAAACGTATTCATCTATTTAAATTTCACAGTAGCCCAAGGAGGAAGTATTGTTATTGTCTCCGTTTTACAGATGAGGAATTCTGGGGATTGTCAACTCCACGCCCCAAAAGACGCAAAACACAGCTAGTAAAGTGGCAGAATTGAGATTCAAACACTGGCTCCAAGAACATATATTCTTTTTTAAAATACATTTTTTTAATTTCTTTTTTTGGTTCCTCAGAGATCCCTATTCTGAACATAAATTCTTACATTACAAAGAAACTGGGCCATATGAGAGTACAACCAAGAGAAAAACATTGTTTGTTATTATATTATAATGTTATGGAAATGGAGGTTCAATTAGCATAGAGATTATAAACTCCTATTCAAGGCTGACATTATCTTACATTGAAGTCAGAGCCTCTCCCAATCTTAGTTTATCAACTCAGTTCTTGATAACCTATTTTTAGCTTCAGTATTTACAGATATTGTCTTAAGCAACATTCTTGTTTCTTAAGCTCCTGCTTTAATTAGCCAATACCAAAAAGCTCCCACAAAAAAAAAAAGAAAATATGGTATTTGCAATGGGGCGTTTTAAGCAAGAAGGGGCTTTAAGCACAACACTCATAAGCTTAGTCATCAGGATTAAGTTAATTTAGGGCAAATTCAACCTTACAGTCAACAAATAAGTGTATTTCACTTTATATTAAGTTTGCTATTTAAACGTATTAAAATTCCAGCTTCTAAATGTAGATATCCATCCCCCAAACAGATGCTTCTTTAAAATAGGAAGAACACAAACTTGAATAGGAACTCATGTATTCCCTTGCAGAGTCAGAAACCCAAACATAACAGCAATTGGGCAAGCAGGTAAATGAGGAAGTACAATTCATAATAAATGGACAGCAAAACCGATGAGTCAAATTAGACATTTTGACTATAAAGCGACCAAACGCCTCTCCCCCAAAACCAAAAGCCAAAACCTTTTCAAATATACAGCAACTGAATCGGACGGTAATTTTGGCTTTAAAAATCTACAATACTCTTGGTAATGGTAGAAATGATTTATCTGGTAGGTTAAAGATAGGTTTCTATCATTCCACTTAACATCATTTACCAAATGCTGCATTTCATTAATGGAGCTGTCAGTTTATTCTGATGGTAATGAAAAACAGGTTTTAACATGAATAAGCCCTGGGTCCACCAGAAAATATCAGTGAATCAAGAGGTCCCGAAGCTTATGCAGTTTAAGGGAACTTTGTAGATTAAATTTCCACCCTCCAGTCCTGAGAGCTGTGGTGTGCACACCCAGTCCGAATACCTTGTTGAGCATACAGGACACTAATTTCCGACACTGCAGGTAACTCCTACACAAACTCTTCAAGTTGCTGGCTTCTACTCAAGTACCCATCCCTAGTCCACATGCCCTAGAAAAACACAGGAACCAGTTCGGGACGTAGTTATACGTCTAGCACCCCGTGCTTCTCCTCAAGATTATCCTCCTGCAGTCCCAGCCCAGTGGGGCCCAGCCCACTACAATCCCGCTCCCGCTCTCCGAACTTACGTGACCAGGACCCTCCCAACCCCCGCTCCGAGCTCCACCAATCAGCAACCACCTCCACCCAGAACCCGGGACCTGGCGCTCCTCTTTCAAAAAGGCAGCTTAATCCTCCCGCCCTCAGCCACGCCCCCTTCCCGCTTCCCCGCCCCGCCGGCCCCCCCACTTCCTTCAATTCCCTGTTCCCCTCCTCCCCTCCGGTGGCGCCCTCCCTCTCCCGGGCTTCGCCCCGCCCGCCAGGGGCAGCGCGCTCGCCCTCTTCTCGCGAGATCTGAGCGTCCGCCGCCGCGGCCGCCGGGCTCCCCCTCCCGTCCTCCCACCTCCCTCCCCCGGCATCTCTCACTCTCCGGCTCTCCTCCCTCCCTCCTCCCCCCTCCACCCTCTGGGCCGGATCTCGTCTCGCTCAGGCGGAGGAGGAGAAGGAGGAGGACGACGTTCGGCCTGCGCAGTGAGATGTTTGTCCGTCGCCGCCGCCGCCGCCATCGCGGAGGAGCGCGATAAAGGGAGCTTAGCCGGGCGTGAGGGGAACCCCTCGGAGCCGCCGTGCTAGCGCAGCCCCCCAGCCGCGTCAGAGTCGCCGGAGCCCGAGCCGCCGCCGCCGCCCCCGCCGCCGCCGCTGCTGCCCAGGGGCCGGCCAGCTCCCCAGCCCTGCCCGGGGGCCGCGCCGCCGCCGCCCCCCAGCGTCGCCCCTAGCCTGCCTGCCCGCCTTAAATGTGACACCGGCGTCGCGGAGCGCGACCTGAAGCCGCCGCCGGGGAGGGGACGAGCACCATGTCGAATCTGAGCAAAGGCACGGGCAGCCGGAAGGACACCAAGATGCGGATCCGGGCCTTTCCGGTGAGTCTCTCCTCGGCGTTCGGGACCCCGGGGCCGGGGGCCGGGCCAAGAGCCGCACGCGAGGCCCGGGCTGAAGTCCCCCAACAGGCCGCAGGCCCGGCCTCCCCTCCCCCACGCCCGCCGGCCGCGGGGCGCGAGCCTTCCCGGCAACCGGGCGGCGCGGGGCCCCGGCACGGCCGCCCTCCCGGGCCGTTCCCCGCGCCGGGAGCCCTGGCCTGGCGCCGCGCCCCCGTCCGGGAGCTGCTCCTTCAGCCGCTCCGCGGGCGTCGGCTGCTGCCGGGGCCCCTCGGCCGCCCCACGCCTCCCCACGTTGCTGGGGTTGTAGGCCCAGTCTCCGGCGCTGCTAGCAGCGGCGGAGTCCTCCCTGTGTGGGGCGTGTGTGGAACTTTTCACGTGGGGTTTCGCTACACTTTGAAAAATTACCCAGCCTAGCTTTTAGGGTGGTGAAGGGGCTGCCTTCGCTCTCTGCCCCCTTCCTCAGGAAGGGCTATGCCATTAACCTGCCCCCAACGCAGTGACAGTGGTTCCACGGAATGCTCCGTGGTCATAAACTAGTAACATTGGGTGTATTTATAGCGTCTTTCATCCTACAAGCTTCCTAAGCACTTTACAAACTCTTGTGCAGGGTTGCCTCGCCACTCGGAGGAAGGCCGGGTGGGGGGAAGCAACAGACAGCAAACCGGACAATTGGTTCTCCATTTCTCAGCCTTGGGAGCCCAAAGAATGAGTGTAGTCGCCTTGCGAAGTTGCTTTCTTTCATCGCCTTCAGTGACAGCAAAAATGTTCTGCTCAGAAACTTTTTCTTTTTTGGCATTACGTTGAGTCGTACCCTTGCGATGTTTAGTATATAGGATATAACTTTGGGTGTCAAATCTGGTTCAGCCACCCCATGGCAAGCAATTAAAATGTACTGTTAACGAACTGGACATACTTGCCTGTGTCGCTACAATGAAAGGCATACGTCAAGACAGACGAACTAGCAATCGGACAGAAGATTTTAAAAAGTAAAATTAGAGAAAGATTTTGGTCTTCCCTTCTTAGATTCATAAATACTTCATATGATGTGCCGGCGAAAGAGGGGGATTTGTTGTCACTTTTTAAAGCATGCTTTTCCTGAATTGCAGTTGCAGTGAGGAAAGACTTACCTTAATATGATTGCCCCAGTTGAGTCCAGGAGTTTAGTCTCAGGGAACAGGAGGACCTCTCTGAATTCCTAAAATTTAAGAGGATACACCTCATGCAGAATTCTGAAATTTTAAGAACATAAATACTAAAGTCCGTGTGCGGAAACCTCTGCTCTGTGTAAATAGGTACTATGTATTTAGGAGAATTAAGTGTTTTGATAATAATTAAAAGATTTTTTGAATGTTTCAAACTTTTTGTAAGTAAACGTGAGAAATGTTGACAAGCGAGTACTAACGAAGTTTACTAGTATGTTTTCCCTTATAATTGGGCAAAGAGCTGGGTTATGAATTTGTGAGTAATATAAATTTTCCTACTAAATTCTGACCACTTTAAAGTAGAGTTTAGAATTACTTAGAATTTTATGAAGTTAATAGTTTTATACAACAGATTTTCTTTTTTTTGAGACAGAGTTTCGCTCCTGTTGCCCAGGCTGGAGTGCAATGGCGCGATCTCAGCTCACCGCAACCTCCGCCTCCTGGGTTAAAAGCCTCCTGAGTAGCTGGGATTACAAGCAAGCGCCACCATACCCGGCTAACTTCGTATTTTTAGTAGAGACGAGGTTTCTCCATGTTGGTCAGGCTGGTCTCAAACTCCCGACCTCAGGTGATCCACCCACCTCGGCCTCCCAAAGTGCTGGGATTACAGGAGTGAGCCACCGCGCGCCAGGCCTATACAACAGATTTTCTGGGAGTGTGTGCGGCCTTACACTACTCAATTCTTGAAGTCTCACGTTCTAAATAAGATTTTTTGCTAAAATGTGGAATAACTCAAATTTGACATCAACTCATTCAAGTTAGTGGCCTTTTGATTGACCAGTTGTACGTTCATGTATGTGTAATCAAACTCTTTGACCTCTTCAGGTTTCCCTGCTCTTACCTGTTTTGCCATCATTTAATTTGTTCAACAAATACTGAATATTACGTACCAGGCACTGTTCTGGGGGTCTGTCAGTATAGCTAGAAAGACCAAGATCCCTGCCTTTTGGAGCTAATATTGTTGGGGAGAAGAGGTGGGAGAGAATTTCGTTATTCTTTTAGCTGACCAGTATAATAACGTTGTGTGATACGTTACCACATAGTACTGGAACTGAATTTTTTTTTTAGCTTCTTTATGACTATAAGCTAATTTGGACCCATTCTGTCTATAACATTTGCAGGTTTTTCTGAAAACATTACATGAAGTAAGTGACTAGTTTTGATATTCAGTAGTTAATAGCTGCTGATTTCTAAAAGAAGAATTTTCATTACTGTTTAATAAGTATTAATAACATTCATAAGTGATTCCCATTGGAAAGAACTATTACAGTTTATGGCCCTTTGTTACAGATAGATGTATATCTCAGTGGTAGGGTATTTCATAGATTTGTCTTACTAACCATGTGCTTATAGACCTTCAAAATTCCTGTCTTCCAGATTGGCAGTCTTGTACATAACTACAGACTGCATGAGTTGCTAGTCAAAAGTAGTTAATGCATAGTGTTCCGTAAAGAAAACATATGGCCGGGTGCAGTGGCTCACGCCTGTGATCCCAGCACTTTGGGAGGCCGAGGCAGGTGGATCACCTGAGGTCAGGAGCTTGAGACCAGCCTGGCCAACATGGTGAAATCCCATCTCTACTTAAAATACAAGAAATTAGCGGGGCATGGTGGCGGATGCCTGTAATCCCAGCTACTTGGGAACCTGAGGCTGGAAAATCGCTTGAACCTGTAAGGCCGAGGTTGCAGTGAGCTGAGATCGCACCATTGCACTCCAGCCTGGGCAGCAAAAGCGAAACTCTGTCTCCAAAAAAAAAATTGTTTATGGTTATACATATGTACATCTT
Organism: Hylobates moloch; assembly: GCF_009828535.3. Classification (NCBI taxonomy): domain Eukaryota; kingdom Metazoa; phylum Chordata; class Mammalia; order Primates; family Hylobatidae; genus Hylobates; species Hylobates moloch. The sequence goes on from NW_026652276.1 coordinate 17,240,179, forward strand.
TAATTGTTTATGGTTCCACATATGTACATATTTAAAAATTATCGTATTTTACATCTGTTGTTTGGATATATACTTACTGTAATTTAAGGGAAACTATAGTTTCACCAAAAGTGCCAAGCACTCGGCCAGGCAGGGTGGTTCACACCTTCACACCTGTAATCCTAGCACTTCGGGAGAAGCAAGGCAGGCGGATCACCTGAGGTCCTGAGGTTAAGAGTTGGAGACCAGCCTGGCCAACATGCAAACCCCTGTCTCTACTAAAAATACAAAAATACAGGTGTGGTGATACACGCCTGTAATTTCAGCTACCCGGGAGGCTAAGGCACGAGAATCACTTGAACCTGGGAGGCAGAGGTTGCAGTGAGCCGAAATCGTGCCACTGCACTCCAGCATGGGCAACAGAGTGAGACTCTGTCTCAAAAAAAAAAAAGAAAAATTACATATGTTTAAGATGGACAACATGATGTTTTGATATATGTATACATTCTGACATGATTACTACCATCAAGCTAACACATAATCACCTCTTTTTTTTTTTTTTTTGAGATGGAGACTCGCTCTGTCTCCCAGGCTGAAGTGCAGTGGCACGATTTCGGCTCACTGCAACCTCAGCCTCCCGAGTAGCTGGGATTACAGGCGTGTGCCACTACGCCTGGCTAGTTTTTGTATTTTTAGTAGCGATGGGGTTTCACCATGTTGGTCAGGCTGGTCTTGAACTCCTGACGTTGGGATCTGCCCGCCTCAGCCTCTCAAAGTGCTGGGATTACAGGTGTGAGCCACCGCGCCCGGCCAATAGTTCTGTTTTTTATGTCTGTGTGATGAGAACAATTAGTATCTACTGCCTTAGCAAATGTAAAATATATAATATAGTATTATTAACTGTTCTTAACCGTGCTGCACATTTGATCCCCACAATTTATTCATCTTAAAACTTGTATCCTTTGACCAAAATCCACCCCCCCATTTCTTTCATTCCCCAGCCTAGCCCACAGAGCAAGACTCTTGTCTTAAAAAAAAAAAAGTCTCAAGCACTCACCTCAGATTTTTACAAAATTAACTTATATAAAAGTATAGAATTATGTTTTGAGATTGTTTTGTTTTCATTGCAAAATAGAGTGGTAATTGAACTTACCAGATATTTTATAGATACTACTCCAGATAAATTCCCATCAGTATTATCAGATTCTTTTTAGTGTTTTGAGTGCATTTTTTTTTTCTTTTTTGAGACAGAGTCTTGCTTTGTCGCCCAGGCTAGAGTGCAGTGGCATGATCTTGGCTCACTGCAGCCTCCACCTCCTGGGTTCAGCCAATTCTTGTGTCTCAGTCTCCTGAGTAGCTGGGACTACAGGTTTGCGCCGCCACGTCTGGCTAGTTTTTGTATTTTAAGTAGTGATGGGGTTTCGCCATGTTGGCCAGGCTGGTCTTGAACTCCTGATCTCAGGTGATCAGCCCACCTCTGTTTCGCAAAGTGCTGGGATTACAGGTGTGAGCCACTGCACTTCAGCCTTAGTGCGTATTGTACGTATACCTTCATCATTGTCTGTGTAAGTTATAATACACAACAGTTTAATGCACAATTTGCAGTTTTATATAGACCTTTTCCTAGAAATTCTTTTTAAGATGGAAGACAATAAGGACGTTTCTGTATTTGTAAGCTGTTGACAAAGGAAAAGTTTATTCCAGTTTATAAGCTTTCCTGCTTTGCACAAAATATATCATTTCACATCTTTTTAATAATGTTTAAATTTTTATTTGTATGCAAAGGAACAACAAGGACCACAAAACTTTTTAAAGAAAGCAGGCAGTAATTGTGAAACTCCTGGAAATAATGTGGGTCTGGATCAAATAATTCTGCCCCAGGGAGTCTCTTCCTTACTCCTGGGCTTTGTTCAGTATGTAGGATTAGTTGCTTTCAGGTAAATCTTTTATTATCTTTATCTTTGAAAAATCATTTCTTACCATTTTTACTGTCTGGGGTTTTGCCCACATGGGTTTGACGAGCTTGATTAGAATTGGAGGGGATATGTTTGAATGAAAATGCTGTTCTCCCCTGTATCAAATGGTAATGAAGCCTTTCTTGGCCTAGCCTTCAGAGTTTGGGAAACCTGTTAGAAAGGTGACTGTCTCCAGTACATAATCAGGCTCTTAAGATCTCTACCTTGGGGTCCTGGAAGTAACTTCAGTTAGTTTATAAAAGCTTGCTAACTCATCATGAGAAAGAGTGTTATGATAAAATGCCCACTCCCTAATGCTAGATGAACTCCACCTGTGTAGCACGGACAGCAACTGTTTGGAAGTGATTGTTACCTGGAACATACAGGGCGACTCACATTAGTGAAAGAGTTTTATGTTCATTTTTGATATACTTAAGAACAGGAAGAGTCTAAGGACAGATGGGTACAGTTAATCGTTTTGTTTTTTTTTTTCTTTTCTTCGAGCTACAGAAATGTTTGCCAGATTTGAGGGAACAGCTTTCATCTTCATAGTAAGTTTCTCTTAGGGAAGGTAGTTGTTGGCATAGTACTACCTGGACTGGTACATAGAGGAAAGCTGGATGGTAGTCTTGCAGATCACACTGAGCAGAGAATTAATTATAAATTTGCTTTTAATTTTTCATGTTATGAAACAAGGTGAAACAGATTCATTAAAGTGTTACTTACACTTAAACTGATACTGTTTGTAGTTTTGGGACAGCCAGTATTGTCATAGCTGTTAGTACTACTCTGACTTTAGAAGTTAGAAAAACAAAAGCATACTGTTGTTATTAACAAAGTATTTATTTTGCCTTGTCTTTCTAGATAGCAATTCAGAGGAACCTGGAAAATTATTAGTACCAATATTGAAATAGAAACTATTTAAGTAATACGAAATATAATGTAAAAATTTGGCTTTTTAAGTAATAACGTAAATCACGAACTTGATTCAAACAAATTAGAGAATGCTTCATTTGTTTGTACATCATTCATTAAATGAAGTTAAGGGATGAAAGCATTTGTCCAGTTCAGGAAGATTGTATGATTAAGGCTAGAAAAAGTGGCATGCCTTTTCTTTATACGTTGGGAGACTTTAGAGGTAATTTTTTGTTATTTTCATTCCAGAGTACATGGATGGTCTTTAGTAGTTTTGTTAGGTTTATATAAAAGTTACTAGACAATTTGTAGTTTTAAATAATGCAACTTTTTTTTTTTTTTTTTTGAGACGGAGTCTTGCTCTGCCGCCCAGGCTGGAGTGCAGTGGCGCAATCTCGGCTCACTGCAAGCTCCGCCTCCCGGGTTCACGCCATTCTCCTGCCTCAGCCTCTCCGAGTAGCTGGGACTACAGGTGCCCGCCACCACGCCCGGCTAATTTTTTTGTATTTTTAGTAGAGATGGGGTTTCACCGTGGTCTCGATCTCCTGACCTCGTGATCCGCCCACCTCAGTTCTTGTTAGCCCATTGTAAGGTCAACAGAATGTAAAGGTATTACTGGTAAGAAGAAATCACTGAGTTAACACAGGAATTACAATTAGTTATTAGTCTATCAGTGTCTTGTGAAAACTGTTCAACCATAGTCTGTTAAAGCAATGAATTTATTTTAGTAACTTTTCTAATTATAACAATGATGTATATTCCTGGTAGAAAAATTGATAATTATCTAAATGTATAAGTAGGGAAATAAAAAAATCACCTGTAATCCTACCACTTGGAAACAAACAACATTAACATTTTCATGTGTTTTTGGAATTTTAATTTCATACTCTTGGCTGAACAGACAGTAAAATTAAGATAATCATTGTATATGCTGCTGTTAAAAAATTTCTTACTGTAATTTTTGAAAACATAGTTTTTAATGACTATCATACTTCAGTTTGCTTAACCATTTCCCTATTGCCAAATATTTTGGTTGATTCCAGGGAGTCCATATTTTTTCTGTTAAAAAAGATTGCAACTGTGACTATTTAGACACATAAATATTTGAGCCCATCTATGATTATGGAATTATTGGGTTACACATAACTGAAATATATTACCTAATTGACCTCCATAAAGGTAATAATAATAGCTAACACTTTCTAAATGCTTATCATGTACTCTGCATATCTAAACTTACTCATTTGAGCGAACTCTATAGAATACTACTATTATCTGTTCTACAAATGAGGCTTTGAGAGGCTAAATAATTTGCTTAAGGTATTCTTCCAAGTGGTAGAACTAGGATTCTGACCCAAGCAATCTGGCTCTAAAGTGAGCACTCTTAAGAATTGTATTTCTCAAGGTTGTATCAGTTTAATTTCTATGTAGCAGTGTCTTACCCAGCATAATGTATGTTTAATTTTATAGGTGAAAAAATAGTACTTTAATGCTTTAATTTGCATTTCTTTGACTACTTAGGAGAATAAAACTATGAATAGTCTGTAGAGAATTTTCATTTACTTTTGCACTGGAGTATTCAACATATGAATATAGGGATGTGACTAAAAAGTAAAGAGACCAAAAGCATAGTAGTTAAGAGTGTGGGCTTGAATACCAGCTCCACGTCTTTCTAGCTGCATCACCTTTTTTTTTTTTTTTTTTTTTTGAGACAAGAATCTCTCTCTGTCACCAAGGCTGGAGTGCAGTGGTGTGATCTCAGCTCAGTGCAAGCTCTGCCTTCCGGGTTCACACCATTCTCCTGCCTCAGCCTCCCTAGTAGCTGGAACTACAGGTGCCCGCCACCATGCCCGGCTAATTTTTTTGTATTTTTAATAGAGACGGGGTTTCACCGAGTTAGCCAGGATGGTCTCGATCTCCTGACCTCGTGATCCGTCTGCCTCGTCCTCCTACAGTGCTGGGATTCCAGGCGTGAGCCACCGCGCCTCTAGCTGCATAACCTTTAACAAGTTACTTAACTTCTTGTAGCTTCAGTTTTCCCCTGTGTAAAATGAGACTGCTGAGACCCACCTTACAGGTTTGTTGTGTAATAAATAAAATAAAGCTTTAAAATAGAACTTAGCACATTGTTACACCAATATTAACCATGATTAGGCCAATATTGAAATTGGATGTTGTTTTTGCGAGCAGTTACATTGAATGCCATACACTTATTTTAGTGATCGTGTCATTTTATTGTACAACTTCTAGAACTTAAGTTTTGAAAAGCCTGCAGAGCCAGTTTGTGAATCGTGCTAAGAAAGCATTCTCAAAGGATATGGGTTTAGTACCACTGGGATACTTAAAGAATTCTATTGGCTCTTGAGAGGTGGCTTCAAAAACAGAAGTTCCTATATGAATCACACGTAATCTTTGGAGTAAAGTGTGTAACCTCTCGTAACTTTATTGAAGGAGTAAGCACTCATTTGGTTTGCATGTTCTATAATATGTACGTTAAATGTGCATCTAAAAACACATCTAGTTTTTCTTTTTTCCTTCCTTTCCTCCCTTTCTCCTCCTTTTCCTCCCCCCTCCCCTTTTTTTTCACTCCTGAACTAGGTTGTGGTCCCTGTCCAAAGCTTATGCCAGACACCCTTTTGAACCACACAGCATTTAGCATAGTGTGAGTGGTTAGTGAATGATTGATTAAATGAGAAACTAGTCCTCTAAGCCAAACTATAGTAATTGATAAATTCAGCAAGTCAGCGCAAATGATGCTCTGAAATGTTTGAAGTTTTTGTAGCTCTAAGTGAAGTCTTAAGATGTAGTAGAGGGTCGTTAAAGATCATGTGGCACTTTCTGTATGTAGCAGGGTAGTCAGCCTAGTCTCCTGGAAAAATGAGTTGAAATTGTCAGTGACCCTGAATTGGGAGTCAGAAGACTTAGTCTGCGGTCCAGTCTTTCTGTTTACTAGCTGTGCTGTACATTTCACTTCCTCCACCATGACTGCTCTTCGTATCTCATCCCTTCCTGTCACACTGTTAAATTGTACACTCTGGTCCCCTGTTTCTCAGGCATATCTTTTTGAATTGAGGTTTCTATTTTTCTTACAGTCCTTGAATTATTGGGCCCAGATGTGGTTTATTGCCACGTCCATCATCATCGTTTTTGGCTTGAGAATTACTCTCCTGCGCTCTCCCTATGACCATCTGACTTCCTGAACTCATGCTCCCTCAGTCATTGAGTTTAATACCTTCCTCACAGATACTATGTTAATACATTCCTCACAGATATTATGTCTAGCCTCTATCTTAATTTTGTTCATTGCATGTGGAAGTCATTCATTTATTCAATTTAAAGTACATTTATTGTGTGTTGCTGCTATGGGCCAGGTCCTGGATCTACAGTGGCAATCAGACAGGCTTGTATTGCACGGATCTTCACGCTGTCTTAGAGCTTGTCATCCTACTAGTTTAAAAATCTTCAAACTTCCATATTGCATTCTATCCTAGCTCTTCTGTTTGTTAGATGTAGGACTTTGAGCAAATCACTTAGTGTCTTGTCTGTTCCTCTTTCGTAAAGAGGAAAAGATGATACCTACCTCATAAAATTGTTCTAAAGATGGAGTTAATACATATAAAGCTCCTTAGAATAGTGCTTGGCACATAATAAGCATTATAAATAAATGCAAGCTGTTATTATTTAATTATTCTATCTTGTTGGTTCCTTCTCAGGTTACTGTGCCCTTTGATCTCAGGAAGACCCATTTATTCTCCCAAGCCATGATCTCAGGAAGACCCATTTATTCTCCCAAGCGCTCACTTCCACCTATGTTACCAGTTGCCCCTTTCTTACTACCTTCCCAGAACAAGGCCAGAAATAGCAGCAGAAAGCATCTTGGATCGTTCTACCTGTTTGCCCCCACTGAACATATTTTCTAGCTACTCCTGGAGAAAATGGCAAGACAGTGGTCTCTAATTTAGCTGGATTCTCAGTGCCTCTGAGCAGTATCTTTTGTGTCCCTGGTCAGCTTCCTCTCCCCTTTCTTGCCTGAGCTATTCCAAACTTTAATCATTGTCCTTAAGCTATCTATTGAGAATTCTCTTATTGCTCTTCTTCAAGAAACCTAACTACTACATCACTGTGAAAAGGAATGTAATTAGGTGAAAGTTCAAGGTTCATTCAGCATTCTTCCCTTTGAATTATATTATTTAATCTGCATCTTTATTCATTCTCGACTCCTTCCCTCTGGTCTCAGAGAAGGAAGATGTCTTTTTCCTGTCTTCTGCATTATAGTAACTACCTCCTTTCACAGCCAAGATTCTTCAGAGAGGAATCTCTATTTCCTTTTTTAGAGCGTAGTTTTCTTGAGGAGGCCTCAGTCTTTTTTATGACTTTGATCAGTACAGCAGTATGCACCCAGCATATAGTACACAATATTGAATAAAGGAACTAACAGACTCTTCAAGTTTGTTTCCTCCTCTTTAAGATGAGAACTACAGCAGTCTTTCACAAATTGTGAGGATTAAATGAAATCATATCAGAAAATGCTTTCTAATAGTGGTGTCACTAAGACATTTAAAAGAATTTCCCAATCATAAAATCAAAATTTTCAACTATAATTTTGTTTCATGTAGGGCAGTTATTTTCAAACGTTTACAGGGAGTCTGGAGGGTGTCTAGGACCCAGGAGGCCTAGGAAGTGTTAAGTAGAAATCTTCGAAATCTCCCTCTGTGGTCCTTGAGAGCAGCTCCTGTGTTACCATTTGTATGTGGGGTTCTGTAAAAGATCTCATTTTAAGAAATTCTGTTAAATTGCTTTAAAATCACTAGTAATAATTATTAATGAATCTTTTTTAAAGGTGAGGAGAATACTACTTGCTCAACTTGATAACGGTTAATAGGAAATTGAGAACTGATCCTGTAGTTGCCTTAACTCCTAATCCAAATCTGTTGCTACTAGACAGCATTCTTTTTTTTTTAATTCAGTTTTAAAGTTGAAAATGTAACTAAGCAAAACTTCCTAATTTGACCTCCATTTAGTACTTATGATCATTGAGAAAGGAATGGACCCAAATTTACTCTTTAAATGAGAAATGTTACTGCTGAGCAGATGAATAAAATGACTTCAAAGGGGAATTTTTACCTACATTAAGAAAATATAACATTCCTTAGAGATACTTTTTTATAAAAGCAAGCCATCATTGCTAAGAGGAATTCCTTGACATACGTGTTTGTAAGTCATTCTTACCTAAAACAGCTCTTAACTGAGCAACACTTAGCCTCTTCTGTTTGCCCTGTCCTCTCCAAAGTAATGGTGAAAAATTCCTTTTTCTTTTTCATCTCCAATTCCTTTCCATTTCCACTAGAGGTTGCCTTATAAGATTAGTAACAACTTGTTGAATGTCTGACTTGTGGTAGGCTGTTTTAGATACTTTGAACTAATTATTTGAAATCCCTAAAACAATTTTAAGTATAATGTGGTTACTCCTGTTTTAAATCTATTTGGGTCTCAGAGAGGACTAGTAAAATATTTATGATATTACATATACACCTAGAGAAGGGCAGAGTTGGGATTCAGATTCCAGGTATGTCTGACTGAAAAGTTCATGTTGTTTTCATTATACAGAAAATTAATTCTAAGGTTACCTTTTAAATTATTAGCCAGGGGCAGATCTGGGGACGCTGAAGCTTATACAGTACACTACTCTCTTTACAAAAAGAATCTAACTTCAGGTTCCAGGCGTTGGAAGAAGGCTTCGTAAGCTTCCTTCGTAAGCTTAAGTTTTACTGGCTTTAAGTAAATGGACCATTTATAAAAGTTATGAAAAACTTGGGGAAATGTGCATTGTTCAGTAACATTTGAATATATAACTTGTTTAAGGGGACCTTAGTGTGTATTGACTTGAATAAAGCAGTCAAAAGCATAACCTGTAAGAAAGGCTTATTATTACTAGTTGACCTATTTATGAGTTAACACTTTGCTACTTTAAATTGTAAGGCTGACAACACACATTAAAAAAAATTTGGTTAATAGAAATTTAAGTATATACTTAGCAAAAAGTGATTCCTTGAAGTTAATATGTTTAAAATACTTTGATTTTTAATTTTTTGTCTTTAAGAATATACTAAAGTGATAGATTAAACAGTAAAATGTATTAGAAATACAAAGATTAAATTCTCTAGTAATTTACTACTTTTGGTGTATGCAAATGAGACATGAAAGAAATATGCTTTTTGATGAATGCTATCACTAGCTAAATAAAATAATAATTTGTGTGCTCTTATTTGTGTTAGTATTTTAATTTTTGAGGGCTAAAAGTGAGTCTTGAAATCTTTTCGTGGTGCTATAACAAAATCTTGCAGACTGAGTAATTTATAAAGAGCAGAAATGTATTTTCTCACACTTGTGGAGGCTGGGAAGTTCAAGATCAAGGTGCTGCAGGTTCTGCTGTCTGGAGAGGGCTGCTGTCTGCTTCCAACACCATGTCTTGATGCATTGTCCTCTCAGAATCCTTTGGTGGGGAGGAATCCTGTATCTGCACATGGCAGAGACAGAAGGGCAAGAAAAAACTCTCTGTCAGCCTCTTTTATAAGGCCACCTAATCCCCATTCACAAGGTTCTGCCCTTATGAGTTAATCACTTCCTGAAGACCCCACCTTTTTTTTTTTTTTTTTTTTTTTTCCTCACTCTCACCCAGGCTGGATTGCAGTGGCTTGATCTTGGCTAACTGTAGCCATGCCCCCCAGGGCTTAATGGATTCTTTCACCGAAGCCTCCTGGGTAGCTGGGACGACAGGTGCAGGTCAGCAGCAATTTTTTTTTTTTTTTTTTTTAGAGACAGGGTTTCACTATGTTGCCCAGGCTGGTCTCGAACTACTGGGCTGAAACGATCCATGCACTTTGGCTTCCAAAAGTGCTAGGATGACAGGCGTGAACTACTGCACCTGGATTACCGTACTTTTTAATACTTTTAAATTGATGATTAAATTTCAACATGCATTTTGGAGGAGACACAGGCATTCAAACCGTGGCAGAGACTTTTGAGATAATCTGTTCTTTCTCAACAGATGAGGAAACAGAGGTCTTGAGAAAGTGGTTTACCAAGGGATACACTCCTGACTTGAATTTATGGAAGGACCATGACCAGAAGCTTGATTTCTGGTTAAAAGCTCTTTTCTCTTCAGCCGACTGAAACAAACATGTAGCCATAGTAACTCAATGTTAACGCTGGCCTATTTAATTATAAAATGATTTCTCAGTATTGAGCACTGTGATGATTTGAGTTGACATGGTACCCTGGAAGGACACTCAGCTTAGGACACTTGGACTCCTTCATTGCTCTGTGTGATCTTGGATAAGCTTCCTTAGCCTCAGTTTCTTCTTTGTGAAATGAAGGGCTTTTAACTTGGGGTTACGTTAGGCTTATTCTAGCTCCAAAAATTTCAGTAAAAGACAATTGTGTTTATACATAAATCTAGGCACCGACTACTAGTGTCTTTTCCTGTGGCCTTTGTCTGAAATATTTTGTGTGATGTTGCAAAAATTACCTACTTTTTTAGTCTTAGATTTTTCTTTACGAATGGTATGGTTCAGTAATGATGGTTAAGTTCTAATGTGAAGCAGTGGGAAAGTTAGCTGTGTTTTGTGTACATTTTTGGTGAGTTGACAGTTGTAGGAAAATTTTAAACAGACTTATAGCAGATTTTTGTAACAATTTTGTGTCATAGACCTTTTGCTGTCATATCTTATTTGATTACAGTTAGAGTCATTCAAAGACAGCAAACTATGGTAGTTCAGTATTTTGTATGTTTTTTTCCTTTCCCTTTGGGTTATGTGTAATTGATTTAGGTACAATCAATTTGTCGTTGTCTTACAGTTTATAGAGTTTTTATACATTATCATAGATGAATGTGTAAAAAGTAATTTTATATACATGTGACCCATGTATAAATAAATACTAGTGTTAAATAGTATAAATAGTAGTGTTTTGGATTTCATAGTATATTGGGAAATGCAACAAATTTTATTTTAAAGTGTTGGTTTTAGATATAATCACTAATTTTCTTAATACAGAGGTTCTGTAAGTACGATGTTTGAATTCTGGTTTTGATGACTACTGTGTTTTTTGGATAAAATGTGTTTAAGGGAGTCCTGTAACATCTCTTTTTTTATGGGTGGAAATAGCACCAATAGTAGGACAGTGACAAGCTTTTTACCTCAGTGAGAATACTTACATTATTGTATCTTATTTGTTGTGGTCATTATCACATTCTGAAGTGTTATACATACCTTTTTTTCCATATATGCGAAAGTCATTCACAGAGATATAGTTGAAAGAGTTGTTAGTACTTTTGGCTCAATTGCTCTGGACTTAAATAGGCTAATCTGGAAGCTTGACCTTGTGTCTTTGAAAAAATTGTGTCAAATTTCCCAAATTCTCAAATGGAGTTTTGGATAGCCTACTCATATTGAGGACTGAAATGCAAATCATAATTGAACCTTCTATTGATGATTTAACTTTCTCATTATGAATGTTACTGTTCCGTAATTTAATGATATTAGAGCCCAATTGAATGTCTATCAGGTTGTGATTTCATGGAATTGTCTCATGCTGCTGTGCTTTTCTAATTGATAATCTTTTTTTTTCTTTTTCCTTGACATCAGCTCTTTTTTTGGCAGCACTCCTCCACTCCCATCTGTTCTCCACTGTAACCAGAGAAACCAGTTAACCAAACATCAGTAGTTTTTACATTCGGTTTTAAGTCACTAATCAAGGCTATATGTCTCTTCTGCATAGGCAAGGAAGAAACAAACATATTTATTGAGCTAGTGCTGTGTGCCAGATGCTTTCACAGACTTCCTTAATTACCCCACAGTCCACTATCTCACATTTCTCTGGCCACGAGCAAATGAGGAAAGTGAGCTTTGAAAGGTTAATTTGTTCAAAGTCTGTTTGAATGTGTCCCACTGGGCTGTTTTTCTCAAAGCTTGGATCTTTGGCTATATTTTTGATGGTTGACGTTGCTTAAGGAATAATTGATGGATAAATGGTATTATTGCAGATGTCATAAGTAATTATATACTGGTTAGTCATCAAATAAGACTCAACATTAACTGCAAATGGACTGTATTCAGATCATATTTTTTGAATATTATCTATACATTGTGCCACGCATTGTAAGGGGTACGATAACATAAAGAAAGACCTTATCCACTCTGAGGTGCTTATAGTTTGGGAGGGAGCTTCCTTACATAATTAATAGCTTAGTTGTATCAGATTTAAAAAATACTACCATTCCTCAGATACTTGTACCAAAGCATTTTTTTTTCTTTTTTTGAGGCTGGAGCTTGAAATTAAGATCAAGTATTTTCCCTTGTTTGTTTTTTTTCTAGCTGTGTCATTCTGAATTGCCTGGAATTTCAAATTCTCACCCTTTCCCCCACACACCCTGTTCTAAATTTTTTCTTGTAGAAAATTATTCACAGAGGACTAAAGACTTCTTGTCCTTTGTATGTAGTAGATGTTAAGAATTCACTTCGTTTGGTTTTAATTTGTCTCATGATGTAGTGCTCTCAGTAATCACAGAACCTTCAAGATGTGTAAGTATATAATAGACTGACATCCTTTCAAATTCAGGCATTTTGAAGGTTATATTTTTATATCATCTGAAGTAATGTAAAGATTTTGCTTTAAAGAAAACAAACACAATTATAGATTTATTTTTGTTATTGATACTTTTCTGATAAGAAAATTGTAATCCTGGATTGGAGGGAGGTAAGGAGGCAAAGATCACTTTTAAAAATTAAATTCTTCACTTGGTTTTTAAAAGTCTCACAAAACTGTAAACATTTAAGAATCCTTAATTATATCTTTCCTTTAAAAAAGCTTTTGTTTCTTTTTCTGCTGAATGATTTTACTTTGTTTGCTGATCATTTTATAACTTGGCCTTCTTGGGGAAGGGTCCTGTATACATCTGATATAATTAGATAGCAAATATTATATGTTTGTGTATATAGATGATAAATGTGTGTGCAGTTTATTTTATTGTTTTGCTGACGCATTGGTTGCTAGATCCCTTAGTGTATTTGCAGTTATTGCAACTTAATCAGTTTATCAATGGGATTAAAGCCCTGCTCAAATAATTTAGAATGTTACTTTAAAAGAATGTTACTACTCTTTTAAAAAATATATTAATACATAAAGTTAGAGCCTTTAAATTTTATTGCTCCTGGAATGAAGTATAGCCTAAAGTTTTTATTGTTAACGTATTGATGAGGTGAGAGTTGAATGTTAGTCATTTAAAAAATTTTTCAGTAGCAGTTAATGTTGCTTCTGTGTCAGGGATGGGCAAGTGGAAAGATTAAAGCTCATTAGTAACATCATTTTGCCAAGGCTGTTGACGTGCATTTGATGCCAAGACCCCATCATGTGTATGTGTTAATCTGCACTTGAAGCCCATTTCATTTGATACGTAGTTTTTGGACTTGTTTGATTTAGGGAAAGATTGTAGCTTATTGATCCACTTCCGAAGGGCCTATTTCGTCTACCGTTTTTTTCCCAGTTAATATTTATTACTAAAATTAATGATTAAGCAGCCTTCTGAGTGAGGCCTTTATTAGGTGAATGGGAAAAATCTGACAATATTGCTTGATGTAAAATTTAAAAGTGTGTTACTTGTACATTACTTCTGTTAGAAAAAGATTTGATTATTTAAAAATTAGATTAATTGCTGAGGGTAAACACATTCAACCGTTTTCCTGTATCATTGTGCCTTATAAGTAAGTTTGTGTTGTCAAAATTACATTGGTATAACATGGATAAAGTAGTATTCGTTCAACAGACATTTGTTTACAACCTTCTATGTGGCATTGAAGAAAAATGCATAATCTCTTAAGAAGCTCATAGTCTAGTGGAAGAAGATGCATGAACAGATAATTAAGCTATATGAGAGTGTAGTGATGATTACAAACTGTCACTAGTAGTTATATTATAGACTATCACCACATTCCCATATAAACGAAAATACACTACAGTTTATTTAGTGTATAGTTAAGTAAATATAGTTTACACTATAAAATATCATGGAAGAACTGAGAAGGAGTTGTTAACTTTGCTTGAGGAGTTCAGTGAAGGATTCCTAGAGGTTGTGACACCTGAGCTGTGTTCAGAAGATATGTGTAAAGAATCAGATAAAGAAAAGGCAAAGCAAAGGAGGACCAAAAGCAGGGGGGAAAAAAAGACATGGGAACTGAAATAAGTGGGGAGGGGCTGTGACAGTGATGGAAATAGAGTGAGAAACAGCAGGTTGTATATTTAACAGTTCCCGTTGGTTTAATATTGTTAGGAAATACATGTCAGACAGGTGTGGAGAAGTGAGCATAAACTAGATCTATGCTATGCTACCATAGAAGGGTTTTCAACAGGGTCATGGTGTGTCTATGTTTATTTTGATTGTGATTTTGAGGGAGGTAGATTCCATGAGGTTGGGGTTCATACTGTTTGGAAGGCTCTTGCAGTGAACTAGGTGAAAGCCTTTTTTTTTTTTTTTTTTGAGACGGAGTCTCACTGTTGCCCAGGCTGGGGTGCAGTGGCGCGATCTTCGCTCACTGCAAACTCTGCCTCCCCGGTTCACACTGTTGTCCTGCCTCAGTCTACCAAGTAGCTAGGACTACAGGTGCCCGCCACCACACCCTGCTAATTTCTTTTATATTTTTTAGTAGAGACGGAGTTTCACCATGTTTGCTGGGATGTTCTTGATCTCCTGACCTCGTGATCCGCCCGCCTCAGCCTCCCAAAGTGCTGGGATTACAGGCGTGAGCCACCGCGCCCGGCCTAGGTGAAAGTTTTAAGACAGTAGTAAGGTTGACCCTTGAACAACATGGGTTTGAACTTCATGGATCCACTTACTGCATGGGTTTTTTCCAATAAATATATTGGAAAACTTTATGGAGATTTGAAAATACAGATGAACTGTGTAGCCTCAAAATAACAACAAAAAAAATGTTATGAATGCATACAATATATGTAGATGCTAGTCTGTGTGTCATTTACTACCATAAAATATACACAAATCTATTATAAAAAGCTAAAATTTATTAAAACTTAGGCACGCACTTACAGATTGTACATGGTGCCATTTGCAGTCAAGAGAAATGTAAACAAGTGTAAAGATGCAGTATTAAACTGTAACTGCATAAAATTAACTGTAGTACATATTGTACTGCTGTAATACATTTTATAGCCATCTCTTGCTGCTATCAGGGTGAGCTCAGATGTTGCAAGTATGCACTTAATATGCTTTGTGGCTAGGTGCAGTGGCTCACACCTGAAACTGGAGCACTTAGGGAGGCCGAGGTGGAAGGATTGCTTGAGCCTAGGAGTTGGGTTTTTTTTTCTTTTTTTTTTGAGACGGAGTCTCACTCTATTGCCCAGGCTGGAGTGCAGTGGCGCGATCTCGGCTCACTGCAACCTCTGCCTCCTGGGTTCACGCCATTCTCCTGCCTCAGCCTCCCGAGTAGCTGGGACTACAGGCACCCACCACCACACCTGGCTAATTTTTTTGTATTTTTAGTAGAGATGGGGTTTCACTGTGTTAGCCAGGGTGGTCTCGATTCCTGACTTGGTGATCCGCTTACCTTGTCCTCCCAAAGTGCTGGGATTACAGGCGTGAGCCACCATGCCTGGCCCAAGCCTAGGAGTTTTAACACCACCCTGGGCAACAAAGCAAGACCCCCATCTCTACAAAAAAAATTAAAAATATTAGCCACGCATGGTGGCACACACTGGTAGTCCCAGCTGCTCAGGAGGCTGAGGCGGAAGGATCCCTTGAACCTGTGAGTTTGAGGCAGCAGTGAGCTATGATTGCACCACTGCACTCCATCCTTGGTGACAGAAGAAGACCCTGTCTAAAACAAAAATGAAAACAGAAAAACACCTTGTGACTAATCATCTTCGTGTGAGCAGTTTCTCTCTGTAGTGTAGTAAAAAGTTTTCTTTTGCGGTTTTCACATATTTTTCATTATGTTTAGTGGAATACTGTAAACCTGGAATAACACGATGGAACCCATTGGACGTGCCCCCAGCGAACCTGGAAGTGCTCCCAAAAAGCAGAGAAAAGTCATGACATTACAAGAAATTGTTGAATTGCTTGATGTGCACTAGATTAAGTTCTGCAGCTGTGGTTACCTGCCATTTCAAGGTAAATGAAGCCAGGACCATTGTTAAAAGGAAGTTTATGAAGCCGTTGCTACACCTGTGCCAGCCGGTGCAAAAACCTTGTGCTTTTTGCAAAATACTTTTTTATCTCATATTGAATATGCAGCTTGTATGTAGGTGCAGGATTGCTGTAAGAAAAGTATACCTACTGATTCTAATATGATTTAAGAAAAGCAAAGTCATTATATGACAAAGGAAGGTGAAGGATCTAAATCTGGAGAATGTAATGCCAGCAAAGGATGGTTTGATAATTTTAGAAAGAAGTCTGGCTTAAAAAATGTCAAGGTAACAGGAGAAGCAGCTTCTGCCAATGAAGAGGCAGCAGACAAGTTCCCAGACACCATCAAGAAAATCATTGAAGACAAAGGATGTCTGCCTAAACAGGTTTTTGATGTAGACAAAAGTGCCCTATTCTGGAAAAAAGTGCCACAAAGGACATTGACTAGTAAGGGAGAGAAGCACATACTAGGGTGTACAAGGCAGGAAGGAATAAGCTAACTCTACTGTTTTGTGCAAGTACAGTCAGGTTTTTGATCAGGGCTGACTTTATCTATAAATCGACTAACCCCTGAGCCTTGAAGAGAAAAGATAAATACTAGCTGCCAGTCTTTTGGTTGTACAAGAAGGCCTGGACAGTGAGAACTCTTTCTCTGGATTGGTTCCATCAGTGCTTTGTCCCTGACGTCAGGAAGTACCTTGTCAGTAAGGGGACTGCCTTTTAAGTATTTTTCTATTAGACAGTGCACCTAGCCACCCAGAATTTCATGAGTTCTTCAACACTGAAGGTGTTGAAGTGGCATCCTTGACCTTAAATAAAGTGTTTTTAATTCAGCCTGTAGATGGGGAAGATGGGGGGTTAATAAGGACCTTTAAGGCTCTTTAAACTCAGTAGTAGTAATCTATGGAAAAGATAGTCATTGCTATGGAAGAGAACCTCAATAGAGGGAACATGACGAAAGTCTGGAAGGGTTACACCATTGAAGATGCCATCATTGTTAAAAAGCCATGAAAGCCATCTAGCGCGAAATGATACATTCTTGCTGTAGAAAACTGTGTCCAGATGTTGTACATGACTTCCCAAGATTTACAACAGAGTCAGTCAGAATCATGAAAGACTGTGGTAAAGTGGGGCGTGAAGGGTTTCAGGATACGGATCTTGAAGAAATTCAAGAGCTAATGGACATCACATCAGAAGAATCAACAGAAGATGACTTGATGGAGATGAGTGCTTCTGAACCAGTGACAGATGAGGAAGATGTAGAAGAAGCAGTGCCAAAAACCAAATTGACATTAGAGAATCTGGCAGGAGGTTTCTGATACTCAAGAATGCTTTGACTTTCACAACATGGACTCTTCTATGATGTGAGCACTGAAACTTAAAACAAACAGTGGCAAAAGGATTGGGACCAGATAGAAACATTTTTAGAGGAATGAAAAAGCAGAAAAGTCAGGCAAATTACAATGTTTTTTTGTAAAGTTACAGAGTATGGCTGCCTCTCCTGCCTCCCCTTCTGCCTCTACCTCTTCCATCTCTTGTGCCTGTGCCACCCCTAAGAGACCAACTACTTCTCTTCCTCCTACACCTCAGCCTACTGAATGTGAAGACCAGAAGGATGGGGACCTTTATGACAATCCACTTCCACTTATTGAATACCAAATACATTTTCTTTTTCTTACAATGTTCTTAATTTTTTTTCTCTTTCTTTATTCTAAGGATACAGTGTGTAATACATGTAACATACAAAGCAGGTGTTAATAGACTTTATGTTATTGGTAAAGCTTTGGGTCGACAGTAAGCTATTAGTAGTTGGGGGACTTAAAAGTTATACACAGTATTTTGACTGCACAGGAGGTCAGTTTTTCCTAACCCCCGCATGGTTCAGTGGTCAGCTGTATTCGGGATGAAAAAATGGGAACATATTTGAGAAATAACTTGGGCTTAATGTCAGTAGTACTTGATGATTGGATAAGAAGGAGATGAGAGAGAAGAAAAAATATAAGGCTTATGCTTCTAGCTTGTATAATTAGGTAGTTTGTATTGCCACAACTTAATTAGAGATTACAGGAAGAAGGTTTGGGCAGGTTTGGATGGTGAGTTCATCAGGGATTTTTGACATGATGAGTTTGATCTGTGTCTGGAGCATTTGATTGGAGATGTGTAGCAGGTGGTTGAAACAAGAGTTTTAGACTTTGGGGGGAAGATCTGGGCAGGCAGTATAGATTTGGGAGCCACTAATGTAAATGCCAGTACAGAAGTCCCCGCCCCATCCACAGGGAATCTGTTTATTCCAAGACCCCCAGTGGATACCTGAAACCATATAGCCCTGAGCCCTGTATGTACTATGTTTTATCCTATGACGTTTAATTTACAATTTAGAAACAATAAGAGATTAGCAACAACAATAATAAAGTAGAACAATTATAACTATATTGTAATAAAAGAACATGAATGTGGTCTCTCAAAATATCTTGTACTGTACTTTAACCCTTGTGATGGTATGAGATGATACACTGCCTATGTGATGAGATGAAGTAAGGTGAATGATTGTGGCCATACTTCTGTAGTTTTGAGTTGCAACAGCAGAACTAGTGCAAATTCTTTTTTCCTTCTCCACAGTTTCATGGATGGAAGAAGATGTGTTCTTTTTTTTTTCTGAGACAGAGTCTTGCTTTGTTGCCCAGGCTGGAGTACAGTGCCACAGTGTCAGCTCAGTGCAACCTCCACCTCCTGGGTTCAAGTGATTCTTGTGCCCTAGCCTCCCAAGTAGCTAGGATTACAGGTGTGTGCCACCGCAGTCATCTAATTTTTGTATTTTTAGTAGAGATGGAGTTTCATCATGTTTGCCAGGCTGGTCTTGAACTTGTGGCCTCAAGTGAACTGTCTACCTAGGCCTCCCAAAGTGCTGGGATTACAGGCATGAGCCACCACATGGGCCAGAAGATTTGTTCTTAACATAGATCTTAGCAATCTCAGCATACCTTTTTTTTTCCTTACTAAGTAGAGAACTTTCACCTTTTCACTTAAAGGAAGCACTTTATTGCTTCTCTTTGACATTTCTGAATTGTCAGCATCACTACTCTTGTGGTTTGGGGACAGTATTAAGTAAGATAAACATTGCCTGGACATAAGCATTGTGATTTTGATCTGATAAACCAGATGGCTGTTAAGTTACCAAGTTTTTAATGGGTGTGGGGTGTGTAACATAGTGTGGAAATGCTGGACAAAGATGTAATTCAGGATTCACATCCTGAGCGGGATGGCATGAGATTTCATCATACTACATAAAATGGCATGCAATTTAAAGTCTATGAATTGATATTTCTGGAATTTTTCATTTAATATTTTCAGGCAGTGGTTGGTTGCTAGTAACTTAAACCAAGGAAGATGAAACTGTAGATAGGAGGACTGTTGTAGTTTATCTTCTTTAAGATATGGACAAACTTGGGAAATCTGATAGAAATTAGGGACCTGCCCTCCAGAAAAGAAGTGCACACACAGTATACTTGGAAAGTTTTGTTTATTGTTTTAGGAACCTCTGGAATCCCTCTTAAGTTTTAGAACCCTACATGTACTGATACTAGATGTTACCATGACAACGAATGAAAATACATAGGGACCCAGTAGAGAGTGACAAGAGCCAAGGACAGAGTTCTCAGGATGAAAATGATTTAAATGGCTCTGGAAAAGTAGTATACAAGAGATGTAGGGGAATAATGTTTTCTAAAAGAAAGCTACGTTATACTGAAGTGCGTTTATCATAGTGTTACTCTTAAGGTGCCTTTGTTTTAGCTCATATCTGTATATTTGCTAAGCTTGAAAAAGCTATATTTCTTTCTGACATTTATTTGATGACTGTTGATGAGAGTTCAAGAGATTCTATCATTGGGCACTTTCCTTAGTTGATGTATGAGGGATTATACTGTGCTCTGGGCTGCGTTAAATCTACTGACATTCTCATTTAATCTTCATGACAGCCCTTTGAGATAGATACTGTTATTGAACCCAGGATTTAATTTTCTCAAGGTCACATGGCTTGTGAGTAACAAAGCTGTGGCACAAACTTAAGCCTGTCTGACAGCAAAACCTATGTTTTCTACCAATATACTAACTATGTTTACCAAGATAATCAGTGACTGTGATGTTACTTTACCATATTAGCACGATGGAATGTGACGTTAGTCCACTGATTTGGACTAGGTTTTGGGATATATAAGTTCTAACCCCAGCTCTGTGATTTTGGGTAAATCATTTAATCTCTCTGGGTCTGTTTTCATTGTCTTCTTTTGTTTTTTTTTTTTGAGACAGAGTCTTGCTCTGTTGCCTAGGCTGGAGTGGGCTGGCTCGATCTCGGCTTACTTCAGCCTCTACCTCCCAGGTTCAAGCGATTTTCCTGCCTTAGCTTCCCCTGTAGCTGGAATTACAGGCACGCACCACCACATCCGGCTATTTTTTGTATTTTTAGTAGGGATAGGGTTTCACCATGTTGGCTAGGCTGGTCTCGAACTCCCAACCTCAAGTGATCTGTCCACCTTGGCCTCCCAGAATGGTGGGATTACAGGCAGGAGCCACTGTGCCTGGCTCTTCCTCTCATTTGTTAAAAAAATTTTTAACCTTAGCTATCACCAGAAGGAACATTTTTTCCTGCAGCCCCATCTCTTATCTATCAATAAGGCATGAATTTAAAAAGAATAAAAACAAAACACTACATACAACCTTGTGTAGTAAAACAGCTCTCGATGTATGTATGTGAAAATGGTATAATAATGTGAGAGTACTTTTACAATGTTTGAAGCCTCTTGGTTTTATAGTTTTAAAATTCTTCAGCTTCTAGTAGAAAAATTTAGTAATTTAGTCTGGGTAGAGACATTTTAATACTTTTTCTGGCTTTCAGGGGATCTTAGGTTATAGAGCCTGGAAAGATGATTTGATGTTTTGCTTAGCTATTAGCAGTATAGGTATCTTTGAGGCTTATAGTTGCCATTAACTTTGCTCTTTTTTGAAATTGTTCTGACTATTTTACTTTATTTGTTACTCAATGTCAAGAAGTAGTGTCTTAGTTTGCTTTATTAGAACCTCAGCATATGCAGTCAACAAACTAAAACCACATTGCACATACATAGCTATGGTATTTGAGGCCATCATTACATGGCCTTGAATCTTCTGTTTGTGAAAAGTTAGCCACATCAGTACATTTCATATGGATGACATCCTGTCTACCAGGATATCTGATTAAAAAGAGGTAGCAGTATAGGTGCAGGGGTAAATTCTTTTACAGTCATTTGATAAAAGTCTCTGACAGACAGGTCTAGCATAGGATTTCGGTAAAAGAAAAGAAATTGTTCTGTTAAAGTTCCTTCTTAAGCTCTCCAGAAAAGATTAGAATAACAAGACTCAGTTTGAGTCATTTGCTTAAGGATCCTCTTGATTGAGAGTTGAGCTGGTATTTTACTGCCAGGGTGACTAAAATAAAGATTTTGCCTACTCCTTCCTCTTTTCACATTCATACACATCAGACATGACTTGGAGAGGATTCCACTAACTCAGTAATTTTTATCCAGTTCAGATCAGAAGTATGTGTGAAGCTGATCAATGTTGCTTAGGTTGTAAATGCAGAACTTGGAGATTTTAAGTGGCATTTACAAAGGGGTCATTAGTCAGATATTAGCAGAAAATCAGTCACCAAAGTATGAATGCTTGTTATGTGCCATATACTGTTTTAGAGGCTGAGGAATTCGGCAGTGAAAAAAAGATCCCTGCCTTCATGAAGCTGACATTTGGTTGTAGAGAGGGAGACCAGGAAAATAATGAAGAATGTGGGTTGGAGTTGGGGATTAATAGTGAGGTAAGGCTGTTACTGTAAATAAGGTGGGCATTTAAAACTTCACTGTAAGATGACAGTTGAGTAGAGGTTTGAGCCATGCAGGAAACTGAGGGAAGAACATTTCAGACAGAAAGAATAGCAAATACAAAGACACTGAAATCAGCTTGTTTGATGTATGCCAGGGAGTGCATGGAGCAGAGTGAACAAAAGGAAAAAACGGATGAATTTGAGAGATTGTCAGATTGAATAAAGCTTATAGAACATTTTGTAAGGACTGACTTTAACTCCAGGGGAAATGAGAAATCATTTGAGGGTTGTGAGCAAATGAGTGACATGATTTGATTTATGCTTTTACACGGTCACCCTGGTTGCCTGATGATAGCAGGCCAAGAGTGGAGATGGAGACCAGTTTGAGGTGATGGTGGTTTGACCAGGATAGTAGCAGTGGAAGTGGTGAGAAAGAGTTGAATTCTGGGGATACATTTTGAAGTTAGAGACAACAGCATTTTCTGTTGGATTAGTAGTGGGGTCAGACAGTCATTAATTATGATCACAAGCTTTTTGGCCGGAGCAGCTGGAAGGATGGAGTAGACATTTGTTCAGTTGGAAAAGACTTCAGGGGAAACCAACTGAGGGAGAAGATGAGGAGTTCTGTTTCAGGCTTGATAAGTTTGAGATGCCTACTACGCGTTCAAGTGGAAACATTGAGTAGGTAGCTGGATATATGACTCTGGCATGTGACAGAGGCAGCCAAACAGAAAATGTATCAATTTTAAGATTGATTTAAAACCATGAGAATAGATGACATCAACTCCACCTAGAAACTTGAGTGTGGCTAGATAAGAAATCGAGAACTTGAGCTTTAGGATTGGAAGTTTAGGTGATAATTAACAGCCAGTAAAACAGATGAATAGGAGACAGAAGTGAAGAAAAACAAGAGATTGTAGTGCTTGGAAGTTAAGTGAACAATTTGTTTCTTTTTTTTCTTCTTCTTTTTTGAGACGGTGTCTTGCTCTATCATCCAGGCTGGTGTGTAGTGGCGCAGTCTCCACTCACTGCAGCCTTGACCTCCTGGGCTCAAGCGATCCTCCTGCCTCAGCCCCACTAAGGAGCTGGGACTACAGGTGCATGCCACCATGCCTGACTAATTTTTGTATTTTTAGTAGAGACGGAGTTTTGTCATATTGCCCAACCTGGTTTTGAACCCCTGGACTCAAGTGATCCTCCCGCTTTGACTTCCCAAAGTGCTGGGATTACGGGTGTGAGGCACCATGCCTTGCCAAATTTGTTTCAAGGAGTAGGAGTGATCAGCTCTTCGAAATGCTGCTGGATAGGTCAAGTAAGAGGAGAACTGAGACTTTGCCCATTAGATTTTGGCAGTATAGAAGTCACTGGTGGCCTTCTCAAGAGTAGTTTCAGTGAAATGGTGGAGATGAAAGCCCTATTGGAGTGGATTCAAGATATAATGGAAAGATGGAACTTGGAGACAGTGTATGTACAATCTCCCCTTCTTGCCTGTGATTTTGCCATAAATGGAAAGAGAGATTAGATGGTGCTGAAGGAATATATGGGTTTGTGAGGATTTGTTTTTGACATAGGAAACTGACAATTTTCTTTTTTTCTTTTTTCTTTTTTTTTTTTTTTTTGAGACACGATCTTGCTCTGTCACCTAGGCTGGAGTGCAGTGTTGTGATCTTGGATCCCTGCAAACTCTGCCTCCGGGCTCAAGTGATTCTCCTCCCTCAGCCTCCTGGGTAGCTGGGACTATAGGCATGCGCCACCATGCTCAGCTAATTCTTAAAAAATTTTTTTGTAGAGACAGGGTCTGACTATATTGCCCAGGCTGGTCTCAAACTCCTAAGCTCTAGTGATCCTTCCGCCTCAGTCTCCCAAAATGCTAGGATTACAGGCATGAGCCAGTCCGTGTGGTGAAACTGGCAGTTTTCAGTGTGAATGGAAATTATCTACCAGAGGAAAAATTTTGATGATGCTTGGATGAGTGATTACTAAAGGGAGGACTTTCCTTTTTTTTTTTTTTTTTTGGAGATGGAGTCTTGCTCTGTCACCTAGGCTGGAGTGCAGTGGCGCGATCTTGGCTCACTGCAAGCTCCGCCTCCCGGGCTCACGCCATTCTCCTGCCTCAGACTCCCGAGTAGCTGGGACTACAGGTGCCCACCACCACGCCCGGCTAATTTTTTTTTTTGTATATTTAGTAGAGACGGGGTTTCAACGTATTAGCCAGGATGGTCTCGATCTCCTGACCTCGTGATCCTCCCGCCTCGGCCTCCCAAAGTGGTGGGATTCCAGGCGTGAGCCACTGCGCCCGGCCAAGGGAGGCCTTTTCAATAGGTGGTTTGGCATAGAACTAGAGATTTACTTGTCAAATTTCATTCTGTATAATATTACCTTGGGTTCTTGTTAAAATGTCGATTCTGTTTCTGTAGGTCTGGAGTAGGGCCCGAAATTCTGCACTTCTAACAAGTTCCTAGGTGTTGCTTATGTGTCTGGTCCTTATGCTATACTTCGAGTACAATAACTTGGCACTTTGAGCACAAGAACCTAGCAGGTTTTATTGGCATAAAATCAGGTTGATTGGTGTGTGAATATGATGGGAATTTGTATAGTGTCTGATCGGGTTGTTTTTATTTTCTCAGTGGAGTAGGAAGCAGTCATAATCATAGCGTGAGGATGGAGGAGGTGGTATAAAATCATCTAGAAGAGTAGACTCAGTAGACTGATTAGTGGAATTGTGGGGTTGCATGAAGGCTGCGCTTAACGTTAATGGTTATGAATTTAAACTCAGATGGACCAAAAATATGGGCATATGTTATTCTTCATTTTCTTTCAGCTATACGGATATATGTCAGGAGTATGTGGGCTGTTGGGACTTAATTTGGCAAGTATTTTGGTGGGAGAGAAATAAGGGGTGAGTGACTTACGGGTACATAAATCATTATGATTTTATCTAAAGTGAAGAGTTCTGCTCCAGGTAAAATTGGAGGGAGGTCTTAAAAGATTAGAAATTGCTTCTAACAGATCTAGAACGTATTTTTAAATGTATCCCTTTTTTTCCCCTGTTAAAATAGGTTGTTAATGTTCTTATGTGTGATAGATTTATAATCATATCTATATAATACAATATTTACTATATATGGACAAATATAGAAAGACTTTCAACCATTGGTTTTTTGTTTTTTTTTTTTTTTTTTTGTCTCTTCTCTCTCTTGGATATTACAGATGACCATGGATGAAAAATATGTAAACAGCATTTGGGACCTTCTGAAAAATGCAATTCAAGAAATCCAGCGTAAGAATAACAGTGGTCTTAGTTTTGAGGAGCTCTATAGAAATGCATATACAATGGTTTTGCATAAACATGGAGAAAAGCTCTACACTGGACTAAGAGAAGTTGTTACCGAACATCTCATAAATAAGGTATCAAACTTTAAAGGACTGTTGCTAATACTATATTGAATGTAGAAAATCCTTTATACTATATTGCACTTTGACCGGAAGTGTTCTTTTTAAAGGTGCCAGAAGCCTATAGAAATTACTAATTCCTGACTATTATAAGCACTCATGAAAAATTTGTAATCAGCTAAATCAAAAATTTTGATATTTGAGAGATGAAGTTTGTGAGCTATAAGAAATGCTTTCTATAAATCATAATGAAGCAAACTCAGTAATTCACAAATGCTTATTAATATGTTAATTACAAGGAATTTTTTCCTTAAAATGATTTAATCAGCCCATTTTTACTTTCTCATTTTTCTGTATATTTGAAAACAATAAAACTACATTGTTTAAAATATATTTCTAAGATGGATCACTAACTAAAATTGACTTTATTTTAACTGAGTTCTGTGGTACATTTGAATTTTTTTTTAAAGATAAATTATTGTTGGGCTGTTCACATTATTAAAAATGGTTCTCTGATTTCAGAAAGATGTATTTTTTTTAGAACAAATGTTTTTATAGAGCGAACTCTTCCAATGCATGTAAAATGTAATTTCATTTAGAAAATAACTTTTATTACAATGCCTTGCTTTAAGATTGTCAAATAAAATGTAAAATACCACATAGACTGATAAAAACTTCTCATAGTCTTTATGTGGTATTGGGGTATTATTTTTTAAGTTTTATTTTGAAAAAAAGTTTCATGAATAGCACAGTGTGAACTCTTGTGTACCCTTCACCTAGATTCACCAGTTGTTTACATTTTGCTGTATTTTTTTGCCAGTTTTTCTATTGATATGTGTTATGATTACTGTTACCAATATTGTTATTGCTGAACCATTAGAGAATAAGTTTTAGATTTCATCTACCCTAAAAGACTTTGCAACATTTCTTTTAAGAATAAAGAAATCTTACTTAACCAAAGAACAGTGATCAAAATCAGGCAGTTTAACAATATAATACTGTTGCCTAATACATTCCTTATTCAGATTTCACCAGTTGTCCTGTTCAGCGGTGATTTCCTTTATAGCAATTTGTTTTCTGATCCAGGATCCAGTCCAGGATCTCATGTTCAATTCCTCAGCCTTTCTTTGTCTTTCAGCACATTGACATATTTGAAGAGTATAGGTCAGTTGTTTTGTAGATTATCCCTCAGTTTTTGGTGTGTCTGATTGTTTCCTCATGACTAGTTTCAGGTTATGCATTTTTGGCAGGAATAATACGTAAGTGATGTTGTGTCCTCAGTGCATCACATCAGGAGGCACTTGATGTCAGTTTATCCCATTATTGGTGATGTTAACTTTGATCATTGGTGTCCGCCAGATTTCTCCACTGTGAAGGTACCTTTTTTCCCTTTGTAATTCATAAGTAATCTGTTCAGATATATTTTGACACTGTATGAATATTCTGTTCCCTAGAAACTTTCATGTGATGGTTTTAGCATCCATTGATGATTCTAGCATGAATCATTATTACTATGATGGTTCCAAAACAGTAATTTTCTATTCCTGCTCTTTCTTCTATAATTTCTTTCTCTTAAAGGGAATTACATGAGCCAGGCAGTTAGTATCTTATAAAGCAAGGTGATTGTGTTTTTCACACAATCAGCAGTTTTTTATTAAGTGCCTATTATGCACAGCTTTCAGTGATAATGTAGTGGATGCAAAGAGATACGATACTATCCTTTCCTGGGGTTTTTATTGTGATGTGAGAGATGGATGATACACACATTTAGATTACCGTGTGAGGCATTATATAATTAAGTGGCAAGTGAGTTGCATAGGCAATAAATGGCTTAAGAATTCAGACGAAGGAGAGGTTGCCTTGGGCTGTAAGATTTTATGGGAAATAATGAAATTGAGTTGAGCCTTGGAAAATATTTGGGATATAAACAGTGTGGTAGAAGGCATTCCATGATGGCAGATGTTGTGAAATTATATAGAGATGAACTGGTTGGTTAAACTTAGGTGGTAAGTAGAGTTTGACTGAGGCATATAATAATTACGGGGATTAGTGGATTGTAGTGTTACAAAGATGATTTGAGAACAGATTGTAGAAAAATTTGGGAGCCAGGCTAAGTAATTTGGACTAAACTGTAGACAGTTATTGGAGGTTTTTAAGTGGGTGATAAAGTGACAGAATATTTGAAGATGTGATTTTAAGTGGGTGATTATGTGGCAGCATATTATGAGGATGCTATAAATGTAAAATTGAGAGGAGGTTTATAAAATCAGGAGAAGACCTGGAAAGATCTGGGTAAAGTGATAGGCTAGAAATGAATGGATGATGTCAGAAATTCTAAACTAAGTCTAGACAAAGCTTGCTTACTGGGAGAATTATAGTGCCACCAATAGCAAATACTGTGAAGTAATGGTGGGAAACTGATTTGAAATGGGTAGAGAATATGATGTTTTGTTTAGAGTATATTGAAAATGTTTATACTCGGAAGATACCTTAGAAATCATTTTGCATGTGAGGAAAATTGAGTGTGAGATCATAGTAAGATGCCCAAGTAGAGATATCATATGTTTGGAGACACATAGATTTAGAGCTTGGGCAGGAACTCAAAATTAGATGTGGAGATTTGGCATTTGGTAACATATACTGAGGAACAAGTGTTGGAGTTCAGAAAACGAAGAGCCCAGAGCCAAGGGATGAATCTTAGGAGCAAACTATAGTGAGTAGGTGTGGGAAATGGAAAAGACCAATTTAAGAAATTTGGCATCAAAAGAAGGACAAGTGGAAGAATTTTGTTTAAAGCTGCTGAAGGAGAGAAGATTGGAACAGCTGAGTTATTGGATATAGAGAGTATGGGATTAAGAACAATGGAAAAGAAGTAAACTTCGAAGAGGGGCATGTTCTCATCTGCCAGAGGTTCTATAGGGAATGATAATGAACACAATTAACTTTTATTTAGCATTTACTGTGTGCTAGGCCCAGTTCTAGTGCTTTTACATGTTTTAACTTAGCTAACAGTCACAGCCCAATGTTGCAGATACTACTATTATGTCTATTTTACAAATGAAGAAACCAAGGCACAGATAATTGGTCATTTGTCCAGATCCATATAGCTGTTAAGTGGCCTAGCTGGAATTGAATTCAGGCAATGTGGCTTTAGTCTGAGCCCTTGAATTCTCTGTAGATCTGCTCCTAAGGTAGAATGATCAAGTTGGAGTATGCTGAAATTCAGTATAAGGGGCTTCAAGTTAATTGACTTACTGTCTGTAAAGCTCTAGTCCTTTAAATTCTAGGAATCCTTTAAATTTACTTAATGTACAATAATGGAGTTGGAAATAATATCCTTGAGATTCTTTATTTCTAAAATTATTATGAATCTAATAAACCATCCATCTTCTGAAAATGAGATGAAGAGACTTGGAGTAGCCTTTGTAAGGAATATACTAAGGAATTGGCAAGTGCAGAAGAAGATAGCTTAATAGGAGTTGGCCTGAATGTGTGCTAGGTCAGTTTTTTTAAACCTTGGGCACAGATGCAGAAAAAAACATCAGTAGTTGTGTGTTAGGGTTGAGAAGTGGCTCGTCCAAAAAGTGAGGAGAAGAGAGAAGGCCAGAGTGTGAGATCAGTGTTTCGGTGACCAAGTTTTGGGCTCCAGTAGGGTCAATTGGATGTTGAAGATATGGTCCAGTAGATACAGAAGTTATGTGAGCAGTCACTCCACGAGAACTCTGAGTTTCAGTATAAGTTGCTTAAAGTGGCCCCATATTTAAGGTTAACTGTTGTCTTCCTCATCTTAAGCTACTGTAACAGATCCTATAAACCAGGTGGCTTAAACAAATATTTCTCACCATTCTGGCAAGTGAGAAGTCCAAGATCAAGGTGGTTGCAGGTTCATTTTTCTGGTGAGAGTCCCCTTCCTGGTCTGTAGACAACCACCTCCTTGCTGTGTCTTCACAGGGCAGGGAGGGAGAGAGGTCATGTCTCTCATGTATCTTATAATGGTACCATCCTGTTAATGAGGGTACCATTCTCAAGATTTAATTGCCTCCCAAAGGCCCCACTTCTAAATACTGTCACATTTGGGATTAGGGCTTCATAATATGAATTTGGAGAACACAAACATTCAGTCCATAGCAATTATCATTTCAGAATATAGGCAATTTTTATAATATATTCCTCAAAACATGCATTCAAGTTGATTATACTAAATAAATTTTAAAATATACAGTATATGCTAAATTCTTAAATTTACTTTCCTTATACATAGTCATTAACGATCATTGCCAGCATCTGAAAATGTTCTTTTATTTATTTATTCTTTTCTTTCACATTCATTTGACCAGTCAATTTTTGACTAGGAAATGTACCAATTTCAGTTATGTCTGTTCTCTGTTCATTGATTATTTAAAGTGAATTAGGTTTTGAAGCCTCTGCTAGTTTCTGTGCTTTTGTTTTCATGTTTACTCCTATTTTATGAAACAATTTTAATAATCATATAAACACAGTACTACTGTATTGAAGGGGACACTATCGAAAGAGAACTATTAACTGATAGGTAGGACCATCTGACATGTTTGTTTCCTAAGGTAGTAAGTCTCAGTTTGTTCTACTAAATGAGACTTAGAGATGTTACTGATACAGTGTGCAAAAGCATAGTTTGCATGAAAATCAGTATTGCCTATCTCTGCATTGCATCTTTTGACTAGAAGGTGAGATATTCTTTCAGGGTTCTGTGGCATCAGAATACCTATCTTTAATCTCACAGGGTATACCTTTTTTTGTTGTTCTGAAAGCATTACTGTTTGGTCTGCTCATCAGTTTTTAATTCATAATGCTTTTGGTAGTTAGCTGAACTGCCTGACAAACCATATATTTATTTATTTTAAAGCAAAGTGCTTTTAGTGCTATGGTATACATACCCAAGACCCATCTTTTCACATTGAAGAATTCCAAGGAAATATAGTTTTTACATGGACTGAGGGCTGGTTTGTTATATAGTTTGTTGGTACTTTGATTTCAAGGTGAGGATAGTGAACAAAGTCAAACATTTTGGTAAAGTAGCGCAACACAGCCTACCAGACAGCAGATGACAGGAGGCTTCAGAGAGGACATCTCTTTGGGATGAAAGTAGCTGATTGTTGGCTTTCAAAATAAGTTCACAAAATTGAAGCAGGCATAGAAAATATAAGTACTGTTTCTCTAATAAAAGCACTTCTGGTAGGATATTATTTTTCTTGTCTCTGGAAGAATGTTTCCTTTGAGGAAACTGACACCCATAGGAATTTAGTTCATTTCTCAAGACCACAAGGCAAAATTTAGGGTGTAGTGTGGCCTTTGTACCTCACCATAAGAAAAATCTTGATTTAGAAAATGAAAACATTTCAACTTACACAGGAATTTGTTTTTTAACTTTTTTTCTAAATAAAGTAAAAAAGCATAGTAATGGAGGAAAAAAGTTCTGCTTTTCAGATTTAAAGACGTTTAGAATATATATCATTTTGTCAGAGTGTCAAAGGTATCCTGTAAGACTTTTCCCATCACAGAATTCAGCATTCAAAACTGTTTGCCAGGCTCTGTGCTAGGTGTAAGGAATATATTGGTAAATAGAACACATCTGATTCCTGCACTTATGAAACAGATAGTAAACAGGTAAACAAGTATTTAGTTATAAAATATAATCAAGAAAACAGGATACAGTGATAAGAAAACAGGATACAATGATAGAGGAAAAAATGATAAAGACAACCACATAGGTCAAGAAAGGGCTGTTTGAGGAAGTGATAGTGTTTAAACTGGGATGAGAAGAATGAGCATGCACAAGAAAAGTGGGTTGAAGAGTATTCTAGGCAAAATGAATGGCTGTACAACTTTTTTCTGTAAAGGACCAGATAGTCAGTATTTTTGTTTTTCTGAGCCATACATTCTCAGGCATAGGGCCTCAGAGTCTGTGTTTGTAGCACAAAAGCAACAACAGACCAAATGTAAATGAATGAACATCGCAGTATTCCATAAAACTTTAAAAAGGCAGCAGGCTGAGTGCAGTGGCTCACGCCTATAATCCTAGCACTTTGGGAGGCTGAGGTGGGAGGAACACCTGAGGCCAGCAGTTTTGAGAGAAGCCTGAACAACAGTGAGACCTTGTCTCTGCAAAAAAAAAAAAAAAAAAAAAAATTTGACCGGGCGCGGTGGCTCACGCCTGTAATCCCAGCACTTTGGGAAGCCAAGGTGGGCAGATCACGAGATCAGGAGATCGAGACCATCCTGGCTAACACAGTGAAACCCCATCTCTCCTAAAAATACAAAAAATTAGCCGGACATGGTGGCGGGCACCTGTAGTCCCAGCTACTCAGGAGGCTGAGGCAGAAGAATGGTGTGAACCCAGGAGGCAGAACTTGCAGTGAGCCGTGATCGCGCCACTGCACTCCAGCCTGGGCGACAGAGCGAGACTCCGTCTCAAAAAAAAAAAAAAAAAAAAAATTGCCGGGCTTGGTGGCACACACCTGTAGTCACAGTCTCTCAGGAGGCTGAGGCCCAGGAGTTTGAGGCTGCAGTGAGCTGTTATTGAACTACTGCACTGCAGCCAGGGCAACAGAGCAATTAAAAAAAAAAAAAAGCTGGAGGCTATTCTTTGCCACTTCCTAAAGACATTGAATAAAATCTCATCATAAGTGGGAAGCTAAGAGTTGGCAATGGAGAGGAATGGGACAAGGTGGGGTTGCAGAGAGAAGCAGAAGCCAGATCATGCCAGACCTTGAAGCCATGGCAGAAGGCTTTGTAATTAATTATATGTACATTAGGAAGTCATTTAAGGATTTTAAGCAAGATAAATAAGTTAGCATAAGAGTTGAAATAAGGGGACCAAGACGGAGTAATCCAGAAATTCAGGTGAATAACAGTGATGATTTACACTAGTGTAGTGACAGTTACGATTGAGAAAAGTTTTAAAATACAAGATACATTTTGGATGTAGAAAGAACGTTACCTGCTAGCAGATTGATTGTAGGGAATAAGAAACAGGGACAAATATAAGATCAGTTTTAGGTTTTTGGCTCTTGGCTAACTGGCTAGGTGATTTAATTTTCTGATACAGATTTGGGGCAGACAAAGGAGCTCCATTTTGAACAGGTTAGTTTTAAGATACCTGTAAAATTTGATATGCAAATCAAATCATCCGAGAAGTTTGAACTGGAAATGTGTATTTGGGAATTGTGAACATATGGATGGTACAGGTTGAACATCCCTAATCCAGAAATTCAGAATGCTCCAAAATCCACAACTTTTTGAGTGCCAACATGATGCCACAGTGGAAAATTCCACAGCTTATCTCATGTCACGGAGTCACAGTCAAAGCACAGCCAAAACTTTATTTCACAGACAAAATTACTAAAATATAACATTACCCTCAGGCTATGTGTATAAGGTGTATATGAAACAAATAAATTTCATGTTTACACTTGGATTCCATCCCCAAGATCTCTCATTATGTATATGCAAATACTCAAATCTGGAAATTGAAACACTTCGGGTCCCCATGCGTTTAGGGTGAGGAGTACCCAACCTGTATTTAAAGCCCTGGAAGTAAATGAAGTCACAGAGACAAGAGAAAAGAGGGCCCAGGATTGCACCCTGAGGAATTTAAACACTTAGTGTTCAGATACATTGAGGATTGCAGTGGAGACTGAAAAGTTGCCAGAGTTAGTGGTACTTAAGACTTAGCTCTAATCTTACGTTATAAGATAATAATATTTGACAGGTATTTAGCAGAGTTACAGTTTTTCACAGCCATTTTGCGTGCGTGTGTGTGCGCGCACGTGCATATATGTGTATATGTATGTATTTCAGATACTAAAGCATGGTTTTAAATTTAGAAATAGTAATAATTAGTTTTGCTACTTGGGGGCATGTTAAGGGTGGAGCCATCTTCTTTCATTCTCCTTTCTTAAGGTTCCTATTTGGGATTCAAACTTGACAGTCTTTAAGCTTGTTGTAGAGTAACGAAGGACTTGCCTTTTCTTCTTCTAACTCCTGTTGAGCACTTTAATAGTAAGAAATAACCTAGATGCAGCTGCAGTGGGAAAAGTAATAGGTAGAAAATAGAACTGAGCATTGGGACTAATTCTCTCACTAATAATCTTGAACAAATTACTAAACGTTTCTGGAATTTAAAGTATTAATCTATAAAATGAGTTTGGAGTTGGTTGTTTTAGCCCAAAGAACTTTAAAAATTATGATTATGTGTCTTGATAAGTTTAGGTTATTAAGACTTAGGAAGATAATAGTCTCTAAGACTGTTTATTCCTGTGCCGTGTGTTTGGAATAAAAACATTACAGTTTTTTTTTTTTAATTTATTTTCTGAGACAAGGTCTTGCTGTCACCCAGGCTGGAGTGCAGTGGCACCGTCTTGGCTCACTGCAATCTCCACCTCGTAGTTTCAAGCAGATCTCCTGCCTCAGCCTTCCGAGTAGCTGGGATTACAGGCGTGTGCCACCATGCTTGGCCAATTTTTGTATTTTTAGTAAATATGATGTTTTGCCATGTTGTCCATGCTGGTTTTGAACTCCTAGCATCAATGATCCACCCGCCTTGGCCTCCCAAAGTGTTGGGATTACAGGCGTGAGCCACAGCGTCCAGTTTTTGTTGTTGTTGTTTTTTGGAGACCAGGCCTTACTGTGTTGCCCAGGCTGGAGTACGTTGGCGCAGTCTCGGTTCACTGCATTCTCCGCCTCCCCAGGCTGTGGTGATTCTCTCACTTCAGCCTCCTACATAGCTGGACTACCGGCACGTGCCACCATGCCCAGCTAAATTTTTGTGTCTTTTTTTGTAGAAACAAGGTTTCCACCATGTTGCCCAGGCTGGTCTCGAACTCCAGGGCTCAAATGATCCATCTGCCTCCCAAAGTGCTGGGACTACAGGCATGAGCCATTGTGCCTGGCCTCAATTTTTAATTTTCTTGAAGTCAGGGAAGAAACTTTAGTTTTAATATGGGAAGAGCTTTATTATCTCAATTTTGTAATGCTTAGCAGTTTTCTTAGATTTACCTTATGCTTAATTCTTCATCTTTAATACTCCATAGTAATAATCAAATAACATGGTAACCTCATAAATGAACCTATAAAAATTATTGAACTTTGAAAGTTGGTTTCTTAGAAAAATAGCTGGACAAAAAAAGTTAACATTTAAAATTAACTTATCTTTTTAGTTATTATTGGAAAGAACATTTATTCTAGTGGTTTTCAAAGTTTTTCTATCCATATGTCCTATTCTTCAAATAATATCTTACTTCGATTGAATGGGGGGAAGCCAGAATAAGAGGAGCTTCATCCTGCTCACTTTTCCTTTATTCAGAAAACTGCCTGTTGAGCAAGGCACTGTTGTGAGCATTTGTACTATATCAAGGAAAGATGCCTGCCTCTGTGGAAGTTATGTTTTAGACTTACATACTTGGCTCTATGCCTTGTAGTCCTAATCTGTTCTAAGCACTTTTGTTTTACCGGTAGGGAAGTTGCAGCCTTGAAGGGGACATAGTTTCAAGTTTCAAGTGACTTTCTTTTTTGAATTTCTTTGTAAACTGCAATGTCTTTTTGTAGAACAAATAATTCCTCACCATTTATCTTTTGTACCTAGGGTCTTATTTGCTCAAAATGCTGTCTCTGTGTAAACTACTTTTTCAATATACTTTTCTCCCTATTTCTAGATGGGGAAGAAGAAACAGTTTTAAATTTTATGTTTGTAAGTTAAGATATTTATGTGGACATGAAGTTGGTAACTTTAAGGTAAACTGTGGACTCTTCTTTATGTCAATTACTTAAACAGACTTCCTTTTATAATAAAGCTTTTGGAGTGCTTTTCCCTTTCTAGGCAAAAATTAATTTAATGGAAAACATCAAAATTAATGTTTTTAATGGCATTTATATACAATATATAATGAGTGCAGTGAGTTAAGGATATTGATAGAAACACTTGGGAATAAGATTTTCCTTAGCAAAGACAGATTCATTTCAGAGGCCCACAGAGATTGAGTTTCTCCTATGTTTCAGCCACCCAAAAATAAATAAGACATGATTCTTGCCAGCAAGAATCCCATAATTTTAGTGAGGTCATCAGATTTGAGGGGGAATTATTTTGCCTGAGGAATTCAGGGCAAGGTAGAAAGAGGAGGTCACTTTCAATTATACTTAAAAAGCATTACTCAAGATTCATCATGTGAGCAAAGCCAAAATATTGTCCCGGTAGATAACAAGGAGAGAAAGTTGAATGAGAAAAATGGCAGGTAGGTATGAGCGTAGTGAGACAGATGAGTGTAGATGGAAGGCGAACATGTTGTTGTTCATAAGGATGAACAAAAGCATCTTCAAATGTTTTTGTAGGAAATGAGGATAGTAAAGTGGATTGGGCTAGATTTTGAAAACCATTGTAGGGGATTTGAGTGTTATTCTGTTGGTGGTGAGAACCATTGCTTTTTAATCCTTAGAAAGGCTGACTGCAGTGGAGAAGATGTAGTCAGGTATTTAGGATGAGTGCCATTTTCAGTGCCTTGTTGCTGCTTGCTCATCTTTAGTTTTCATGCTATCTTGTCTTGATGTTTAACTTAAATGTTGTTGGAAGGTACTCAACCCATTATGTTTTTTTGGGATGGTGGTGACAGGAGTGAGAAGAGACTGTGAGCTAGGTGTGAAAACTGTTAATGGGTATGATATGGGGATAGTGACCTAAATATAAATAGTGTAATCCCAAAAGAGACAGAGATTTGTTGGGGATAGCATGTGAAAAAGGGATTATTGGAGAGTCAGGAAAACAGCAACCTTGGGATATGAAGGACATTGGAAATTGAATTGTTTCTACATTGAAAGGGATGGAAGAGAAATGATGTTGGGGGAGAGTGAGGCTTAAAAGTGTTGTTTTAACGAGTTTGCCCATGTTAAGTATCAGCTATTTTGCTTAAGTTGTTAAGTAGACTGTAAGTACTTTGAGGGCAAGTACCCCCCCATCCTATTTCTGTTGTATTTTTTAGTGATATTCTTCTATTACTAAGTAAATAAATGAAGTAGGACTTGTTCGTTTATCTTTGTGTCTCCTGCTCTTTGCATATGGTCGGCACTCAGTTGTCTGTTGAAATGAATCTTTGAGAATACTACCAGCAGTCAAAATGGAAACTACCTTGGTTCATAGCCATAAATAGTTGAGATCCATTTTTTTTTCTCTATGTGGGGTAATACCTCTCTCTACTCAAGTTAATTACTAAATCTAACAACCATTTAAAAAACAGGTGATTATCGGGATATATGCCCCTGTTTTTTTGAGATCGAAGTCTGTCAGTCGGCTTAGAACCAGATCATGTAATCTTGAGAAACCATGGTTTTTTCCATCGTACTCAAGAGAACAAAAATACTGGTAGCTATGTTGTCATGCTTTGTGTATGTTTTCCTGATTAATTCTGTCAGTGTGCCTGTTACTAAGTTTAACCATGATACTAATGCTATAATAATAGCTTTTAATGTATATCTTAACCATTGGGAATAAGATACTTTACAAACGATAAGTCATAGTGGTGTTTTTCTGTGGTGTACTGTCATTTTTCTTTCTGCATTCCTTTCCAACCAGTAAGTAAAACGCTATCATTTTTCATAGTAGTATTTTGTACTGATTGAGAAATCCTGATTTCTCTAAGTCATACTATTTTAAGACCAGTTTAAAAGCATATTTGAACTAAGAATGCCTTTTTTTAAAATGTCAAATTTTATGTGATTTTTAAAATAGTATTTGCTTCAACCTGTAGCAAATTATCTTTAGGTATGAAATTGTGAAAGTGTATTGTCCTAACACCTGTTCTGTGTTCCTTCTTTGAACTTTGTAACTTTTCTGTAGTGCTATTTATTGTATTCTACTTTGCATTGAGGTCATTTGAATGCTAATATTAGGCTCCCCCTTCTCCCCTCTCCCTCAGAGATTATAAAGTGGCTGAAAGTGTCTTGTATCCCCCATAGTGCCTAGCACCCTGCTTTGACTGCTGGAAACAAACATAAATACATGAATTGTCAGTCTGGGGAAATACTTTGTATACTTTTGAATGAGTGGTTGATATCTGATAATAGGACCTGATTTCTTTAAGAGCTTCATTTTGGACACTTAAAGAGTAAGAATGGGGAATATTTCCATTGAGAATGAATTTGATTTTGAAATTGAGAGTAGTGTGCTTTTTGTGAAATGCTGTTAAGTTACATTACTATGTACATTAGAAAATTACTTAATGAAAGATCTTCTGGCAGCAGTGGAGAAAGTTTTTTCCCTACAGTGGCTATCTTACTATATTTTTAAGGATACTGGTATAATTTTTCTGATCACTATTGCCATCTTAATTATTAAAGTTAATTAAAAATAATGAGAATAACACAGTCTACTGTATGAAAAGGATAGTGAATTTTATATTATTCAGGAATCTCATCATTAGTTAATTCTTGGAAAGTTTAAAATGTGTACAAAACTTAAAATTAATTATCTTGGCCTTAGTAGAAGCTTGTTTGAGATACAGAAATCTTAAGATTGCTATATGTATTATAACAGCAACATCTGTTAACCAAATTTATATTAATTGTACAAATAATTGGAGTTTGACTGCATTAAGAATTCCTCGAGGTACGAGGTAAGAGTTCCTTCCAGTCATTCAGAAATTTCTATCCTTTAGAGGAAAGGAAAGCAAGTGTCCTTATTCCTGGCTTGCCCCTATTTATTGTATATGACTTCTGTAAAAATAGCAGAACATTGCAGTGTTTCTTTTTAACCTTTTAGATCAGGAATTCTCAGGGTGAGGGAAAGAGCCATGAAGCTTTTTCCCCAAACAGTTGTGTCAGCTGTCCTCTATACCTTATGGCTTGACTCCCATTGAGATTCACTTTCTCTAGTAAGCCACTTTTATTGATAGGTTTGTGTCATATCACTGTGGTATGATAAGGTGGAAGAATTTTGAAATCTTCAAGAATTATTTAATGGCATTCCTTGGAAAATAAAATTCATGTAACTGGCAAAATTTATAAAGTGACAAACCCCCAGACCACATGTGATTAATGCAGGACTGAAAAAAGTATGTTTTAAGTGGAACTTTAAATGCTATTTTTATTTTTATTTTTTAACTTTTTTATATGTATAAGAATGTTTTTGTAACATTACTTACAATGGTAAAAAACTAAAAGCAACTTATCCATCATTAATAAAGTGATTGAAGAAATTATGGCATTAAGTGCTATTTTTGTAGATCATAGTAAATGTTGCATGCTTTTGTATTATGCTGTCTTTAACAGACGAAACAGGCAACATGTTTTGGAATTTAGAGCCAGAAAGATAGGCATCCAGTGGCTGTCATTTATTTTAAAATAGAAGCCCCAATTTAAAAAATCATACAAAACTATTATAAATCATATTTAATCAGGGGAAATGAAGTCTTTTCTGCAGTGGTGCTAAGTAAGGCATTTCAGTGGAACATGATGTCATTGATCTAATCAACCATAGTCACATCACAGGTAAAGAGGTGCTACAGACTAGATAGGTTAGGTGACTTGGTCAGAGTCCTTAGTTAGTGTGACTTGGTCAGAGTCCTTAGTTAGTGACTTCCCGGGGCAGTTGTCTGCAAAGAGGTTGAGTATCCCTAATCCAAAAATCCAAAATCTGAAACTCTTTTTTTTTTTTTGAGTTAGGAGGGGTCTCACTCTGTCACCCTAGCTGGAGTGTAGTGGCATGATCTCGGCTCACTGCAGCTTCCACCTCCTGGGCTTAAGTGATCCTCCCACCTCAGCCTCCTGAGTAGCTGGGACTACAGGCACGCACCACCACCCCCAGCTAATTGTTTGTATTTTTGGTGGAGACGAGGTTTTGCCATGTTGTCCAGGCTGGTCTTGAATTCCTGAGCTCAAGCCATTGTGCCCACCTCAACCTCCCAGAGTGCTGAGATTGTAGGCACTGAGCCACCACACCTGGCCAAAATCCGAAACTTTTTGAGTGCTGAGATGATGCTTTAAGGAAATGCTCATTGGAGCATCTCAGATTTTGGATTTTTGGATTAAGGATGCCTACCTGCTAAGTATTATATTCCAAAATCTGAAAAAATCAAAAATCTGAAACACGAGTGGCCTCCAAGCATTTTGGATACGTGATACTCAACCTTAGCTGATTTTGATTATCTTAGCTTCTGGGTGAATGTTAAAATACTATAGATTTATAGAATGACATACCTTTTAGTTATTGTACCTCTGTGATACTTTTTAATGTCCTGGTATAATCAGGATGTGCTCCGTGTTATTATGTCTCATTTTATGTGTTTAATACATGATTAGTATTTTTTTGATGGACAGTAATGCCAAGTATAAATTTCTGTACTTTGGGGATTTGTCTATATTTGGACCTAATGTTGTTCTGAATTTGGAGACTTGTTTACCAAGGAAGTCCTCAGTTTTCAGTATTCCATATCATCATTGATTATGTGACTCTGTTTTAGTTTCAATGAACTTTAGAATTAAAGTTTTTAATTTGTTTTAGCTGATGATTTCTTTGTTTTACCTAGACATTTAATTAGGATTGGCTGGCTGGGATTTTGCCCCAGGCATTGAAATTTAGAGTGTGAAAAAATTTTAATTAATGATTAAAAACAATTATGTGTGTTGTGGGGTATGGGAGAACTGCACATTATGTCCTTCAGCTCTCCTATTAGCCCAAGAGCTGCTGGCCCAGTATCAGCTTCCTTATCAATCCATGGAGATACTTGGGAATGAAAACTCAAGGGCAAAGTTTGGGAGCCTGTAGCTCCTGGTCATGCTAATGCCTGCACTTCTCTCCTGTCATCCTCCTTTCCAACTCCTTTTGTTTCTCTTTACCGGTAATTCGACTGACTTGAGGATGTGTATATTGCAGCTTGTACATTAATTTATCATTAAGCAGGTTTTATCATACAGTTGAAAAATAGGCCAGACACGCTGACTCATGCGTATAATCCCAACACTTTGGGAGGCCAACATGGAAGGATCACTTTGAGGCCAGGACTTCGAGACCAGCTTGGGCAAAACAGTAAGACCCCTTACCTACACACGCACACGCGCACACACGCACACACACACACACACACACAAAAGCCAGAAGTGCTGGCACGTGCTGCTGAAGTCCTAGCTACTTGGGAGGCTCAGGTGGGAGCATCACTTGTGTCCAGGAGCTTGAGGTTGCAGTGAGCTATAATTGTGTCACTGTACTCCAGCCTGAGTGAAAGAGTGACACCCTGTTTCTTAAAAGAAAAAGGTTTCCTTTTGACAGTAATTCCACTTTAATCTTTGCTAAGGATTCAATTTTTTAAAATGCAAGAAAAGCTCTATCCACAGAAACAAAGAATAGTGGTCAAGTTTGAATTGTTGCAGAGTGCTGCATACGGTTGATATACTCAAATTGTTTAACAATTCTTTCATTGTTTGGAATTTAAATTGCTTTTATGAATAAAGCTTGTGGCATCATAGCTTATGTTTATGATAAAATAATAAGGAAACAGGGCCCAATTTTCAAATAATAATTACTTCAAATTTTTTAAAATTAGTGTATAATAAAATTGACCTTTATTTTCATATATCTCTGTGAATTTCAGCACACATAGAGATTCATGTAACCACTGTCACACTTGATACAGAACAGTTGCTTGACCCCAGTAAACTCCCTCTGTTATCCCTTTATAGTGCTCTTAACCCCTAGTTCCTGACAAACCACTGATCTGCTATCTAACACTATCGTTTTGGATTTTTTTTTTTTCAAGAATGTCATTATAATTGGAATTATAGTTTGTAATCTTTTGAGTCTGGTTTCTTTCATTCAGCATAATTATTTTGAGATTGATCCAAACTATTGTATCAATAATTTGTTCCCTTTTATGGCTGATACTCTATTGTATGAATGTACCACAGTTTGCTTATTCATTTACCTATATACTTGTTGAAAGACATTTTGTGATTGCGAGTAGAGCTGCTGTGAACATTTGTGTGTGATTTTTGTGTGAATGTAAGTTTTCATTTCTCTAGTAAATACATAGAAGTAGGGTTGCTGGGTCGTGTGATGTTATTTAACTTCCTAAGAACTGCCAAACTGTTTTCTGGTAAGGCTGTACCATTTTGTTTGTGGTAGTTCTAGTTGTTGCAAATCTTTGTCAGCACTCGATACTGTCAGCATCTTTTATTTTAGCCGTTCTGGTGGGTGTGTAGGGGTTTCTCATGGTTGTAATTAGCTTTTCCCTAATGACTTACATTGTTGAACATCTATTCATGTACAAAATTGCCATCTGTATATCCTCTTTGGTGAAGTGTCTTTTCAACTCTTTTGCCCATTGTTAAATTATTTGCTGTCATCGCTAAGTTCTAAGAGTTTGGTTTTTTTTTTAATATGTTCTGGATACAGTCATTTGGTTTTTCTCCTATTCTGTAGCTTCTCTCTGTTACTATTTCAGTGGTGTCTACAGAACAAAAATTTTTAATTTCAGTAGTCTAGTTTAGCATTTTTTCTTTTATAAATTATGCTTTTGGTATCATTTGCTTAAAATTACCAGATGACATTTTCTTCTTACATTTTATTGTAATATAACCTTTTTCTTTGGATTACTATGGTGCATTGGAAATGATATGATACAGCTAGGTATTTTTCTCCTAAACCAAAGGTTAATATTAAATGTTAATCAGTGGCATTAGAAAAGCAGGACTCTTCTCACTCATAAGTGGGAGTTGAACATTGAGAACACGTGGACACAGAGAAGAGAACAACACACACCAGGGCCTGTTGGGGGATGGGAGGTGAGGGGAGGGAACTTAGAGGATGAGTCAATAGGTGCAACAAACCACCATGGCACACATATACCTATGTAACAAACCTGCACGTTCTGCACATGGATCCTGTGTGTGTTTTTTTGTTTGTTTTTTAGAAGAAAAAAGCAGGACTTAGAATTGCATAAATACCATTATTACAACAATATAAAAACGTATTCATGTTGAAGAATTTCTGCAAAGGGAAGAGACAGAAATGGCTAGTGTGGGAGCCAGTGGTTTCCTAGTCCTGGATGTTGTATCAGAATCACCTGGGTAGATACTTTAAAATTAGAGTTGTCTTTTGATCTTGGGTGGCCCCCAAATATTTCTTCTGCTTTCTTCTTTCTTCTTTCTTTCTTCTTCCTCCTTCCTCTTCCTTCTTCCCTCCCTCCTCTTCCTTCTTCCCTCCCTCTCTTTTTTTTTAAATACAAAGTTTGGTTTTTAGAGCAGTTTTAGATTTACACCAAAATTCAGTGGAGAGGCTGGACACAGTGTAATCCCAGCACCTTGGGAGGCCAAGGCGGGTGGATCACTTGAGGTCAGGAGTTCAGGACCAGCCTGGCTAACGAGGTGAAACCGTGTCTCTACTAAGAATACAAAAATTAGCCAGGTGTAGTGGCACACACCTGTAATCCCATCTACTTGTGAGGCTGAGCCAGGATAATGGCTTGAACCTGGGAGACAGAGGTTGCAGTGAGCCGAGATTGCGCCACTGGACCCCAGCCTGGGCAAGAGAGCGAGACTCCATCTAAAAAAAAAAAAAAAAAAGGTGGAGGATGGAAGGTACTAAGATTTCCCGTATACACCCCTACACCAACATATGCACAGCCTCCCCCCACTATGCACATCCCACACCAGAGTGGTACATTTATTACAATTGATGAACCTACATTGACACGTCATCATCACTCCAAGTCCATAGTTTACATGAGGGCTCACTTTTGGAATGAACTCAGTCTATGGGTTTGGACATACATTCACTAGTATAGTATTATACAGAATAGTTTCACTGCCCTGTGAATCCTGTGCTTTGCCTACTTACATGCCTATTTTTTTTTTTTTTCTATCTCTAGTTTTGCCTTTTCCAGAATGTCATATAGTTGGATCATACAGCATATACCCTTTTCAGATTAGCTTCTTTCACTTTTTAATATGCATTTAAGTTACCTCCATATCTCTTCATGGCTTAAAGGCTCATTTCTTTTTAGTGCTGAGTAATATTCCATTTTCTAAATGTAGTACAATTTATTAATCCACTCATCTGCAGAAGAACATCTTGGTTTCTTCCAAGTTTTGGCAATTATGAATGAAATTGCTTTAAACACTTTGTGGGTTTCTGTGTGGACATAAGTTTTCAGCTCATTTAAGAAAAAACTCAGGAGTGTGATTGCCAGATTATATGGTAAGAGTATGTCTAGTTTTGTTAGAAATTGCCAAACTGCCTTCCAAAGTGACTGTACCATGTTGCATTCCCACTGGCAGTGCATGAGATACTCTTTTGCTCTGCGTCCTTGCTAGCATTTGGTG
The DNA here is from genome assembly GCF_009828535.3 of Hylobates moloch. Taxonomy (NCBI): domain Eukaryota; kingdom Metazoa; phylum Chordata; class Mammalia; order Primates; family Hylobatidae; genus Hylobates; species Hylobates moloch. Next base: position 17,283,803 of record NW_026652276.1, read on the forward strand.
TTGTCAATGTTTTGGCCATTCTCAAACATATGTAATGGTATCAGATTGGTGTTTTAATTTTCAGTGTCCTAATGACTTATGATCTTCTCAGATGCTTACTTGCCGTCTGTATATCTTCTTTGGTTAGGTGTCTGTTAAGATCTTTCGCCTTTTTAAAAATTGAGTTACTTTCTAAGTTTTAAGAATTCTTTATATATTTTGGATAATAGTTCTTTATTAGCTTTGTCTTTTGCAAATACCTTCTCCTAATCTGTGGCTTGTTTTCTCATTCTCTTCACTTAAGTCTTATTTATTTTTAGAGATAGGGTCTTGCTGTGTTGCCCAGGCTTGCCTCAAACTCCTGGGATCAAACGATCCTACCCCCTCAGCCTCGTGAGTAGCTGAGACCACGGACGCACTACTGCATCGTACTTAAAATCCATTTGTAAAAGCTCTTCGGGTGACTCTAACTCTCTGCCTGATTTGTGATCCACTGTTTTGAGCTTTCTCTTTCTTCTTTGCAAAGCTAGTGCCAGGCACAGCCATCAGTTCTCCATTACTTGTACTTCATCTTTTTTGTCACAGCTGGTCCCATCCTGCTGTCAATTTCTCTGGTGTTGCTACTTGTTCTCCCATGTCTCTCTCTTCAAATTCCAACTCTTTATCTGTGTAATTTTAGTATAGGTTTTCTTTAATTATCTGTTCATACTTAATCCGTAGGCCGTTTTGGTTCTGGTATTACCTGTACAGCAGGGTTCCCTCCCATTTGCCTTGCTGGTACAGAAAGTAGGTGATTGTGTTAGGCCATGAGATTAACAATGTTACCCCTCCCACCATATTTCCCACGCTTGCTTTCTTTTTCAATTTTTTTTATAAGATGTTAATAATTTGTAAAATAAAGATCTTTTTTCACTTAATGTGTAGTTTATGTGCCAACTTAACCATCTTTTTAAAAGCCTATTTTAATCTTTATAATGTTCATCTCATTCCTACCATTTTATTGTGTATGTTTGAATAAATAATCTGTTCACTTTCAACTGATTTTCTACAGAAATGTTAGAGGAAAAATTTTTTGTTCATAGAGTAATCTGAATAAGAAGACATTGCAGCAGTGTATCTAAGGCATTCATTTTACTTCTTTCAGTCATGAGTTTGTGTGTATGTGTATGCATAATTGAAAAATAAACATAAAATTAGCTCTTAATTGTAGCTGTTTTTTGCTATTAAAATTCACTGTTATTGGTCAGGATAATTTTTTGAGGTATGATGCAAATAAGGCAATTATGACACATTGTACTAGTAGATCACATTTTATTTTGCTGAAAGGCAGGTATAAATATAAATGACAAATATGTAAATCCTTGATATATTTTATTAGAAAATGTACAAATCAGTGATTTTAAAGAACATGCCTTATTTTATAACATTAACTTTTTATTTAATTGGTCAGTTTTTCATTCATTCAACAAACATGCAGGCACATTTATGTGTTCCAAATTCAGGGTGATTTTAATGTAGTTAACATTTAACTTAATTTTATAATATAGCGGTATGTAGAAGTTCATATAAGTCCTTAAGAATAATTAATGGACTTGATATTCTGATGTTTGAAATATGTATTTTTTTTGTATGTAGTATAGATTGCTCTTGCATTGTCATGATTTTAATTTAATTGCTACTCTTCAGTAAAGGAATACGGAGCTTGGTGTAAAATTTTGAAAATAAGCACGTTTTCAACTTGCTGGGTTTTTGTGGGGGGGATTTGCATCTGACAAGTGCTAGGTTTAATGAGTTGAAACAAATGATACATTATTCATTTAGTATAAGTATTTATATTAACTAACTTGATATAATTAACATTTTTGGAGGAATTTCTAGATAATGTAACTTGAAGTCATGGAGCTTAGTCTTGTGAACAAAAGATTAAATATATGATAAAATTCTAAATTATGTGGTATAGGCCTAGTGATTTTTATACTGTACATTTAGTAGACTAGATATAGTGTCTCATCATTAAATGTAATAACCTCGTTTTCCCCAATATGTAGGAAAAGATTCTGTTTTCTTAGTTTGAATTTATTCTTCTACAGTGTGTCGTGTGTATTTTCTTTGGCACTTTTAGCCACTTGTTCATATTAGATCTGATACAGAATGGCATTTTATTTATCTGTATTTGTAATTGTTTTAGAGGTGTCTGTATATCTCAACATACATTAAATAGTTGATGTTTCTCAGAAAGCACCATGACTTCAGCTTTTTCCCAATCTGAAAAAGTGTAACCACTCTTAGAAATTTTCTATGGTAAAGGATATTTGGAGATAAAAGAGTTTTGTTTTGTCTAGAGTTATTGAGAGTTTAGCTGGATTGTGGAAGGTTGGTTGGATTTGAATAACTGTAGAAGTTGGCAGTATAGTCCCAAAGTGTTACAGGAACTTGGAGACAAACACACGACGGCTTTGTGATAAAACAAGAACCAGAGTCTAGATTCTGTTTCTGAGTGAAATGGTCTTTCTATTGGGCAGATAGCATAGCAGGAAGGGGTAGTGGTCAATAACATTTTATCAGAGAGGATAGTACTAAGCTTGTGGACTGTGGAAAGGAATTTTTGAAGTCTTGAATAGTCTTTTATCAGGGTTGGATTGGAAAGACATTTCAGGCTCAAGGGAACTTTATGTGCAAAAGCAGATAATCCTGAAAGTGCTTGTGTTGGAGGTGAATCATGGCATTGGAGGGCAGGGATATGAAATAAATGGTATTATATATACCAAGCACTATTCTAGGTGTGGGATAGACACATGGAAAAGACAGAAATCCTGCCACCATGGGGACATTAACATTTTAGTGGAAGAAACGATAAACTGTAGTATAGTAGGTAATGATGAATGCTATGACGAAAAACAAATCGTATGGTGAAGAAGTAGAGCTAGGGGTTCTTTGAAATAATTGGTTGGGAAAGACCTCTCCAGAGATGAATTTTGAGCAAAATAAAGTGAGTGGGACGAGCCATGTGAATTGAGGCAGAAGGAATGGCAGAGCACAGTTGCTGTATTTAGTAAAGAGGCCATTGTAGCTGAAGTGTACTGAGTAGTTTATTATAGAGTGTTTACTGAGTACTAAGCACTGTTTTAAGTGTATTACTAGCATTAATTCAATTCTTAAAACAATCCAAGAAGAATGCTATTTCACATATAAGGAAACTGAGGCACAGAGGTTAAATATTTACCCCAGGTCACACAGTTTGTTAGGGAGCTGGGATTGGAGCCCAGGTAATTGACTCCAAAATCAGTATTCTGAACCATTATTCAAAGTTGGGGAAGGGAAGGTGTAGTAGGAAGTTCAGCAGTAGCCTGAAGCCAGTCCTACAGGCCCTTGTAACTTACTATAAGAATATAGGATTTTACTCTGACAATGATGTCAAGTCATTGGAGGGTTGGGAAATACCTGGGAAGTTGATTTATGTTCTGGAGATCAGAAGAGAAGTCTGTACTATACATATACATTTGATACTCATCTGTGTATAAGTTATAACTTAAAATACTTCTACTAGCCTGTAACATTTCTTTGATTTAAATTAAGGATTCCACTTCATTATTTTATTAAACAGATATGTGCATGCTTATATATATGAGTGTGGATGTGTGTGTGCAAACTAATGAGCTCTTCTGTTACTAGGTGCGAGAAGATGTACTAAATTCATTGAATAACAACTTTCTTCAAACGCTAAATCAAGCTTGGAATGATCATCAAACAGCTATGGTGATGATTAGAGACATACTAATGTACATGGTAAGTAGAGCTTTTTAAATGTTTTCTTCCTTTAAGCAGTTAAGCATTTGAAGGCTGGGAACGGTGGCTCACGCCTGTAATCCCAGCACTTTGGGAGGCCAAGGTGGGCATATCATTTAAGGTCAGGAGATTGAGACCAGCCTGGCCAGCATGGCAAAACCCTGTCTCTACTAAAAATACAAAAATTAGGTGCGGTGGTGGGCACCTGTAATCCCAGCTACTTGGGAGGCTGAGGCAGGAGAATCGCTTGAACCGGGGAGGTGGAGGTTGCGGTGAGCTGAGATCGTGCCACTGCACTCTCACTTGGGCAACAGAGTGAGACTCCGTCTCAAAAAAAAAGGAAATTAAACATTTCAAAACACAATGACTTTCTGTCTAACTTAGTTATAGTAAGTCTCAGTGTGGAAGGTGGTTTTTATTTTTTAAATGAACAGTACTTTCTTTGTAAGGGCCAACCGAAGCCTATGTGAATAAAAATCTTTTTATTTATTTATTTATTTTTATTTTTTTTGAGACGGAGTCTTGCTCTGTTGCCCAGGCTGGAGTGCAGTGGCATGATCTCGGCTCACTGCAACCTCCGCCTCCCAGATTCAAGCGATTCTCCTGCCTCAGCCTCCCGATGAGCTGGGACTAGAGGCGCCCGCCACCACGCCCGGCTATTTTTATTTTTATTTTATTTTTATTTTTAGTAGAGACAGGGTTTCACCATGTTAGCCAGGATGGTCTCCATCTCCTGGCCTCGTGATCTGCCCGCCTCGGCCTCCCAAAGTGCTGGGATTACAGGATTACAGGCGTGAGCCACCGTGCCTGGCCATCAATAAAAATCTTAATTGTTCACATACTTAGTGAATGCTTAGAATGAGAAACTGAAAGGGAATGATTTAATTTTTTTCTTAGTATTTAGCACTTGTCCTTTAAAATGGAAAATATGGAAAAAACCATATTAACATCTCCTTAAGAGTTGTTAAATGACAATGAGAAACAAAAGCTGAATATTCTTACAAGTTTTTAAATCCTAAATTCTTACATCTTCAGTGAGAGAGGATGTCATATTAATACAGGTATTTTTTCTGATAGTCATACGCTCATAGCTGCCATCTATTTTTCTTAATAGTATATTATTGCAGTGCGATATTGCAGCTGGTCTTGTTTAAGGATATTAGCTTCTTCACATGTATATTCCATTTTTCACTGGCTATTGCTGTATTTTGTTTTTATCAGTCAAGAAAAAAATCCTGTTCAGCAAGATCATTTGGAAAACACTGACTTTGATCTAAGCTGTTTAATAACTTTCAGAGAGATTAAATTCTCAGTTAAAAAAATTTGGTGTTATAGAATGACGCTAGATTCATTAAGTTTAATTGTTGTATCACTCCAAAATTAATAAGTTAATGACTTGTTTTACTTCAGTGTTTATGTTTGTGTATTGGATATAATTATTTTTTCCCAAGGTTTTACCTTTTTATATTTTTATTTCTAGTTTTTTTAGTTTTAATGTAGTGATGAGAGCTTGTCCTAGTTTCTTTTACTTGGTAGAATAAAGCAATGTTTGGAAAGAATTTCCAATGAGAACAAACAGCTGTAAAGTTTTTTGTTCTGCTCTGTGAATTCAGTCAGGCCTATTACCCCTGGTTTTGTAAGGGCTTAGTGGCGAGGGGGTCAGGGAGAGGACACTTCACTTTTAAGGGATTTGATAAAAGGTATAACAAATTATTTAGCTTTCTGAGCATCATTTTTCTCATCCGGTTATAAATTAACCTTGTGTTATCATTTTTAAGTTAAATGAGATGGTACGTGACAACATATATCATAATGTCTGGCATATAAATTTGAAATAAGTTAGCTTGTTGTTTTCGAAGTTCTACATATGGTGAGTCTTTAAATTACATCCTAACTAACATTAAGATAGAAAACCACTTGTAATCTTATGGTTTATTCTTTTGACAAAAGAAGTATTTTAAAATTTTATACATATGCATACTCTGATGTTATTTTTAAAGTGTTTTGTTTCAGTCCTCCTCCTCTCTTTTTTTCTTTCTTTTTTCTTTTTTTTTTCTTTCTTTCTTTTTTTTTTTTTTGCAATGAAATCTCAAACGTTGAATTCTGGCTCTACACATGGTCAAGAAGTTAATTAGTTCACGCCTCAGGTCCCTCATCTATAAAATGAAAATAATATTGGGTAGAGTAGTCATGAGGCTTAAGTGGAACAATTCATGTAAACCACTTGTAGGGCTTGGCCCATAGTAACATGCTCATTAGAGATTAACTGGTATTATTTCTTGTCCCTTCATCTTTTCATCAAACCCATTCGGTAGTACCACAGTGCTGCATGAACTGAAAATTCATACAGGGTAGATTGATGCCACTGTTTGACGCATCACAGACCTGTTGTCAACCCTTCACACTGCCCAGCAGTTTCACTCTTTTTCTTTAGTCAGCTTGCTCCAGCAGTTATTTCTCTTCAGACCTCCATCTCTCCCTTGGGTTCCCTCCCTTGTAGTAAATGATCTTGCCTTCTATTTCTCAGAGAAAAGAGAAAGCATCAGGTAGGAACTATGTTCATTTTTTGCCACTAAATCTAGAACTTTACTTGTATTTTCTCCCCTTTTATGTTTTTCTTTTTCCCTCCTCTTTTAGTAGAGGGTGGTGTCCTCTTCTGTCAGAGGCCACGTCTCAACCTGTGCTGTGGGTCAATCCCTTTCTACCTTGTCATGAACCTTAAGTATTTTAGAGTTCTGCCTTTCATACTGGATCTTACTCAACCAGCATTAAACATGTTCAAGCCACTCACTCAGTCCTCAAAATACAATTCTATTAAATTCTCTGGTGAACCCGTGCGCTGTCTCCCAGGATCTGTCATGTGTCATTCATAGCTAAATGTGTCATAAGAAATGTTGACATTTGCCATCTTCCTTTTCTCATCTTTCATACACTTTGAATACATTACAGTTAAGCTTCTACCTCAACTATTATGTTAAGTTTTGCCCTTACTAGTATCACCATGGTATGTTTTCATCTCCGAATACAGAGACTGCTAATCTCCATTCTCCTTGGTTTTTTTTTTTTTTAAGCAGCATTTGCCACAGTTGGTCATTCCTTCATTCTTCTAACATGTTTCCTTGATTTCTGTAACAAAGAACTCTCTTTGTATGCCTCCTACCTACCTTCTTACTGTTTCTTAGCTTCTCCTCCTCCTCCAACGACTACTAACTGCCCCCACTATCCCCCCTTAAATAGAGGCATTCTTGGGGTTTAGTCCTAGTTCTTCTCATGGTACACTGTCTTCACCTTATGTAGCTTCATGTGCCTCTGCAGATGATTCCCAAATTACGTCTCTAGCTTCATTTTCTGAGATTCAGACTCATATATTCACTTGTCTGGTTAACGGAGCCCTCATTCTCTGAAGTACTTCAAACTTGGCATGTCCAAATGAGCTCATAATCACTATCATTCAGTTGTTCATACTGAAACTTGAGAATTATTCTTATAAGTTCCTTCTTTCTCCCTACATCATCTGTTGCTAGACTCTCCAGTTTTCTCTTTATTGTCTGTTACTCAACATCAAGCCACCTTCATTTCTCTCTTGAAATATTCAGTGTTGCTAGTCTTACAGTGTTCACTGGGCTCTTCTCTGTTTTCCATATTGCTCCCAGGATTACTATTTTAAAGCCAAATCTGATCATGTTACTGCCCTGTTGAAATCCTTCTCTCTCATTTTGGAATTCTTTTACGTGTCTTCTGTCTGGAAATGTTTCTATAATTTTTTTTTTTCCTTAATGTCACTTGCTCTACTTATCCTTTATGTCTTACCTTATATTTCTGGTAAGCTTTCCCTGACCCACGTACTCTCCACTGGCTGCAGTTGCTCTCATTGTACCTAGTACTATTCCTTTGCAACATTTATCACAGTCATTAACCAACTGTTCAGTATGTAGTTTGCCCACTGGACTGTATGAGGATGGAAACAGTGTTTGTGTCACTATTGTGTTTTTAGTACCTACCACAGCTCCTTGTACAAACTAGGCACTTACATATATCTTTAATGAGTTGGTGCAGAGTTATATAGTATGTTTTTTTTTTTTAATAAACTACACTTTTTAAAAATGCTTATTAAAAATATGCTATTTTAGGCCAGGCACAGGGGCTCACACCTGTAATTCCAGTACTTGGGGAGGCCTAGGTGGGTGGATTACTTGAGGCCAGGAGTTTGAGACCAGCCTGGCCAATGTGGTGAAACCCCATCTCTACCAAAAACACAAAAAATTTGCTAGGTGTGGTGGTGCATGCCTATGATCCCAGCTACTCAGAGTCTGAGGCAGGAGAATTGCTTGAACTTGGGAGGCAGAGGTTGCAGGAAGCCAAGATCATGCCACTGCAGTCTAGCCTGGGTGACAGAGTAAGACTCTTATCTCAAAAAAAAAAAAAAATGGCTATTTTAGGTTCAAAAAGAAAGTGTTTACCTTCATGTTCTGCAAGATTTTTTAAATTTTCATATCCTTCATTTACTTATATTTTATATTGCCTTTTTATGTGTAGTGTTCTAGGCTTAATTAAAATGTACTTAAAAGTACATTTTTATGTTTTGTTTTGTTTTGTTTTGTTTTGTTTTTTGAGACAGGGTCTTGCTCTGTCGCCCAGGCTGGAGTCCAGTGGCGCAGTCTCGGCTCACTGCAACCTCCGCCTCCTGGGTTGAAGCGATCCTCCTGCCTTAGCCTCCTGAGTAGTTGGGACTGCAGGTGCGTGCCACCACACCTGGCTAATTTTTGTATTTTTGGTAGAGATGGGGTTTCACCATGTTAGCCAGGCTGGTCTCGAACTCTTGGACTCAAGTGATCCACCTGCCTCAGCCTCCCAAAGTGTTGGGATTACAGGCATGAGCCACTGTGCCCAACTGAAAGTGCATTTTAAAATTAAGGTAAAATTTAATATGCGTTGAAATGAACTAAAGTGTACAAAATGATTTTTGACAAATATATGCACCTCTCTAACCGATACCTCATTTAAGATAAAATATGCTTTTAATTTTTCAAAAATCAAAAAAGTTTTTCTCTGTGGACATCTCCACTTTTTTTTTTTTTTTTTGGTAAGACTTTTATCCTCAGCCTAGACTCTTAGGTTCTATTACCAACTATGCAGGTTTCTTGTGGTTACTGGCTCTAACTATTGGGATTTTAGATCTTAGGTCTAGAGCAGGAGGAGATAAGAAACTTCACTGTCTGCCCACCCACTACCTACTCAGCTAGCTGACTTTTTTTTTGTTTGTTTTGTTTTGTTTTGTTTTGTTTTGTTGTTTTTCGAGATGGAGTCTCGCTGTCGCCCAGGCTGGAGTGCAGTGGCGCGATCTCGGCTCACTGCAAGCTCTGCCTTCCAGGTTCACACCATTCTCCTGCCTCAGCCTCCTGAGTAGCTGGGACTACAGGCGCCTGCCACCACGCCTGGCTAATTTTTTTGTACTTTTACTAGAGAAGGGGTTTCACTGTGTTAGCCAGCGTGATCTCGATCTCCTGACCTCGTGATCCGCCTGCCTTGGCCTCCCAAAATGCTAGAATTACAGGCGTGAGCCACCAGCCTGGCCTAGCTGACTTTTACTCTTAACAAGGAGGTGTCTATGTCTAAAATGTTATGCATGATACTGTGGGACACACTGCCTCTTGAAAATGTAAATGAAGTCACAGGTTACGTGGAGGTAACCATTGTTCAAAATTTGTCCCACATAACTTTGTTGTTTGGCAGGTTTGGTGTTGCAGAAAGTCAACTCTACATGTCTCTTGATGGAACATGTGGCCTCTAGTTTCTGCCACCCCACCCCTTCCTAATGTTTGAGACTTGCATTACCTGTTTGGCTCCTGAAAGCATTAAGAGTTTGTAATCCCCGCTTTACTTACGTATGTTAATTTGATTCATTCTTTTTTTTTTTTCTTTTTGAGAGGGAGTCTCAAGAGTGCAGTGGCACGATCTCAGCTCACTACAAGTTCCGCCTCCCGGGTTCATGCCATTCTCCTGCCTCAGCCTCCCAAGTAGCTGGGACTACAGGCACCCACCACCACAACCTGGCTAATTTTTTTTTTTTTTTTTTTTTTTTTTTTTTTTTTAGTAGAGACGGGGTTTTACCATGTTAGCCAGGATGGTCTCAATCTCCTGACCTTGTGATCTGCCCACTTCGGCCTCCCAAAGTACTGGGATTACAGGCGTGAGCCACCACACCCAGCCGATTCATTCTTTTATTAAAGAAATAACTCTATGTTTAGCTTATAAGATAGTTTGGGACTGGTTAATATGTTTCACTTTCAGTTTTAATTATTCAAATGATTAATGATGGGGAAAAGATTTGATGTTACAGAAAGTTTGTTATATACATTATATTACAGCCTGAATTATTGATGCAATCCATAAGTATTTATTAGTATTTGGTTCAATTTTCTCTTTCAAGCTATGAAAATGAATATAATATTAAGGGAAAATTATAGATAGTATTCTATAGGCTACTCGAGCAATTACAGTTAATGTCAAAGGGAACAAAATGATTTTCTATCTTGATCTTCTGTTAAGAAGGCTAATAGAAGAATTGCTGTGCAAAACTTTATGGAGAATTTCAAAGGTATTTTTGTGTTTCTTCTTGAATTTGTCTGTATTTCCAATCATTTTCACAAACAGCAAAGGTAGAGTAGTATTGCAAATTATTCTGAAAGGAGATTAGAGGGAATCAATTCAAAGGAATGGGGAGAGAGTAACCCAAGAAAGGAGGGTCACTGCTTCTTTGAGCTATTTGGAAAGTCATCAAGGATGGGTAAAGAGATGAAGTGGAGTGTAAAAATAACTTTATGAAGAGGAGAGAAGCTGAGAAACTCTCTTTTGTTATTCTAGTCTCCTTAGTAATGTAGAAGGTAGGACCATCAGTTTAGGGTGACAGAAGCATGTGAGTTGTTGAGCCCTTAAGGAGTGTGGTAGGCTACCCCCTAGCCCCCCAATCCCAAAATATGTCCATGACTAATCATTGAAACCTGGGAATATTACCTTTATATGGCAAAAGGGACTTGGCAGATGTGATTATGTTACGGATTTTTAGATGAGATTATCCCGGCCTGTTCCCCTAGAACTGATGTAATCATACTGGTTCTTACCAGAGAGATGAAACAGTCAGTCAGAGAAAAAAGGTGATATGATTGTAGAAACAGACTAGAGTGATGCACTTTGAAAATGGAGGAGGGGGCACTAGTCAAAGAAGACAGATGGCCAGTAGAAAAGCAAGGAAATGGATGCTCCCTGAGAGCCTCCAGAAGGAGCCAGCCCTGCCAGCATCTTTGCTTTAGCCCGCTGAAACTGATTTCAGTTTTCTGAATTCTAGAATATAAGAGAAGAGATAAACCACAAATTTATGGTAATTTTTACAGCAGCAATCAGAAACTAATACAAGGGAAAAAATGGAATGCTCACTGTGCTGTGATCAAGTAGGTGTAAATAAATGGATTATCTATAGTTGTGAGGGGATAATTTAGGTGAGTTGGCACAAATTTTGTATAGTGGAGCCAGTTAGAGTTTGTCCTTTTTCCAGGTACTTAGCCTCAGAGAAGAGTGTTCAAAATAAGGAAGACCCACTGATAGAATTTTCCCTCTTGGGTGTGGGGGAGAATTCTAAGATAGTAGCATTTTTTAAATGGTTGCTGTGGGTCTGTGCTGTTAAAGGAAGCAAGTGAATCTCATATCGTCCATGAAATAGAAGTATTACGTATTTGGGATCAGTAGACCTGGAGATCTAGTGAGAATGAGAAACGGGATCATTCAAGTGTAACAAAGTAGGAGAGGTGGGAGGAAAAAGATGATCTTCAATGCCAGAGTTATTTGATGTCTTCTAATGATGAGGTTCAAGGTTTGCTTATATCAATATGTGGCCGGAGGGAATCTTGATAAAATGCAAGATTAAAATTTAGGCATCTTTAGTGTGTCAGATTGCTCATTAGTGCGAATGTTGTAGTGCGAATGTTTCTCATAGTGCGAACCAAAGGTAATAGGTGGCAAGGAGCAGAGTTTAGATGAATACTATACTCTATTTGCTAAAGCTACCGTGGAGAATTTGTGTGCCTTTTTGGAGGCCAGAAGATAGGATGAGAACATAGAGATGATGGAGTCTGTGGGTCTGTATTTTCTCATGTAGATTTTGATGATTTTAGCTCTTTAAAAAGTTTGTTCACAATATTCTAGGTTGCACATTTAGAGAATTTTGAAAATAACTATATTCTGGAAAAGCACAGATAGATTAAGAATTTTCCTGGCACCTTCTCTGCTTTCAGAATGATGTACTAGAAGAAATAGGATACAGTGACTTTTGGGCTATACCTCTTCAACGTTTTGACTGACTTTGCTTTTGTAAGAAAGGTCTTTTTAAGACAGGCTTTCCCCATTTGTGCTCTAATTTTTTTTTTCTTTTTTTTTTTTTTTTTTGAGACGGAGTCTCGCTCTGTTGCCCAGGCTGGAGTGCAGTGGCGCGATCTCGGCTCACTGCAAGCTCCGCCTCCCGGGTTCACGCCATTCTCCTGCCTCAGCCTCTCCGAGTAGCTGGGACTACAGGCGCCCGCCACCACGCCCGGCTAATTTTTTGTATTTTTAGTAGAGACGGGGTTTCACCGTGGTCTCGATCTCCTGACCTCGTGATCTGCCCGCCTCGGCCTCCCAAAGTGCTGGGATTACAAGCGTGAGCCACCGCGCCCGGCCTCGTGCTCTAATTTTTATAGCTATGACTGACCAGTATCCAGTACCCCGGCATCTTTTTATAGTTAGAAGCCCAGTGCTAGGCCTTATGTCAAGGAAACCAGGGCATCATGAAATACTGTAAAGGTTAAGAATGTGCCTGATAATAAGGGTTTCTTCCTTCCTTAAATTCCTGCTTCTTTTTTATTTTATTTTTCTTTCTACTTAAAAATGTTATTTAATATTCTTCAGCCCCTATCTGAAACAGATTAATAGAACAGTAAACTTTTTTTTTTTTTTTTTTTTTTTTTTTGAGACTTAGTCTTGCTCTGTCGCCCAGGTTGGAGAATGATAAACTTGATTGCTGTGCCTTGTGAACTGTTTTCTGGCTGTATGCAGTGATGTTTTTAGCAGTCCATGACATTAAGTTTAGGAAGGCAAGTATTCAGTGTTTACACTGCCTAACGTGAAGTAGACCCTGTGGTCAGAAATATTTCTTTTCCTTTTCTTTTCTTTTCTTTTTTGAGACGGAGTCTCCTTCTGTCGCCCAGGCTGGAGTGCAGTGGCGCAATCTCAGCTCACTGCAGCCTCTGCCTCCCAGGTTCAAGCGATTCGCCTGCCTCAGCCTCCCGAGTAGCTGGGATTACAGGCGCCCACCACCACGTCCAGCTAATTTTTTTGTATTTTTCTTAAAGACGGGGTTCACCACGTTGGCCAGACTGGTCTTGAACTTTCGACCTCAGGTGATCCACCTGCGTCGGCCTTCCAAAGTGCTGGAATTACAGGCATGAGCCACAGTGCCCAGCCCAGAAATACATCACATCTTGATAGAGTAAAGGGAATGAACTTGTGTACATAAAGTGGACTCTGTCAATGTATATAGGAAGTTTGGAGTAGTGAGAAAAATGTTTAATGTGAATTGAGAAACTAGTTCCTGCTTTGTCGTTAACTTGCTCATTTACCCTCTCAAGACTCTTGTTTCCGTATCTGTAAAATTATTGGACAAGAGATCTGATTGTTATCTTTTGGGAGTCATAGATCCTTTGGAAAATGGTCATATTTCATGAACTCTCTCCTGGAAGAGGCAGGCATGTGTGCATGCACATACCATAGAACACATACTTTGTGCAGTTTCAAGGGGTTTATGGGTGCCTGAAACCTGTCTATGGAATCTGTAAGGATATGTTGATTAGATTATTTTAAATGTTAGAGCCCTTTTAGCTCTTAAGTTTTATACCATCTTAAAACTGAAAGTGAACAGCTAGATGTGGTGTCTGAGGAATTATGATAATGAAGGAAGAAAACAGGGTAGATTAAGTTGATCACAGTTTCTTTAGGAACTCTTCAAGTAGGTTAATATAAGCCTTCCTTGGCTGTAAGTCTCCCCAACACTGCTACTCAAAAGAGCAAATAATACTTTCACCGTTGGTGCATGCCAGGCACTGTTTAAGCACTTTATGTATGTTAATTTATTTAATTGTAACAATATTATTATCTTATCATTATTTTTATTTTTAAGCAATACTTCAGGAGATCAATAAAACAAAAAAATTTATTGTGTTTCTTTGAAGATAAATGTTTTTCCGAATACATAACAACAGATATCATTTATTACATACCTGTATCACTGTGCCACATGTTTTAAATACTTGACCTTAAAGTTGAATGTTAGCTCCATTTTTGTGAATGAAAAACTGAGGTTAGAAAGATTAAGAATGAGGTTAGAGAGATTAACCTGCCAAAATCATACATTTACTGAATAACTGGAGTAGAACATTGGGTTTCAGCCTTTGAGTTTGCAGTGTTTGATTTTTGATTCAAAATTGAATTTAGAATTTGATTCTAAAGCTCATGGTCTTCACCACTGTGCTCTATCAATCACCTCAGTGCAAAAGAATTACATTAATTGACTGTTTAATAGTTTATGATAAACCCAGAGTTTTAAGGTGTATCACTTGTTCTGTGTATTGAAGCATTTAGTGTGTTTACATTTAAAATAATTACTGGTACATTTGGGTTTAAATTTACTGTCCTGTTTTTTTCTGTCTCATCTGTTCTTTGTTACTTTCCTCAGCTTTTTTTTTTGCTTTCTTTAGATTAATAAGTGTATTTTATTACCCCCACCCCCCATTAGCTTATTATTTACATGTTATTATTATTTTAGTAGTTACCTTAGAGATAATATGCATTAGATTAGTTTTTTGTTTTGTTTCTTAACCACTTTCTGGGTAGGGCAAAGGTCTTAGAACATTTTGACTTCTTAGGGTTTTTCCCCTTTGGTTTTTATACTTTTGATCCTGGGTTGTTTTTTTTTGTTTTGTGGGGGAAAGGGGCAAGCATGGTGTTTTAAAATTTGAATTCCAGTATTATGTATGAAAAATTGTGGAGGCCCTGGATGATACCTTCCTCCAAAGTAAATTTAATTTTGTTCCGGCAGGCAGGTAAAGTACAGTCAGCTCACCGTGATCTAGTTGAGGCTAGCTTTTAGTTAGCATTGGTCTGTTAACAGTTTGCCTTTAGTTCCAGGAGACACCTATTCACAGAGCATAGTTCCTCTGGGGTCTGAACTGAAAGAAAGCCCGAGGTGTTTGCCAGGTTGCCTTCTGAATTAATGTTCCTAGAATTCTAACAGTTGTCTCTTCAGCACAGATCTTCAGCCTCCCTTTGATACTTTCTGTTTGGATTCTTGGTGTCATCACCCCTTGCTTAGGGTGCTATATCAGTAAACATCTCAGTGAAAAATTTCTTGCAGAATTTGCGGCTCTTTGTATTTCTCTCCTCTTCAGAACCTTGACCTCTTAAGTCCTAGCTGCTTGGTAACCAACCCCACTTTTGTCTTTCTGGTTGGGCTCTTATTTCCAGTCCTCCAAATACAGCAAGTGACTGAAGGGAACCAGTGAAGGCTGGTATGGGGCTCCTCTCAGTATGTTTGCCTTTTCCCGGAATCTTGGCCCCACAAGTCTAGGTTGCCTTTGTTAGTCTTGATGCTTTTAAACACTGGGGGTTTTTGGTTTGTTTTTTTAATTGTGGTCAAATACATATAAAATTTACCATCCTACCCTTAAGTGTGCAGTTCAGAGCTATTAAGTGTATGTTCATATTGTTGTACAGAGCTGTCACCACCATCCTCTCCAGAATTCTTTTCATCTTGCGAAACTGAAATTCTGTACCCACTAAACAGTAACTTTCCATTTTCCCCTCTACCAAGCCTCTGCCAGCTACCATTCTACCTTCTCTGTTTATGATTTGATCACTCATTACCTCACATAAGTGGAATCATAAGGTGTTTGTCCCTTTGTGACTGGCGTATTTCACTTAGCATGTCCTTAAGGTTCATCGTATTATGGCATATGTGAGCGTTTACTTCCTTTCTAAGGCTGCATAATACTGCATTGTATGTGTAGACCACATTTTGTTTATCTGTTCATCTGTTGATGGACACTTGAGTTGTTTTCACCTTTTGGCTACTGTGAATAATGTTGCTATGAACACGAATGTACAAATACCTCTTCAAGACTGTGCTTTCATTTCTTTTGGGTATATACCCTGAAGTGGAAGTAGTGGATCCTATGTTAATTGTTTTTGTAATTTTTGAGGAACTGCTATATTGCTTTCCACAGCAGCTATACCATCTTAGGTTCCCACCAACAGTGCACGAGAGCTCTAATTTCTCCACATTCTTGTCAAAACTTGTTATTTTGTGTTTTGTGGTTTTTTTTGATAATAACTCTTCTAAGGGGTATGAGGTGGTAGTTTTTTATTTTCATCCAGCTTTTATAGTTGTTCTTCCAGGGGAGTTGGTCTTACAAAAGCTTTTCTTTCAGTACTAAAGGTGGAATAACATTTTGAGGTAGATGTTATTTTACAGATGAGGCAACTGAGACAGATACTAAGGTCACACCTAGTAAATGGCAGAGACAAGACTGAAACAGAGGCTATCTGGTTCTTGAATCAGTGCTCTTGACCACTGAATTGTATTGCTTCTCTAATACAGGTCTTCTTTCCTGAAAGATAGTCTTATAAATTCATTGCTCTAAGACCTCAAAGTGTAATTAACTGTTTTTTTTCCTCTGACCTCTAGATTATTAAATTTGAAGTAGAGAACAGTGTTTTTATTTTATTAATTATTGCAGTTTACACAACTTTAGAGAAACATGGGTTTGATTTGTCCACTATTTTGGTAGACAATTCTTAAATGGAAATTATTTTTAAATAAAATTTTTTCACAACTGTTTTTCTTGTTAAAATTTTTCAGACCCCTGAGAAGGATTTTTTTTTCTTTGTTTTTTTTTTTTGAGACAATGTCTCACCCTGTCACCCAGGCTGGAGTGCAGTGGCAGGATCTTGACTCACTGCAAGCTCCGCCTCCCGGGTTCATACCATTCTCCTGCCTCAGCCTCCCAAGTAGCTGGGCTACAGGCTCCTGCCACCACGCCCTGGCTAATTTTTTTGTATTTTTTAGTAGAGGCAGGGTTTCACTGTGTTAGCCAGAACGGTCTCAATCTCCTGACCTCATGATCCGCCCGCCTCGGCCTTCCAAGAAAGATTTTAAGAAAATTTTTACTGTGGTGGAAACTCTGAGCTTTTCAGTAGTGGCTAAGCCTACACCAGGTTTTTTGACACCATATCATATGCTTCTCTACCAAATTTATCAGTAATATTTATATATCTAGAAATGTTTATCTGTACAGTTTACTAATTCATATGTTACTGGTGCTGTTTTAGAAGTATAGTCAGTTACTGGTATCACGGAAAGTATTGGGACAGTTCTTTAAACTTTGATCTAATTATAATTAGACTTTTTCCCCCATTATGATTCTGCAGTAGAAACTTTCTGCTACTTTTCTGCTCATTTAAAATTTTTCTATTTCTGTCTTCATTGTGTTAAACCTTTTTAAATCTGTATTTATTTCATGATTCGAAAGTGAACTCTGTTTGAAAATATTTTATTACTTGTTAATAGAGGATTACCTTAGTGATTAAATTTGGTAAGGCAGGTTCTAACATGTTCTGACAGACATGCCATAGAGTTATTTGCCTCTTTTTTTTTTTAATTTTAAATGTGAGTTTAACTTTTCAGGGTTTATCTCTAGCTTACTAGCAGAGTAAGTATTTAATATTTATAAAGATTTTTTAACCCTGTTTACGTTTGTCTTTTCCTATTCTCTTTTACAGTAGTAGACACAAACAGTTACAGATGTTCTTAGTATGAGGATAAGAAACTGAAAGAAGAACTATTTAAGAGTTTGATTAGCCAGCTTGACAGTTAGCTTAAAAAACCAACTTTCACAGGAATTCACACATTGTTTAACTTTTTTTTTCCCCTAAATAAATAGCTACTGCTGGCCATATGTGGGACCAGGCAGAGGATAGATGAATGAGTACTAATAAATAACCATCCTTGGTCTATTAGGAGTAGTATTAAAAGTACTGAACTACTTTGAGAGGCCGAGGCTGGTCAGCAGTTCGAGACCAGCCTGGCCCAACATGGTGAAACCCTGACTTTACTGAAAATACAAAAATTAGCCGGGCATGGTGGCACATGCCTGTAATCCCAGCTACTAGCGGGGCTGAGGCAGGAGGATCACTTGAATCTGGGAGGCGGAGGTTGCAGTGAGCCAAGATCATGCCACTGCACTCCAGCCTGGGCAACAGAGCAAGACTCTGTCCCAAAAAAAAAAACAAAAGTATGAAACTACTGGACTTTAAAGCAAACATGTTATTAAAAACTCCCTTAAACTTTGTAATAGAACCAGAGGACTCTTGTATTTATATTTATACTAAGCTTTCAGAGTTGAATGTGACCCAAAGGTTAGTTTTAGAATTTGTTCTCAAACACCTGTTTACTCATAGTTACAAATGAAACATTAGATAGGAATGATAAAATAACAATTTTTAAGTTGTTTCTTTCCTTGGGTGCACCATTGATTTTGCCCAGAACCCATTTATCCTAGCTTGCTTTTCTGTAACATATGACTATTAAAAATATTTACTAAACTTTTTCTTGCAGGTAAATTAAGTAGTAAGAGTTAAGTTGTTTTTTTGAACTTCATTTTCACATTGGTTTTTATTTTAACTTTTAATTTGTTTGTAATGCCATTCCCTGAGTAATGAAACAATTTAGCACACTTTAAGAGACACCCCTTGACTTTGCGTAGGTTTAGCTTCAATAGGAACTGTATTTTTGCATCGTGTGTCTTGACACCTTTGAGCATACTTTTATGTGCTGAATTTGATTTCTTATACGTCATTTAACTATTTAGATATGTTGGTAGGGTGAAGAGGAAAAGGCACATCTTTGCCAAGATGGTGGAAGTAGTACTATCTGTGGTCTTGTAGGGCCAAGCATTTTGTTGGTGTCCTCGTGGCTTCTGGGCATGCAAAGAGCCCTAGGCCTTGAGTAAGCATTTGCAGGAGTTTTCCATGGAGGTCACCTGGTTGAGCTTTCCTTTTCTTGTGGCTGAGAAAGACTCCATCTCCCTCCACTCCAACTCCTGGAGACCTGCCTGTCCTAGTTGATGTTTTAAAACAGGTGGTGCTTTTGTATTTTTTTTATCCAGCCTTTATAGTTCTTGGCAGGGAAGTTGGTCTTAAAAGCTATTTATTTTCAGGACTAGAAGTAGAAATGAGTGGAATAGCATTGTGAGATAGATGTTATGTTACAAATGAAGTGCTTATGTTACAAATGAAGTTGGTTTATCAAGCTTACTGTATGAAGTCAGATGCAGAACCAGCTGTGAAAAGGGGGGCATGAGATGGGTCCCCACCATTGGCTCCTGTCTCTCACCACAGGTCCACCTAGGTTGTGAAAGTTTTTGCTCATTGCAGACCTGCTTGGCCAAGGAATAGCAACCCTTGAGAGAGAACTGTAAATAGAGATTTAAAATGTGATTTATCTCTGTGGTGATGAAACTCACATCCTTTTATGTAAATATAATGCTTGACTCACATTAGGCTTTCGAACATATTTTTCAGAACATTTTATATTTAAAATGCCTGTTTTTGGCTTTAAAAAGGCAAATAGAAAAAGCTACCAACTTTCTATCTCTGCTAAGCTCTCTTTAGTAGATAAGTGACTAATGTCAAACTCATACTACATTTTGGTCAAAGCCTGGGATTAAGACATTTTAAAATCAGTCTTTAATTTTTTTTTCCTCTTTTGGAATGATTTTTAAAATCTTGTTCATACTTTGAGATTGCTAATTAGAGGTTAACCGGAGCTGGGACTTTTAAAAAAAAATCTTAAAAAATAGACACATTAAAAATTAAAACCTCACAAGAATTTAAATGATATTAGAATCATATCATATGCATATCACAAGTTTACTGTGAATATATGTATACATTTCTGTTTAACATATGCACACAAATACTCAAGGGTTACGCATTTGTACCCTTAATTGTACGTGATGGTAATTAATCATACATGTCAGACATTTAATATAAATGATTATTTAGTATTACTATTAATAGTTTTATAGAGCCACACTTAAGTTTCTGTGTTTCTTCTCCATTGATTAGCTCTTTTTTTATCTATAATGAAATTTTAGGGTTATCAAGTTTTTCTTAATATTATATGTCATTTAATTATAATCACACACATCTTGACAGTCTCAAGTTGAAAGACAAAAGCTTAGCTCTTATACCACAGTAACCCATGTCTTTAAACATTCTATGTTCTGCCTACACCTTCCAGATTCAGGTTGATTTTATCTCTTATCCGAAATGCTTGTGACCATAAGTGTTTTCAGATTTCTCATTTTGGGGGATTTTGGAATATTTGCATATACATAATGAGAGATTGTGGGAATGGAACCCATGTGCTAAACGTAAAATTCATTTCTGTTTTATATACATAGCCCAAAGGTAATTTTGTACAATAAGTAATTTGTACATGAAATAAAGTTTTGGCTGCAACCCGATGCATGAGGTCAGTTGTGGAATTTACTTGTGGCATCATGTTGATGCTCAGAGTTTCAGAGTTTGGAGAATTTTAGATTTCAGATTTCTGGATTGGGGTGCTCAAAACTGTATGTGTTCTCATCACATGCCTTGGCTTCCTTTACTGAAGCATCATTTTCCTCTATACACAGCATTCCTGAAGAATTCATCAGTTCTGACTGATGTCTTTCTGCCTTTTTGCCAGAGGGCTTTAGATAGCAGACATTGTAGGCCATAAAGTAATCGATTTACCTCCTTTAGTAGCGATACCGTCATTGTGCTTAAAGTTGGGACAGGGGAAATCCAAGCCCTGGGAGACCGGTAACAAATAGAAAGGGAAGAAGTAGTGAAGTGTACATGTATTTGATCCTGCGTGTATATTATTTTTTGGTGAGAGGATTAAGTTTCATAGGAAATGATATTAATGTTTTAGGGATTCTCTTTACCGGCCGTTTAACTGAGGGCCACAATGAATGAGTGACTTACTTAAGGTCACATAGCCAGTTAACAGTAGAGCCAGGATCATATAAAGAATTCCTAACTTCACATCAAATATTATTCTTATTATTAGAGGTTTTGTATTAAAAAAGTTACCATAAGTGATAGATCCCCCTTAGAAAAGTTTGATAATTTCCATACAGCCCAGTAATTCCTCTTAGAATCCACCCAAGAAAAATGAAAGCATATGTCCACAAAAATATTGTACCCAAATGTTTATAGCCACATTATTTGTAATAGACAAAAAATGGAAACAAGCCAAAGTATCCATCAGCTTATAGATAAGCAAAATGTGGTGTATCCATGCAATGGAGTGCTGTTTAGCCCTAAACAGAAGGAAATACTGTTGTATGTTACAACATTAATAAACCTTACAAACTTTATGCTTAATGAAGGAAATCAGACACAAAAGATTATATATTACAGGATAATTATATGAAATGACCAGCAAAGGAAATTTATAGAGACTGAAAGCAGGAGTGAACAAAGGACTTGTCAGAATTGCCAGTACTTTCTATTCTAGCTGCAAATCCCGGTAAAAGGTTCTCTCACTACTGTTAGGCTACTTTTCCAGTATAATCTTCCATATTCTTCACTTACCAGTTGAACTTTGTGCTTATTGAAGTTCTGTTGTGTTTTTCAAACCTGTGTATTCCAATTGTACTTATTATTAATATACAATTTAATATTGTGTAAATTGATAAAATCTTGTGGAAAAAATAAAATTTTTTATTTGGCAAGCTAGATTGGATGCTTTGGAAAGACTTCATAAAAGCAAATGGCTACATACTGGTTTGAATTAAGTGTAGGTAATTTAAGACATTGGAGTGAAAATAGTAAAAAAAAACACCTAGAAGGATTTTACATTCAGATTACTTCACAGATGCCTCTAGTTCATGCTTCACCTTAATGAAACTGAGCTAGGAATGCTAGACAATTTATTATGTATGAGTGTTTATAAGTACACTATTTGTTTTCTTTTTGAAATGGGGCCTTGCTCTGTCGTCCAGGCTGGAGTACAGTAGCACTGTCTCGGCTCACTGCAGCCTCCGTCTACTGGGTTGAATTGATTCTCCTGCCTCAGCCTCCCAAGTAGCTGGGACTACAGGCGTGCACCAACACGCTCGGCTAATTTTTGTATTTTTAGTAGAGACAGGGTTTCACCATATTGGCCAGGCTGGTCTCAAACGCCTGACCTCAAGTAATCCGACTGCTTCGGCCTCCCCAAGTGCTAGGATTACAGGCATGAGCCACTGCACCTGGCCTGTATGTATACAGTCTTGAGCTTCAGTCACAGGACTCATTTTCAAAGAAAGTCCTGATGTCTGAATGAATGTTTATATTTTTAAATTGAAATGTTTAGGATGCAAGTGTGTGTATATGTTTAATAGTTTCCCTGTTTTACTACCTGTCTTTAGCCATTCAGATAGTGGTTTTGATCACATTGGTTAAAAGGTATTCTCCTGTCTCTGGTGCTTTTCTATACAATATATACTTATATGTAGAACTTAGAAAAATCAAATTTGTAAAATAGTTAATTTAAGCAATAATAGTGATCATTTTTATAATAAAAGGGATTCTTGTTGGTTTTTGAGTTATTAAAGTTATGCTAGTTTTTATTATGTACATGTTGTTCTGTGCTGAGAAGTAAAACACAATTAGTTATGACAGTAGGAAAAGGTTGGGCCTGGAGGTCATGTGAGATGAAAGAGGAGGTTTACAGGCGGTGGCTCACACCTGTAATCCCAGCACTTTGGGAGGCCGAGGCGGGTAGATCACGAGGTCAGGAGATCAAGACCATCCTGGCCCACATGGTGAAACCCTGTCTTTACTAAAAATACAAAAATTAGCCAGGCCTGGTGGCGGGTGCCTGTAATCCCAGCTACTTGGGAGGCTGAGGCAGGAGAATCACTTGAACCTGGGAGGTAGAGATTGCAGTGAGCCGAGATCGCACCACTGCACTCCAGCCTGGCGATAGAGCGAGACTCCATCTCAAAAAAAAAAACAGTGTCAGCCATCAAAAGAAAGGAGGGAGGCTGGGCTCGGAGGCTCGCGCCTGTAATCCCAGCATTGTGAGAGGCCAAGGTGGGCAGATCACAAGGTCAAGAGATCGAGACCGTCCTGGCCAACATGGTGAAACCCTGTCTCTACTAAACATACAAAAATTAGCTGGGCGTGGTGGCAGGCACCTGTAGTCCCAGGTACTCAGGAGGCTGAGGCAGGAGAATCGCTTAAACCTGGGAGGCAGAGGTCGCAGTGAGCCAAGATCGCGCCACTGCACTCCAGCCTGGTGACAGAGCGACACCCTGTATCAAAAAAAAAAAAAAAAAAAAAAAAAGAGGAATGTGGTCAGAGGGAAACTTGGAATTTAAGATCTTGAGGATGGAAGTGTGAAGTCCAAGAAGTTCAAAGTCATCAATAAACGTTTTGAACTCATGAAAATTGATGTTAAGATTTCAAAAATGTGAGCTTGTGCTGAGATTATATAGAATGTAGAAACGTGAGCACTGAAGAAGATAATATAAAAAATAGCTTTCCTTGTTATTAGGTGTATACCATCATACAAGATGAATGAAAGGAGAAGGTTGGAGGAATGATGTCATATGAAGCAAGGACTGCATGTAGAGAATTTAATTAAAATTGTTTGGGGCCGGGCATGGTGGCTCACGCCTGTAATCTCAGCACTTTGGGAGGCCAAGGTGGGCAGATCACTTGAGGTCAGGACTTTCGAGACCAGGCCAACTGATGAAACCCTGTCTCCACAAAGAAATAAAAAAATTAGCCAGGCATGATGGTATATGCCTGTAATGTCAACTACTCAGAAGGCTGAGGCAGGAGAATTGCTGGAACCCAGGAGGAAGAGGTTGCAGTGAGCCGAGATGGCACCACTGTACTCCAGCCCAGACAACAGAGTGAATGAGACTCCATCTCAAAAAAAAAAAAAAAAGTTTGGAAAGTTGATTAATATTATTCTGGTTACATTGTTAATATGGTAGAGCTCTGTTCGTGTTCACCTTATTGTTAGCTATAACCTGTAGATTCATGTTCAAGAATCTGGTGAAAGATATGGACTTTCTTTCCAAAGTACTTAAACGTGAACAAACATATAATAACTTACTAATTTTAGAAGGCTCACAGACCCACCAAAGCCCAGAGAGATCCCTGTTGAGACGAGAAAGGAGTTATATTACTAATCCTTCTGTGCATTACAAAAAACAGTAGTTTTATTTCAGTGTATTTTGCTATCAATATGGATTTTCAGGGAATGCACAACACTTGTGGATTATCTGTGCTCTATAAACTGAGATATCTATAATCATGTTGGTAAGAACTTGAAAGTAATAATCTGTTTGAAGTGACAGTAAGTAGAGGTGTTTTAATTATGTAATACTTAATGCTGTTCTATTTTATGCATTAAAGCCTTTTAATATTTATCAGTAACAATCTAAGTTGTATAAATCCGTACTTTATTCAGCTCTCAATTTTACTTCAAAGAATATGATCTTCAGGTACAGTATTTAAGAACGAACCATGTTTGAGTATGCTGTAGCTTTGGGGAGAAAGTGTGCTACCTTACTATTTACCTTTTTTACTCTGCTTTTTTCTTCCTGGCTATGATGCTTACTTTTTACCCTTTTTCTTTAGGTAAATGGGCCACCATTTATAGCCATTGTCAATTGTAAAAACTTAACTTTATATAACTTGAGAGGTGCTAGAAAGTTGCACATTGCTTAAGATTGTTTGAAGTGTTTCTTACCTGAAAAATGATTGCTTTTGGAATTTTATTTCCTTTATTTGTTATTGTAGCACACAATAATTATTATGTTCACAAGAACTGTACTCACATTTATATGACTTTAACTGTAGGACCGTGTGTATGTACAACAAAATAATGTGGAGAATGTCTACAATTTGGGATTAATTATTTTTCGAGATCAAGTTGTACGTTATGGGTGTATTAGGGATCATCTACGGCAAACTCTATTGGATATGATTGCAAGAGAGCGGAAAGGAGAAGTTGTAGACAGGTAAAATTTCTCTCTTTACTCTTGTGGTTTTGGTTTTAGTGATTATATCCTGAGAACGATTCACTGTCTTAGTTTTATTAAAATAAATAAAAGCTTGAATGTTCAGCACATTGGGAAAATCCTCAGAAACGTAGTATCAGAGTTAACAGTTACCCAGAATTTAATTTGAAAGCACACATCTTTTATATTTTTAGAAGAGACTATTGTAAGCTTTTATTTAATATGCTTTTCAGCTAGTCGTCACTTTTGGCTTTTCATTTATTTTTCATGCCAGCATTTTTTTTCTTTTTTTCTGTGTAATAACATTTGTATTTTTTTTTCTTTAAGGGCTTTTGTCCTTCATTCCTAACATTTTTGAAGAAAACTATTGAACATAGTCTAAAATGACTAAGAACTGCTGTGCGCCTTTTAAGTCACATTTCATCCCCCTTCATAACAATGATTGCAGTGTCATTTTGGTGATGCTGCAGCTAAAGTGGCTTGAAATGCAAGATTTTTTTCTCTCCTTATCTGTTTTCAGAACAGCTGTTAAATGAAAATGTGTAAAGTTCTTTTTATTTCGTCTTTGGTGCTTGATCAGGATTGTCCAAAATCCATGTAGTGCAAAAAGTTATATTGCTCAGGAGTAGCTGTATATTGGACCCGTGTCTGGCAGTACAGCTTAATCTGTCTATCTCTCTGTCTCCCTTCTTCCAGATGAACAGCCTCTCTGTGTTTTCAAATACATAGAAATATTTAGACATTTTAGAGTAAGAACACCTTGAGAGAAATAGCTGTGCAGTCAAGATATGCTTTGCAACTTAAAATTAGGCTAAATCCTTTTGTCTTACATGAGTGGCCTATTGGAGATTGGTCACTTCAATAAGAGTTAAATGTCCTGAAGATATTTTTACCTACTTCTTTTGTAATCTTTATGTGAATTATTTAATGTAATTTAATTATGAAGTGATATAACTTTTTTCGACAGAGGCGCAATAAGAAATGCTTGCCAGATGTTAATGATTTTAGGTCTCGAAGGAAGATCAGTCTATGAAGAAGATTTTGAGGCTCCTTTTTTGGAAATGTCTGCAGAATTTTTTCAGGTAATCCATGAAAATGTAAATAAATAATCTTTTAAGATGTTCTTAATGTTATTTAATATAGTTACTAATTTAACTATTTTGACCTTTTTTAACTGAGGCCCATTAAGCGAGGGGAGTATGCAAAAAATGCCCATCAGCACACCTACCTCACATTCTGACCATTCCAGTTAAGCAACTCATCGATAACAAATTGAAGAGCTTGAACTTACACACATGGTTTTTAAAATATCAGAGATGACCCTTGAACAGTGTGGGGCATAGGGACACTGACGCCCCTGTGTAGTCGGAAGTCCACATAAAACTTTTGACTCCCCAAAAACTTAACTAATAGTGTGCTGTTGACTGAAAACCTTACAGGTAATATAAACAGTTGATTAGCATATATTTTGTATATGTATTGCATATTGTATTCTTACAATAAAAGTAAGCTAGAGAAAAGAAAGTGTTATTAAGACCATTACACGGAAGATAAACTGTAATTTACTGTTCACTAAGTGGAAGTGGATCATCAAAGTCTTCATCCTTGTCTTCACGTTGAGTAGGCTGAGGAGGAGTAAGAAGAAGGAGGGCTTGGTCTTGCTGTCTAAGAGGTGGCAGGGGAGGAAGAAAATCCACTTCATGGACCTGTGCAGTTCAAACTTGTGTTGTTCAAGGGTCAGCTGTATGTTATAAAACTGTAAACTTAGAAATATCCTTAACGTTTTACTATATCTAATATTATAAATTATTTAAGTACTATAAATTCACAGCAGTACATCGCCAACGAAGTCTTATCTGCAGGCTTTTAGTCACTTAAATTACTAGTAAAACACACATAAGGATATGGATGATTCTGTAGTGCATATTTGCCTTAAAGGTTGTTGATTAAAATATTACAGGCTAATGGTACTATTGGTAGAAATTTGCAACAGTGGTCCAGCAACTAAATTGCTAAAAGTAAAGCTAAACTGGTACTAATTTGTAACGAAATGATGATAATAACAATAACTGAGTACTAGTAAACATAAGATAGTATTTATAAGGTAACTGTAACAAGGCATTTTTCCTGAAAACCGTAACTACCTGAGCAGTTAACAGCAGGAATTTTGTAGTGTTGCCAAAACAGATGTATTAGTAAGAAGCTAAAGTGTTGGCCAGGCGCGGTGGCTCAAGTCTGTAATCCCAGCACTTTGGGAGGCTGAGATGAGTGGATCACGATATCAGGAGATTGAGACCATCCTGGCGAACACGGTGAAACCCCATTTCTACTAAAAATACAAAAAAATTAGCCGGGCGTGGTGGCAGGCGCCTGTAGTCCCAGCTACTCGGGAGGCTGAGGCAGGAGAATGGCATCGACCCGGGAGGTGGAGCTTGCAGTGAGCCAAGATCGCACCACTGCACTCTAGCCTGGGTGACAGAGCGAGACTCTGTCTCAAAAAAAAAAAAAAAAAAAGATTAATAGTTATTTAAAAGCTCTTATTCTCAAACTTTAGTGTATATGTTTACTGTTTTTAGACTGGGAGTGGGGTGGCAGGAAGACTTAAGTAACCAGCAGTATGCCAGCAAAGCTTATGATAAACATGATGAATCTTTCTGGTTATAATTTTACATGAAAACAAATCAAGGCCGGGCACGGTGGCTCATGCTTGTAATCCCAGCACTTTGAGAGGCCGAGGTGGGCGGATCACGAGGTCAGGAGATCGAGACCACGGTGAAACCCCGTCTCTACTAAAAAATACAAAATATTAGCCAGGCGTGGTGGCAGGCGCCTGTAGTCCCAGCTACTCGGGAGGCTGAGGCAGGAGAATGGCGTGAACCCGGGAGGCGGAGCTTGCAGTGAGCCAAGATCACACCACTGCACTCCAGCCTGGGCGACAGAGCAAGACTCCGTCTCAAAAAAAAAAAAAAGAATGTCCCACTGTATCTTGGAGTCAGATGCTTCTAAACTTTTGACCCTCACTGGTGTGTATTTACTTTTTCTGCTGTTTTTTGGAGTACATTGGCACAGTTTGAAAAACATTGCTTACAGATAATGTTTTAATTTAGTATTACGTAAATACCAAAGGCTTTAAAGGATATAATTCAGACTATATCAATCTTTTGTGTAATGGGAAATTACACAGAATGCTAATAGTACTTATTTTATTTAGGCTGATTTATTATAAACACTGTAGAAACCCAGCTAAAAGCAAAAACACACTTTTCTTCTATGTTAAAAAAATGTTTTTTTAAATTGCAGATGGAAAGCCAGAAATTTTTAGCAGAAAATAGTGCTTCAGTATATATAAAGAAAGTAGAAGCTAGAATTAATGAAGAAATAGAACGAGTGATGCACTGCCTTGACAAATCAACGGAAGAACCAATTGTAAAGGTGGTTGAAAGGGAACTCATTTCCAAGCACATGAAGACTATAGTAGAAATGGAGAATTCTGGGCTAGTACATATGTTGAAAAATGGAAAGACAGAAGGTAAGTGTTACCGATTGAAAAATAATTAAATCCTTTTTCTGCCTTATCGATATTTTTTAAATTTTCCTACAATTAAAGCAGATAATATCAGCTTTCAAGAAGTTGTGGTGTGTATTGTTAATTTGTCTCCATTGTTAACTTTGATGGGATTTCCAAGCTTGATTCTGTCTTACTAATGAAGATTTTAGATATTTCTAATGAATTGAGCATTTCCTGTCTTTAAGTCTCATTTTACATTTCTCTTAATCCAGAAGATAAAAGGTGTAATAGTATTGGTGAGCCCAATGAGCTCCTCATTCATTCCTGTACTTGCTGTATACCAAAGGATGTGGGCTCTCTTTAGTCCTACATACTCTCTTGGGGTTTTGTGATTCTCTTAAAACTTAAGTTTCCACCTTAAGATTTTTGTAGACTTTCATTTGGGATTTAGTTGTGACAGGGTGCTGAAAATGCAAAAATACCTGTGTCTTCCATATTGACATACTTAGATAAATTAGATTGGTTTGGGGAACACTGAAGTTACAGAATGGAAAAGGAGGAAGGAGGAGTGCATAAAAGTAAAGAACATTTTTGAGATAACTAACATTTGTTTTTTATAGCTATTTATTTTCCTGGGGTAAAAAAAAAATTGTGACAAGTATCCTAGAAGAAATCACAAGTTAAAAGAACAATAACCATATCCTCTATTCTTAGTGTCTGATGCTTTGTTTTAAAACTTTGCCTTTACCACTGATAAGGTATTAGGAAATAAAAAAAACATGGTCCTTTGTTCTCCTGCTTCCTAGATGAAATCTAAGCAATATTTTATCCACTTCTTTTTAGTAAAAGAAATACATACTGCCTGTTGGGGTCATGAGCTATGTAGGGAATGAAAAAAGTTTTTTAAAGGAGAATTATAAAGAGAAGGAGGATACAAGAGAAAGGAAAACGAAAGCTGGTGGGAAGTTGAGCCATGTTTATCTCTAGTGAAATCCTTACCTTGTGTTTTAAAATTGTTAAATGTTTGTATATATGAGAAATCCCTGAAAAGTTATATGTAATTTTCAAAAAAAAAAACAAAACTAGAGAGACTTCCTTTTTAAAAGACGCTTCAGTTAAACCTTTTTTGTAACAGCAAAAAAAAAATCAGAAGTCATCTAGTATGTTTGCTGTGTTTTCTAAAATTGAGTTCCAAGTCCGGGGTTGGCAAGCTTTTTTGTTGTTGAATAAAATGGCTTGTGAGCCATGCAGTCACAGTGAGAAAATAGTCCTAGACAATGACAAATGAATAATCCTAACTGTGTTTCTATAAGACCTTATTTATGGGCCCTGAAACTTGAATTTCATGTAATTTTTATGTGTCACTAAATAGTATTCTTTACAGTTTTTCCTCAGCCATTAAAAATTGAAAACCATGCTTAGTTCATGAGCTGTACATAAATAGATGGCAGGCTGTATTTGCCCCACGGGTTCTAATTCGATGACCCTTCTCTAAATGGTCTCTGGTAGACTAGGACTTTATGCAAAGCATTTGCCCTGCTTAAACAAAATGAGTATTGATAAATTATGTAACGTACTGTTTAGGTATTGAATGAATGCTTTCTTACCTACCTTAGGGGCTAGGAAATGTTTGATGGAGAGGTTGTTGGGCATACCTGAAATACAGCATCTCTGTAACCTGTGTGGAGATGTATGTAAAAGGTGTCAGGTATGCCTATCATGGCGAGCACTTACGTGAATAAAGGAATACCATAACAGTACTCACCAGAGTTCTCCTTTATTTAGTACCTTAGGTTTCCAACAACACAGTAGCTGTCTGTGATTCTAAGTTAAATTTTAAAATCCTGTTTTTGTCCAGGCAGGGCGGCAAACGCCTGTAATCTCAGTACTTTTGGGAGGCTGAAGCGGGTGGATCGCTTGAGCTCAGGAGTTCAAGACCAACCTGGGCAAATTGGTGAAACCCTGTCTCTATGAAAAATACAAAAATTAGCTGGGCATGATGGCACATGCCTATAGTCCCAGCCACTTGGGAGGTTGAGGTGAGAGGATCATTTGATCTGGCCGGGGAGGTCAAGGCTGCAGTGAGCCAAGGTTATGCCACTGCACTCCAGCCTGGGCTACAGAGGGAGATCTGTCTTAAGAAAAAAAAGGTGGGGGGGGTTAATTTTTCTGAGCTTCCACTAGAAACCTGGTGGCAAAATGTCTTAATTGTGGTGGGCCCTGCTCTTGGAAAAAATGTTGCTCTTGTTGAGAATATAGCAGAGGAGGCAACTTCACCATTATGAAGCCAAATTCTCATAAATTAGAAAATGAAAAACAGTTTCTCACTGTGAATGGAGGATAAATTGGATTGGTTATTAGATGCAGGTAGCACTGTGAAATTAAGTTCAAATGGTATCTTTTTTTTTTTTTTTTGAGACGAAGTCTTGCTCTGTTGCCCAGGCCGGAGTGCAGTGGCAGGATCTCGGCTCACTGCAAGCTCTGCCTCCCAGGTTCATGCCATTCTCCTGCCTCAGCCTCACGAGTAGCTGGGACTACAGGCGCCCACCACCACGCCCAGCTAATTTTTTGTATTTTTAGTAGAGATGGGGTTTCACCATGTTAGCCAGGATGGTTTCGATCTCCTGACCTTGTGATCCAGCTGTCTCAGCCTCCCAAAGTGTTGGGATTACAGGTGTGAGCCACCGTGTCCCGCCAGTATCTTACTATTTTATTAAGTGTATATAGAAATAATGATATTTAATTTTTGAATGCCAGATTATTTTCATTTACTTTTACATTCCCTTTACCCCAACATTTAAATACAATGAAATTGTAGTAATTTATGTACAACTAAATACACAACATGTAATATCTAAGTAAAACTTACAACAACATAGGAGTGAAATAGACAAGTTGTGAACCATTTTGTTAGAAGTATTTGGTGTGCCACATTTACTGTAGTATGTGTCCATAAATTGTTGTTGCATTTGTAATACCTGTTCTAAATATGGGTAACTTGGTTGTAATTTATGGTAAGTATGTGAGAAGCTATAAAATTGCCATGTGTGGGTTACTGTGGGCATATATTATTAATGGAAACTAAAATTTGCTGCTGAAAGTCACTGAAATAAAGTTTAGTGAAACTTTGTAAATCTTGCTTCGAAATATTTTTAAAATACATACAACTTTAGTTTAAGCTCTAAACTACTCTTAGAACTGTAGACCAAGGTAGGCAAATTAGGGCCTGTCTGGTGCACTACCAGTTTGGTTAAAAAAAAAAAAAATCAAGAGTATTTAATTGCACATGAAAATTTATATAAATTTTCAGTGTCCATGAAGTTTTATTTGAAACATAGTCACATTGATTAATTTATGTATTTTCTGTGGCTACTTTCTTGCTACAGTGTCAGAGTAGAGTCAGAGCTCTATGGCTCACATTTTAAAATATTTATTATCTGATACTTTACAGAAAAAACATTGGTCAGCCTCTGATCTAGAAACTCTTAACTCCATTTTAAAAAGTTATTGATTGTAAAACTTTTAAAATTATCATTGTAAAGTTCTGACACTGTGTTCTCCCAGTAAGTTGTTATTGCAAAGAAACACTAGACATATGGGAAAACTGTATTTTAAAATCTGTATTTTAGTCTTGTGAAAAATGATATTAAAAAATGGATAGGATCCAGAGTTTTCATTCTAAATTTAAAAAGTATAGTGAGATAGACCAAATTTTGAAGTACAGATATTGGCTTAGGATGCCACCTGGGAAACATTAGGGATTGCTCTCAGGAAAATATTTGAGAAGTGGTGTTTATATTATACATTTCATAAAAACTTTACCTGAGGTGTAATGAAGTAAATCCTAGTATAGTTCATTTGATTTGTTTTCATGATTATCAGTTAAACCTTTGGAAATACCCATAAGACTTAAATTGATTTTAAAATTTCTTCCTCATTACAGGGACTACCAATTATCTCTTAATTAGTGACCCTTTTTGTAGACGTTTTGTAGTGTCATTAGGTCTGCATTAGAGTTATGTAGGATAAAGTATTTATGAACTCAAAACTGCAGTTGCCATGTTTTTGTGACATTACTTGTTTATTATGGTTTTTGGCATCTCTTCTTCCATGTAAATTTAAATTTGCTAGGACATTTAATTGATGCTTTCAAAGCATCTCATCTAAAAGTTGTGTTTTATAAATTACAATAATAACCATTAACTAGCCTACTTTTTCATGTTTTCATTTCAATGTATGTATATTTTTAATAGTCATGTGGTCAGCAAATGGGAGTAATGGAGAAATTAGCCTTTCTAAGTATTATAGCATGAACAGAGATTCGTGTTTTTTTCTTTAATCTTTAATGTAGCCAATTTGTGTTTTCTGATTTGTAGACCTTGGTTGCATGTACAAGTTATTTAGTCGTGTGCCAAATGGTTTGAAAACAATGTGTGAGTGTATGAGTTCCTATTTGAGGGAGCAAGGTAAAGCTCTTGTTTCTGAAGAAGGAGAAGGAAAGAATCCTGTTGACTATATCCAGGTAAGTAAACCCAGAAGATTCTCTGCGTTTATGATAAAGGCATTTTGACAAGTGCTAAAAAGGCCACTTTTACCATGCTGTGTATTGTGTACTTTCAACTTAATTGTCCCAGCAGTAAATTAATATTTGTAATTATCCTACATATTTTAGGATTTTGCAAGGTGTGCGTATTTGTATCAGGGAGCTAAAATTCAACTGCTACTTTTCATTTAACTTCTTTGATGAAGACCTTGTTTAAATAGCCTCAATAGTGAATGTGAGGTTCTTTGGTATGCCTTAGTGTTTGTATACTGTAGTATATTGGAAAAAACAACTGGTTTAAATATTTTTTGTTTGAAAATGTTTTGTTTTCAGGGAGTACTATGAATAAATTATGTGCCATGTTTTGTGTTTTAATATAATCAGCTTTTTTTGGTACATTTTTTAAGCTAATTTTTTTCCCTGGCTAACCCATTCCATCAAGACAGGAGAATGAGAAACAGTGAGGAGGTTCTTTGGTTCGTTTGCATTGTATAATACATATATGGAAGTTATAATACTTCTCTCATTGACATTTTTAATAGAGGCTTAGATATAGGCTTGAAAATAATATCAAAACTATAAGTTTAAAAATCAGTATACATGTTTATTACCAGCAAAGTTAAGATATACATACATGGTCATAAGTGTATTATTTATGGAAAAATTATTATAATGTGTCCTAAATTTTGTTTTTATTTCTAAGGGCTTATTGGATCTGAAGAGTAGGTTCGATCGCTTCCTTCTGGAATCATTCAACAATGACCGGCTCTTTAAACAAACTATTGCGGGTGACTTTGAGTATTTTCTCAACCTCAACTCCAGGTCTCCTGAATACCTCTCATTATTTATTGATGATAAGCTGAAAAAGGGAGTCAAAGGGGTAAGTAGTAATGCATTTGAAAATAACATTTAATTTTATTTAAAGATATAAAATTATATGTAAAATTAGGACATTTCACAGATAAAAATTAAGGATGACCCATTGCTGTGCTTAAATATGTGCCATGGTCTGTTAAAAAATATTGTTTGAAATACTTGACATGCTCAAAAGTAGTTAGACATTTCACTCAATGTGTAATTGGCTTCAAAAACAAGCAACTGGATGGGCTTGGTGGTTCATGCCTATAATCCCAGCATTTGGGGAGGCCAAGGCAGGAGGATCTCTTGAGGCCAGGAGTTTGAAATTAGCCTTGTTAACATAGTGAGACTCCATCTCTACAAAAAAAGAAAAAAATTAGTGGCGCACAGTGGTATACCCCTATTGTCCCAGAAGCTGAGGCAGAGGATCACTTGAGCTCAGGAGTTCAAGGCTGCAGTGAGCTATGATTGCATGACTGCACTCTATCCTGGGCGACAGAGCAAGACCTTGTCTCAAAAAAACTGAACAACTGTCCAGGTGTGGTGGCTTATGCCTGTAATCCCAGCACTTTGGGAGGCTGAGGTGGGCAGATCACCTGCAATCGGGAGTTTGAGACCAGCCTGACCAACTTAGTGAAACCCCATCTCTACTAAAAATACAAAATTAGCTGGGTGTGGCGGTGGATGCCTGTAATCCCAGCTACTCAGGAGGCTGAGGCAGGAAAATCACTTGAACCCAGGAGGCGGAGGTTACAGTGAGCCGAGATGGCACCACTGCACTCCAGCCGGGGCAACAGTAGCGAAACTCCGTCTCAAAAAAAAAAAAACACTGAACAACTACACAGCTGTAGTTGGTAAACAGTCATGTTTATGACTGAGAATTAGGCATGCTGAAGCTAAAGAACTAGAAAACTTTCTAGTACAGAGTGTTGTTTACTCTCATCTGGTTCTGGAGGTTATATGTCAAACAATAATTGGATGCCAAGAATGTTAAGGCATAGATAGAGTAGATCTCAGAAAATAGTTGGTGTAGCTCAGTTTCAAGCCTTTGTGATATATGATACCTCTGTAACATGAGGAGCTCACGACAGCATAGAAAATCAACTGAAGCATAAAACATGCTCACATCTGAATTGGTCTCTTTTGACTTCATTTTGGAATTTCTGACACCAAAGGGAAAAGCAGCATGTCACAGGTTTTACAGGCAGTAGCTGCAATAAGGAAACAAAATCACTAAGGATGCACAGAATAGAAAGGTGTATTAATTTATGCATTCATTTGGTCTTCCATTTTTCAAATATGTTAATACAACCTGCCACAGAATCCTTTTGCCCTCATTTAAAAGTAAGGGCGGCCGGGCACGGTGGCTCACGCTTGTAATCCCAGCACTTTGGGAGGCCAAGGCGGCGGATTACATGAGGTCGGGAGTTCAAGACCAGCCTGACCAATATGGAGAAACCCCATCTCTACTAAAAATACAAAATTAGCTGGGTGTGGTGGTACCTGTCTGTAATCCCAGCTACTCGGGAGGCTGAGGCAGGAGAATCACTTGAACCTGGGAAACAGAGGTTGCAGTGAGCCGAGATGGCGCTATTGCACTCCAGCCTGGGCAACGAGTGAAACTCCATCTCAAAAGAAAAAAAAAATAGAAATAAAAAAAAGTAAGGGCAATGGCCTTTTTACTGTTTGGATTATAACAAATTATTGCCTTTTGTTTGCACAGTTTAGGCTTTCAGTGAGCTTAAATGAAAAATTCCGTCTTTTGGCTGTGTAAGTTTTTGCCTGCATATGCAAAGGCTTCATAAAATAATGTCTGTGACTAAAATTTCATTTCATCTGTTCTCAGTCATCCCTTAACCCAGCGCTATATTACCTTATGCCTCCAATTCAGTGGTAGCCCTCTATGGAATAGAATTCCACTCCAACCCCTCATTCATGATGCACTAAATGAGAATGTAAGAATGATGCTACTGTGTGAAGTAGGAGACACTTTCTCAAACCGTATCCCTTTTTCTGATGTATGTCAACCAGATATCTGTGTTTTTAAACAATAGTGTTTTTAAGCTGTAAATGAACTGTAGTACTACTTTTGTAGAACTAAAATTGTATAATTATTACATCGTCTTAATTTTGCAGCTAACAGAACAAGAAGTAGAAACAATACTGGATAAAGCAATGGTCCTTTTTAGGTTTATGCAAGAAAAAGATGTATTTGAACGTTACTATAAACAACACTTGGCAAGGAGACTTCTCACAAATAAAAGTGTTTCTGATGACTCTGAAAAAAACATGATATCCAAGTTAAAGGTAAGGTGTGTTTTAGATGGAATAGAGTGCACCTAACTGAGGTTTATCATGATTGTGTACTGACAACATGTGATTGGAAATTATTTGGTTGATTATTAAGTGTTTATTTCTAGAAATAAAGGTAGATTGTTTTGGAGAAGAACACAGACTACACTAACATTTGTTCAAGTTCAGGGACATTCAGAGTTTGCTGGAATTTCTGTTGGTGTGCCAGGATACATTCATGGAGGCCTGGAAGGGAGGATTAGTAAAAGGGAAACAATAAAGAGGCTATGCTATGTAGTTCTTTTTCACAAAGTGTGGTCCATAGAATACTTGCACCTGAATCACCTGAGATGCTAGTTAAAAACAGAGTTCTGGGCCCTGCCTTTCTTTCTCTGAAAGAATCTGGGAATTTGCATTTTAAAATCCTAAAGTTTGGTAACCACAGGCATAGAGCAACTATTGGAAAAATTTACAAGAAGGTTATCAGGGATAGCAATAACATGAAATAATTTATTTATTTCTGTACTTTCTCATAGAAAAATCTACCATTTATTTTTGTTTATTCGTGTTTTTCCTCCATAGACTGAATGTGGATGCCAGTTCACGTCAAAACTGGAAGGAATGTTTAGGGATATGAGCATCTCAAACACAACGATGGATGAATTCAGGCAACATCTACAGGCAACTGGTGTAAGATTCTGCATTAATTTCTACTTAGATATTCATGTAAAGTCTTTTGTAATGGGTATTTTCATCCACTTAGCAGATGACAGTTGTTTCTATAAATGTCATTAGTGACAACATGTGCTTATCTGTGAGTACTTAAAATTATTTTCCTTCACATTGCCTCTTTTTCTGTGTTTATGTTAAAACTTTTTATTCTTTTAAAATTTAGTTGTTTCTTCCCACTGGAAGGAATACACTGACAGTTTAATAAAGAATTATTCTGTTGTTAATAAAGATAATACAAATCTATTATAAATTGTGGAAAGAGTACTGGGCTTAACAGAAGTTTACTAAGTTTCAGTACTCTTCTTTTCACTTTACCCCAAGATTGTGTCATCTTGGGATAGTCACCTGACCTTCCTATACCTCACTACTATCATTCTCCTCTGTAAGTTTAGCTTAAATGGGACTTACATCCTAAGGGTGCGTAGCAGGTGAAGTGAGACTATAAAAACACAGAAATTAATGTATTATAAATGTGTTTGGTATAACTCCCCAAAGGTGGTGAGCTGGAACTTCTTTGGCTTTGGAGTCTGATGGGGGTTTTGTGAGCATTTAATGAAATTCAGAATTTAGTTTCATTTTTTACTCTGATTTTCAACTTAACCTTAAGTTTAGAGAATTCTACAGTTTTTAAATTTTTAAAATCACCGTGTACTACTTTATGGTTAAAATGTGTCACAACCATTTAACAGATTTGTGAGTCTTTTCCTTTGTTATCTAAATACGAGATCGTCACTTCTACTGGTCTCATAGTCTTGCAAACCAGATATGTGAAAATACCTAGTTCTGTAGAATAACCATTCATTTCTATGAAAACATTCTGACTCTAATGTAAATAGTTGTATGATTTGCTTTATAAATATCAGTGTTTATAGTGGAGAAGAGCTGAGAGGAGGAAAGATGCAAGTCCATGACAGAAATTTCAGGTGGACAGGAAATAGTAGTGTAATTATCTTGGATTTTTATTTTTAGAGTGTTTAGGAATTTGTAATTAAATCTAATATATTGATATATTTTCTTGTATTTTTTGTTTGCTCTAGTAAGTTTTTTAATTTTTTTCTTCCACTAATCTTACACATTGAAAGCTATAGAGAAGATTGGGGTGGTCCCATGCATATTGATATGGGATGGATGGACTGACCACTTTGTGACCTTCCCTTCCCCTAACCAACTTGCGAATGTATAAACAGTTCTCCACCTCCCCCAGTACACCATCTAAGAGTCTCCTCTATGATCCTCTCTTCTGTGCATCATCTAAGTTTATTTTCAGTTCCCTTAAAGTTAAGTAATCATTTATTGGATACTTGTGAAGAAATCTGAGTGTAGAATGCTTCTTGATATTCATAAAATCTGATTCATCCCCTTAAAAATTTATATTACTAAATCATTGAGGTAAGATAAAAATGGAATGATGGTTTATAACACATTCTGAGTATCAATAATAGAAATAATATTTAATCTTTATGAGTTTTTGTTGTGCCTTGTTGTTTACATAAAAATTTAATTTGTTTAAAGGAAGAAAATAATTGTGACAGTTGATACTAGCATAGTAGTAGTTATTCATTGTACAGCTATTTATAGAGCACCTGCTGTGTAGCAGTGGATCTATAGTGTCTTATGCAGAGGTTGTTAGAATGTGAGCTACATGTTAAAACATAAAAGTTTTAATTAACTGTAGTTGAAATAGGTGTTGGAATATTAGAAATATGTATTAAGATAGTAAAAATGTTTTAAAACTGAGATGAAGGATATTATGCTAGAATTTTCTCTAAAATGATATAATTGACCCCCTTGACCTTTTATTTAAAAAGGCCCAAACTTTTCAGTTCTCAATGATAACAGTAAGACTTGATTTGTGTGCCATAAACTATTCTTTGGTCAGTGTTTTTAAATTAACATCATAAGCAATAATTACAGCTATTTGCCATGTAGTTAAAATTTGGGAAACACTGGGTGGGTCTAACCTTTAAGAAAATCGGTTTTTTTGCCAGGTGCGATGGCTCATGCCTATAATCCCAGCACTTTGGGAGGCTGAGACGGGCAGATCATCTGAGGTCAGGAGTTCGAGACCAGCCTGACCAACATGGAGAAACCCCGTCTCTACTAAAAATACAAAATCAGCCAGGCGTGGTGGGCATGCCTGTAATCCCAGCTGCTCGGGAAGCTGAGGCAGGAGAATCGTTTGAACCTGGGAGGCGGAGGTTGCAGTGAGCCAAGATCATGCCATTGCATTCCAGCCTGGGCAACAAGCGAAACTCTGTCTCAAAAAAAAAAAAAAAAAAAAAAAAAAGAAAATCTGTTTGTTTTTTTTGTTTGTTTGTTTGTTTTTTAATTAGATATTAGACATGAAGCTAACTGCTTTGGTAAATCTAACACAATGTCTAAACAGAACAGAAAGCAAATCCTAGTTAATTTTGAGGGGAATATCTCTTTCTGTTTTACGTAGGTATCTTTAGGTGGTGTTGATCTTACAGTCCGGGTGCTCACGACAGGATATTGGCCCACTCAGTCAGCCACGCCAAAGTGCAACATCCCACCAGCACCAAGACATGCTTTTGAGATATTCAGAAGGTAAATCAAAATCGGACTTTGTATCACTATGTACAAATAAGTGTTCAAAATTAAAAATGAATTTGAACATTAGTATCCGTAATTGAGGATGAATGTATTCCATTTATTACCTCGTGTTCAAAAGGAGCATTTATCCTGGGATGCAGCAGTTTTCCCCTCTATAGGATCTTGATGAGTAAAGTAAAGCAGGCATAATTTATCTCTAGAAAGATTGTTTATATGCTGGCATTTGAAATGCCTTTTATTTAGAGCAGTAGTAAAAATGGAAAAAGAGTAAATGATGATGGAAAACTAGACCCAGAGAATTCCTTGGACTTTTCTGAACACTTCAACTAACTCTAATTGTTGGAAATACGTGGATACCTTATTCCCACTAGTAC
Organism: Hylobates moloch; assembly: GCF_009828535.3. Taxonomy (NCBI): domain Eukaryota; kingdom Metazoa; phylum Chordata; class Mammalia; order Primates; family Hylobatidae; genus Hylobates; species Hylobates moloch. Next base: position 17,323,601 of record NW_026652276.1, read on the forward strand.
TCAGAGTCTCTGAGATGGCAGTTTTGATGAGGAAGAGGAGCAAGATGAAAAAACAAGAGTGTTAATGCAAGAAAAAAACAGAGAAAGATCCAAGCAAATATCTTTTTTGGGCTGCTGAAAATAATTGGCTTACCCAGTGTGGAGACTGCTTTGTGAAAAGACCACTCGTGTGAACACTGGGGATGAAGATGAGTGTATCACCCCCTTCATCGAGCAGCCTAAGGTGGACACTTAGACATTGTCTTTGAGCTGATTGCACAAGGGGCAGATGTTTTTGCAGTGACCGTGGATAGCTGGGCACCCCTGCAGAGTGCTTATAAGTGGAATAATACCAGCGTGGCTTCTTTATTTCTTCAGCATGGTGTAGATTAGTTATCAGTGACCAAACAGAAGGCCTCTTGACCCACTTGCGTCTTGCTGCGGGGATCAGAGACAGCAGAGATACTCTAGAACATCTACTGGTGAACTGTTAACCTCAAACCAGATCTGAAAAAACAACTGGGAAGAAACTGCATTTGATATTGCCAGGAGGACAAGTGTCTGTCACGACCTCTTTGAAATTGTGGAAGGCACTGTACAAATTCTTCACCTTAGTCTTAATGATTCTAGTAATTGTCTTAAGTGTCCAAGTACCAGTGCCTCCTTTGTGCGAGATGTAAAATATTCCCATAATAAAAGGTTGACATCAAACATCTTACTACAAAAAATTCATTGGTACTTATTAAGATGTTCTTCCAGGTGAATTGCCTGACCTTGATGTCAAAATGTATTTGAAAGTTGTTTGAATATATCTTGAATGATTTCTGTGGAGTTTGTGATTTTTATCAGAAATAATTTCGACTTGCCTATACTTAAAAACTTGACGTGGGTTGTACAGAAACTAAAGATATTTTTGGTGCTGATCCAGGAGATAATGTATTTTTAAATAGCCCATATTCTGGATCTTTGTTGAATATTCAGCATATTGACATGTATCTTTGTAAGGCGAAGTAACTAAGAATTTAACTTAAAAGGCCTCAAACATTCTGGTGCTATTCCAGCTGTCTCCTCTACATTACCATAGCCAGTTGCTTTCATTTTGAACCAGAAGCACTAGCATATTATTGACTTGTAGCTTCATAAATTAAAAAAATAAAAACTAGATTTGTCTTTCAGAACATAGGCCATTTTCCAGGAAAGCAGCTAGGTGTTTAATCCATTAATCTTGTATACTGTCTCCACCACCACAATTCACATAATCCTGTGGACAGTCCTGCTTCACCCTGGTCAACTGCATGATCCTTATTGTAATAGGGAATCAGTATAACACTTTAGACTTGCACACAGATAACACCCTGTTGCAAGAGTTCACGATATGTCTGCTGTCCAACTAGTAATTCTACTTGCCTAATTCTACTGGTTTAGGCACTGCTTATAGTCTCTTGAGTTCACAGAAATGTTGGTTTTTTTCCGTCCCCAAAGTCCTCATTTTTTATAAACTGTAGAAAGGCAAAACGACAAGGGAAAAGGAATTCTAAGAGTGAAGGGATGATTATTATATTTGGGCAAGAACCACAGAGTGGCTCAGACTTTGGAAAAAATATGTTGTGGATAGTGACAAAAAACAGAAATATAAAAATTCAAGAAAAAGTATCAGTTCTGAACAACAAAAACAAAGGGAGAGTTTATCCTTTATAATTTTAATATGTAAGAAAGTTACATAAACTTTTCCCAGAGGAATATTTTATAAATGCCCTTCGTTCAGCATTAGTGCATTGAGTATTTTTTGTACTGTGGTATAGGAGTATATTTTGTACTGTTGATGTCTGCTACTGGCTTAGAACAAATTGATTATTGGGTTACCGTGGAGAAAGGTGGTCTTCAGACCAGCAAGGGCTGAGCAGCAGTAGGTTGGGGCAGAGTATACGGTAGAAATTATTTAGTGTGCTGCCTTTGTCATTTAATGTCTAGCTGAGTTACTTAGGACTTTCTCAAGATCTCGCCTATAGAAAGTTGAAACTGAACTTGATTCCTAAAGTTTCCTTTTAAGTTTTAAAGTCCACACACACACACACGTTTAAGGGATGTTATCCTGTAGTTTGTAATTTCAAATGTGTAAGTTTGTTTGATTTTCTAAAACCTGGTTTGATTTACTGAAGGTTCTACTTAGCCAAACACAGTGGTCGACAGCTCACACTCCAGCATCATATGGGTTCTGCAGATCTCAATGCCACATTTTATGGACCAGTTAAAAAGGTAAATATTGACAGTTTGAACGTATTAAGTAACTTAGTCTATTAGAGCTGATGTATGATTTATGTTGACTTGGGTAAATTACTTAACTTCTCCTGTTTCTCTGCCTGTCTCACATGTTAGAAAGGTTAAAAATCCTAGCTTTGATTTATTACTTCTGTTCTCTCATTGCTAACTGCAACTTTGAAAATATGAAGACTACACCAGTATAGTCTTCCCTAAGGACTTAACATTAGGATAAATACATATTTTATTCATAAAATTAGGTTTGAGAAAATACTGCATAAAATAGTAAAATGTAAGTTGATTTCAGTGCATACAAAGCCGTGAGCCCCTTTTCAAAATTCTGTCACCTATAATCTTTATTTCTAACAAATCAAGATTGGGAAAATTAACATTTGAGATTTGTTAGATATATAAGTGTTATTAATTTAAAAAATTAGTATTAAACCAGTGATTTGCCTTCATTTTTAAAAAGCAATCACATTTTTATATCTAGATTGTGAGATTTAGAGTAATAATTTATTTTCGTTACTTGATAAGAATCAGGATTTTTTGCCTTCAAAAAATATTAAGTTTTCTAGAAAAACTGTAGAAATATACCTAAATTGTCATCTAGGTGGCAAATAAGCTTTAGATTTTAATGAGAATTTTACTAGTTTGATATGATGAATCACTGTTAACATCAGTTTAAGTATTGCTGAAAATGCCCATAAAAATATTCTAATTTTGATATTTAATTGAAATGGGAAATAGTGCTTTACAATTTAGTTAAATAATATTCGACACATATTTAAGTGTAAGTGGGAAGGACAAGGAAACTAAAGAACTCAGCTTTTAATTACTGCCTGCTTTTGTTTTAAGAGAGGGGTTTTTTTTCCCTAAATAATCATGTTCTTTTAAAGTTTATTAAGCAGATCAGTAGATTTTTAAAACATATGCATATGTTAATTATTGAAGAATTAGAAAGTTCCAGTTTGTATCCCTTAAATCATAAAGCAGGAATAGGCTTTGAGAATGGCAGTTCCCCCCTCCTCCCCCAGCCCCCATGCTATGCTGTGCTATTTTTTGATCTCTTACTGTGATCAGGTCACACAGAAACCTAATCCTGTTACTTTTGGTGGTGGTATAACAGTAGTGGTGTTTTGTAAGTGTGTTATTATTATCATCCCATAGTGTACTGTTAAAATAATTTTAGCATTAAATACAGGGAATTGATTAGTTACTTGCTCAGATAACATTAAAATGTTCACAATGGGAGGACAAGGGACAGTCCTAAATACTGTTTGTGTGTGTGTGCACACATTTTAAAAAATATATTTCCTTTATATGAATAAGTTATGTAGTTTTGTTGGGGGAGGATGAAGATTATGGGACCTATTTCTGAAACATACCATTAAAGTTACTAGAAAATTCGTCAGGCATGGTGGCTCACGCCCATAATCTCAGCACTTTGTGAGCCCAATGCGGGCAAATCACTGGAGCCCATTAGTTTGAGACCAGCATGGGCAACATGGCAAAACCCCGTTTCTACAAAAAATGCAAAAGTTAGCTGGGCGTGATGGTGCACACACATGGTCCTAGTTACTCGGGAGGCTAAGGCAGGAGGATTGCTTGAGCCCAGGAGGTTGAGGCTGCAGTGAGCCGTGTTTGCGCCACTGCACTGCAGCCTGGATGACAAAGTGATACCCTGTAACATACATATGTAGGTACATACATACATAAATGTTACCAGGAAATGATTGTATCTTTGTTTATATTTTTTAAAAAATGAAACAGGAAGATGGATCTGAAGTTGGTGTTGGAGGTGCACAAGTAACTGGCTCTAATACACGGAAGCACATATTGCAAGTTTCCACTTTCCAGATGACGATATTAATGCTCTTTAATAATAGAGAAAAATACACGTTTGAGGTATGGATTGTGGTTATATACGTTTTAACTGTGTTGTTTCTAACTCTCACTTGTTACTTGAGTCTTTCTTATTTGAGTAACCTTTAGAGAGTCTCTTCGGATACTTTTAGATTAAACTGTATAAAATGGATCATGGAACTGTATGAACATCATACATTTATTGAGTTATGTCTTATTATTTTTAAATTAACTTTATAGAAGTACTTTTATATAAAACATACCTTATATAAGTGGACAATTTGATGAGTTTTAAATGAGTGCACCTTTGTAACTACCATCACAAGAATATTGCCCAAAAATACAGAGCATTACCTCCAAAATTGCTTTGTACCCCTTGCCAGTCCATTCCCTCCTACCACCTCCAGCCCCAGGCAGCCAGTGACCTGCTTTATATCACTATAAATTAGTTTTGTTTTTTTTAGACTTTCATGTAAATGGAATCATACATGTCTGTATGCTTTAATCCTTTGTCAGTTCACCTGTTGATGGGCATTTGGGTTGATACCGGATTTAGGCTAAGTAGAGCTATATGTTTAACATTTTAAGAAACTGCCAAACTGTATCCCAAAGCAACTATACCATTTTCCATATTTGCCAGCAGTGCAAGATGGTCCAGTCGTTCCACATCATCCACAGTCTTTAGATTTTGAGCCGCTTTAGTTGGTGTGTAATAGTGTCTCATTTTGGATTTAATTTTCTTTTTTTTGTTTTTTTGATGATGATGTTGACCATCTTTTATGTGTTAATATGCCACTGATATATCTTGTTTGGTGAAGTGTTTGTATCTTTTTTGGGTTGTTTTCTTACTACATTGTAAAAGTTCTTTATAAATTCTGGATACAAGTCCTTCATCAGATATATGTGCTCTGAGTATTTTTTTCAGTCTGTTGCTTGCCTTTTCATTTTCTTAATGGTGTCTTTTGAAGAGCAGAGTTTTAAAGTACTGAAAAAGTCCAGTTAATCACTTTGCTTTTTGTAGTTCATGCTTTAAGTCCTAAGAAATTATTGCCTACCCTGAAATTGTAATGATTTACTTTTATTTTTTCAGTAGTTCGTAATTTAGCTTTTACATGTATGTCTACGATGAATTTTAGGTTAATTTTTTTATATAGTATAAGGTAAGGATTAAGATACATTTCCCCTCATGCTGTCAGTTGTTTGTTCCAGCATCATTTGTTGAAGGCACTATTTTTTTCCCACTGAATTATCTTGTCGTCATTATTTAAAAATCAATTGATCATATATGGGTGGGTCTATTTTTATGCTGTCTGATCTGTTTCATTGATTTCTATGTCTGTCTTTATGCCAATTTTATGCTGTCTTGATAGTGCAGTCATTTTCCTTTTTGCACCCATGTTTTTTCGTTAGAGTAACTAATTTTATAATATGCTTTTTTTCCTTTTCCTTTTCTCCCAATTAAAATATGATTTGATTACATTAAATCCAATTAGTCTTTTCCTGTACATTTAAAGGATGTTTTGGGGTTAAAATGAAGGTCATGTGATTCATATTAAGTTTAAATTTAAGGTAATGAATGAATATTTTGAAAGACTCTTAAAATTAATTCCATATTTGTACTTAATTGAAAACCAATTTTCATATACAGGTGAGCACAAGAAAAAACATAGTGTGTTTGAAATTAAGAGCAAGTTCTAGGCCTATTTAATATTCATTTCCATACTCCCATTTATGTATCCCATTTATATGGGAGTATGGAAATTAGTATAATTAAGAGAGCATCATTTTTATGTGATGTATTTAAAGGGAATGCTTGAAATCTAGGTATTTGAGTAGCTCAGTGGCTAAATTGAGAGGTTTTTCTTACGGATTTCCATGTGGGTCTTACCTAGGGAGTAACCTTGAATTTTTTTTACTTTTATTTTTATTTTATTATAACCTTGATTTTCAAGCGCAAGTTATATTTGATTGAGTCCCAAGAATATTGATTAAGCAAGCGTTGAGTACCTTACTTAAACCTAGGCTTTTCAAACAGAGGTGGAATTAACTTATCTCTAACAGCTGTTTTTGTGTAGTCATTTTTTAATCTGCAGCTCTTCGTGGTTAAAATATTTTAAACAAAATTAGCTGCTTGGTAAATGCTAGAGTTGGTTTTCAGAATCCTGGCTTATAAAGACCTGGTAAAAAATAATGGGATAATAAAAAATACAAATTCATTTTTTAAAGCTGTTATTGGAATTGCTGGAAAATTTAGTGGTTCAAGCTCTTCCCTTTCCCATCTGACTTGGGATCATTGATGCTAATAAGCAGTTATTAGATGGAAGGTTAAAATTAAGTGGAAAATATCTGTAAGTTTTCCGTCTTTAGCTAAGTCACAAAGCAGAAACTGATTGTAGTGTATATATAGAATGCCATGCCTATGGCTCCAAAGCCTGCTGGCTGCTGACACCTCAAATCTGGGGCATTGTGAGAAGGCACAAGAAATGTATCTTTACTCACACCATGTGTTTCTCTACAGTCTGTTGCTAATGTTTTATTAGCCAGCCTTTTTAAAGAAATCACCTCCACAAATCAGTGGAGATAGTTAAAAGTATTTAATTATAATAATTTAAAGGAAGGTAAACTTTTATTTTTGAATATTCTGTATGAGTTCAGTAAGATGGTGTGTTGTTCATTGCCACATGACAAATTTCAAAAGTTAGTGATTTAAAACAACCACTAGCAATTTATTGTCTCTCATGGTTTCTGTGGGTTAGGGATTGAGAAGATACTCAGTTGGGTAGTTCTGGCTTGGGGTTCATGAGGTTGCATTTAGATGTTGTCTGCGGTTTTGGTCATCTGACGGTTTGACTGGAGCTGGAGAATACACTTCCAAGGTGGTTCACATGGCTGGCAAATTTGTTCTGGATGTTGTTAAGCAGCCTTAGTTTCTCTCCACATGGGCCTTTTCATGTGGCTCTTTGTCCTCAAATCTTGGTGGCCGAGTTTTGCCAAGTGCGAGCAATCCAGAAGACCCAGGCAGAATCTCCAGTGCCTTTTTGATCTTTCCCTGGAAGACACATAGTGTCACTTCTCATTTTCTTGGTTGCCCAAGTCAGCCCTGATAGTGAGAGGACCACACAAGATTAACATATACCAGGGTTATTACGTGCTGTCATAGACGCTGGCTACAACAGGTGGCATTAATTTGTAGGGTCATATTTAATCTGTAGTAGTCAGACTGCTGCTGAGGTTTTTTCTTTTCGTGTTTTTTTTTAAATGAATAAAGGTAAGTTTATTGTGATTTAGAACAGCTAAAAATAGGAAATATATACAGTGGTAGTCTGTACCTTGGACTTTAGTAATTAGCAGTGGGTTTTTGAAAGAGGTATGGATAAGAACTATTAATACGTATTTTTGTTAATGTTCTTTATTTTTTGTAATTTTATGAGAATGAGTCTGAAATTTAAAAACTACGGACAATAGCACTATTAATGTCAGAATTTAAATAGAAAACAGTAATATTTGATATTCATCAGTAATTTATAGCAATCATTAGTGACATGACTTCACAATATAGAAAGGAAAATGAAAGTACAAGGGAAAGTAGACAACTTGAGAATCATGGAAATCCCTTACAAATTTATTGACTAACCAGAGTTGAAAAGGGGGATATAGGAAATTTGAATAACACAATTAGCAAGTTAAAATTGAAGGCTGTTTAGTGAACTTTGAACTCAGCAAGCAAAATAGACATGCCACTCTTAGGAAATATCTGAGGCTAGCATAATTTTTTTGCTAAAACTGAGCAAGGAAAATACAAAAGAGAAAGAAAGCTGAAGGTTATTCATCATTCTGCCTTGCTCCTTAGATCCTAATACACTGAAAGCATAAATCTCAGTATTAGCAAGTCATATTCAGTAGTGTATTGAAAGAATAATGCACTGTGTTCAAAAAGGATTTATCCCTAGAATACAAAGAAGGGTCAGCATAGGAAAACTTTTTGAAAAGATCGTTATCAAGATATTGTAATAATTGTAAAAATAAGCAGTTGCCTAATTGCCAGTCACCATTTTAAGGAGAAAACCATTTGATCTCTATAGATGAACAAAAAGTATTTGATAAAAGTCAGTCCTCATTCCTTATAAAAGTGGGGGACTCATCGCCACCTTAGAATGGAATGCCCTTAATGCCATAAGATTGTATCTGATGACAAACTAAATCATTATAGTAGTTAGTAGGAAAATACTAGACACCTTTCTATTAGACTTAGAAACAAGATGAAGATGCCTATCTTTGCTACTGCTATTATGCCTTGCTCTGCAGGTCCTAATATACTAAGAAAGGAATGAAATTCATAAGTATCAGGAAGAAATTGAAAAAATTGTCAATCTGTAGATAATATGACTGTCAATTTGGTAATACATGATAATCAGTGAGAAAACATTTCTTTAGAAGAGTTTTGTTGGAAAAAAATACCCTTTCTGTAAACCAGCATTAATCAGTAAATTACATGAAGAAGAGGATGTTTTATTAAGAATCATAACCTTCCCAGGAATCATTTTAACAAGAAATGTGTAGACAGGTCACTTATACCAAGAAGACAGTAAAAGCTAAAGAATATGAAAGGGTAAATGTACCCAAATGGGAGAATTACATGTTATAAGTGTGCTGTTTTTAAAAGTCACCTATAAATTCAAGGAAATCGGAAATGAAATTTCCAAAATATATATATATTTAAATAAAACTCGCCAAGCTGATTCCATAATTCATCTGGACAAGAAAATGCACAAGATGAGGCAAAACTACTTTTGAAAAGGGATCTTGGGTAGGAAAGTTCAGTGAAAGGGGAAGGAATTTGTCCTAATAACAAAACATACCATATCACATTTTTTTTAATTTATAATTTTTATGGGTACATAGTACATGTATATATTTATGGGATATGTGAGATATTTTGATACAAGCATATAGTGTGTAATAATCACATCAGGGTAAATGGGGTATCCATCTTAGCATTATTTGTGTTATGAAAATTCCAGTTGTATTCTCTGTTATTAAAAAGTATACAAGTTAACATTATTTAAAATGCATAGACAGCTCATTTGAACAAAAGAGAGTCCAGAAGCAAACTAATGTATTCGTGGGTGTCTGGGATGTGATAAATGTCTTTTTTTTTTTTTTTTTTTTTTTTTTTTTTTGAGTTCTGGGATGTATGTGCAGAACGTGCAGGTTTGTTACATAGGTATACATGTGCCATGGTGGTCCACTGCACCCATCACCCTGTAGGGTCCAGCCCCACAGGGTCGGTGGTTTTTCTCCCCTTGTGCGGAGACGAGAGACTGTAGAAATAAAGACACAAGACAAAAGAGATAAAAGACAGCTGGGCCCAGGGGACCACTACCACCAAGATGCGGAAACTGGTAGGGCCCCAAATGCCTGGCTGCGCTGTTACTTATTGGATACAAGGCAAAAGGGGCAGAGTAAGGAGTGTGAGTCATCTCCAATGATTAATAAGGTCACGTGAGTCACCTGTCCACCGGCCAGGGGGCCCTTCCCTGTTTGGCAGCCGAGGCAGAGAGAGGGGGGTGGAGAGAGAGAGGACAGTTTATGCCGTTATTTCTGCATATCAGAGACTTTCAGTACTTTCATTAATTTTGCTACTGCCATCTAAAAGGCAGAGCCAGGTGTACAGGATGGAACATGAAAGCGGACTAGGAGCTTGACCACTGAAGCACAGCATCACATGGCATGAGATGGTATCTCATTGTGGTTTTGATTTGCATTTCTGTAATGACCAGGGATGATGAGCTTTTGTTCATGTTTGTTAGCCACGCAAATGTCTTCTTTTGAGAAGTGTCTGTTCATATCCTTTGTCCACTTTTTGATGGGGTTCTTTTTTTCTTGTAAATTTGTTTAAGTTCTTTGTAGATTGTGGATATTAGAGTTTTGTCAGATGGATAGATTGCAAAAACTTTTTCCCATTCTGTAGGTTGCCTGTTAACTCTGATGATAGTTTCCTTGCTGTGCAGAAGCTCTTTAGTTTAATTAGATCCCATTTGTCAATTTTGGCTTTTGTTGCAGTTGCTTTTGGTGTTTTAGTCATGAAGTCTTTGCCCATGCCTATGTCCTGAATGGTATTGCCTACGTTTTCTTGTAGGGTTTTTGTGGTATTAGGTCTTATGAGTAGTTTTTTCTCTTTCTGTGAAGAAAGTCAATGGTAGCTTGATGGGAATAGCATTGAATCCGTAAATTGCTTTGGGCAGTATGGCCATTTTCACAATATTGATTCTTCCTATCCATGAGCATAGAATGTTTTTCCATTTTTTTGTGTCCTCTCTTGTTTCCTTGAGCAGTGGTTTGTAGTTCTCCTTGAAGAGATCCTTCACGTCCCTTGTAAGTTGTATTCCTAGGTATTTTATTCTCTTTGTAGTAATTGTGAACGGGAGTTCACTCATGATTTGGCTGTTTGTCTGTTATTGGTGTATAGGAATGCTTGTGATTTCTGCACATTGATTTTGTATCCTGAGACTTTGCTGAAGTTGCTTATCAGCTTAAAGAGTTTTTGGGCTGAGACGATGGGGTTTTCCAAATACAGAATTATGTCATCTGCAAACAGAGACAATTTGACTTCCTCTCTTCCTATTTGAATACTTTATTTCTTTCTGTTGCCTGATTGCCCTGGCCAGAACTTGCAATCCTATGTTGAATAGCAGTGGTGAGAGAGGGCATCCTTGTCTTGTGCTGGTTTTCAAAGGGAATGCTTCCAGCTTTTGTTCCTTCAGTATGATATTGGCTATGGGTTTGTCATAGATAGCTCTTATTATTTTGAGAGATATTCATCAATACCTAGTTTATTCAGTGTTCTTAGCAGCAAGGGGTGTTGAATTTTATCAAAGGTCTTTTCTGCATCTATTGAGATAATCATGTGGTTTTTCTCATTGGTTTTGTTTATGTGGTGGATTACGTTTATTGATTTGCATATGTTGAACCAGCCTTGCATCCCAGGGATGAAGCCAACTTGATTATGGTGGATAAGCTTTTTGATGTGCTGCTGGATTTGGTTTGCCAGTATTTTATTGAGGATTTTCACATCAATGTTCCTCAGGGATAAAGGCCTGAAATTTTCTTTTTTTGTTGTGTGTCTGCCAGGTTTTGGTATCAGGATGATGCTGGCCTCATAAAATGAGTTAAGGTGAAGTCCCTCTTTTTCTATTGTTTGGAATAGTTTCAGAAGGAATGGTACCAGCTCCTCTTTGTACCTCTGGTAGAATTCGACTGTGAATCTGTCTGATCCTGGGCTTCTTTGGGTTGGTAGGCTATTACTGCCTCAGTTTCAGAACTTGTTATTTGTCCATTCAGGGATTCGACTTTTTCCTGGCTTAGTCTTGGGAGGGTGTATGTGTCCAGGAATTTATGCATTTCTCCCAGATTTTCTAGTTTATTTGCATTAAAGTGTTTATAGTATTCTCTGATGGTAGTTTGTATTTCTGTGGGATCGGTGGTGATTAGATTCTTCTCTCTTCTTTATTAGTCTGGTTAACAGTCTTGTCTATTTTGTTAATCTTTTCAAAAAAGCCAGCTCCTGGATTCATTGATTTTTTTTTTTTGGAAGAGTTTTCCGTGTCTCTTATGTCCTTCAGTTCTGCTCTGATGTTAGTTATTTGTCTTCTGCTAGCTTTTGAATTTGTTTGCTCTTGCTTGTCTAGTTCTTTTAATTGTGATGTTAGGGTGTCAAATTTTAGATCTTTCCTGCTTTCTCCTGTGGGCAATTAGTGCTATAAATTTCCCTCTACACGCTGCTTTAGCCGTGTCCCAGAGATTCTGGTACATTGTGTCTTAGTTCTCATTGGTTTCAAATAACGTATTTATTTCTGCCTTCATTGTGTTATTTACCCACTAGTCATTCAGGAACAGGTTGTTCAGTTTCAATGTAGTTGTACGGTTTTGAGTGAGTTTCTTAATCCTGAGTTCTAATTTGATTCCACTGTGGTCTGAGAGACTGTTTGTTATGATTGCCATTCTTTTGCATTTGCTGAGGAGTGTTTTACTTCCCATTATGTGGTCAATATTAGAATAAGTGTGATATGGTGCTGAGAAGAATATATATTCTGTTGATTTGGGGTGGAGAGTTCTATAGATGTCTGTTGGTCCAGAGCTGAGTTCAGGACCTTGTTAGTTTTCTGTCTCATTGATCTGTCTAATATTGACAGTGGGGTATTAAAGTCTCCCCCTATTATTGTGTGGGAGTCTGAGTCTCTTTGTAGAGACTTTATGAATTTGCTTTACGAATCTGGGTGCTCCTGTATTGGGTGCATATATATTTAGGATAGTTAGCTTTTCTTGTTGCACTGATCCCTTTACCATTATGTAATGTCCTTCTTTGTCTTTTTTTTATCTTTTTTTTATCAGAGACTAGGATTGCAACTCCTGCTTTTTTTTTTTTTTTTTGCTTTCTATTTGCTTGGTAAATATTCCTCCATCCCTTTATTTTGAGCCTGTGTGTGCCTTTGCATGTGAGATGGGTCTCCTGAATACAGCACACTGATAGGCCTTGACTCTTTATCCAATTTGCCAGTCTGTGTCTTTTAATTGGGGCATTTAGCCCCTTTACATTGAAGGTTAATATTGTTATGTGTGAATTTGATCCTGTCATTATGATGCTAGCTGGTTCTTTTGCCCATTAGTTGTTGCAGTTTCTTCATAGTGTCGATAGTCTTTACATTTTTGGTATGTTTTTGCAGTGGCTGGTACCGATTTTTCTTTTCCATATTTAGTGCTTCCTTCAGAAGCTAAGGCAGGCCTGGTGGTGACAGAATCCCTCAGCATTTGCTTGTCTGTAAAGGATTTTATTTCTCCTTCACTTACGAAGCTTAGTTTGGCTGGATATGATATTCTGGGTCGAACATTCTTCTCTTTAAGATTGTTGAATATTGGCCCCCCACTCTCTTCTGGCTTGTAGGGTTTCTGCAGAGAGATCTGCTCTTAGTTTGATGGGCTTCCCTTTGTGGGTAACCTGATCTTTCTGGCTGCCCTTAACATTTTTTCCTTCATTTCAGCCTTGGTGAATCTGATGATGATGTGTCTTGGGGTTGCTCTTCTGGAGGAGTATCTTTGTGGTGTTCTCTGTATTTCTTGAATTTGAATGTTGGCCTGTCTTGCTAGGTTGGGGAAGTTCTCCTGGTTAATATCCTGAAGTGTTTTCTCCAAGTTGGTTCAGTTCTCCCTGTCACTTTCAGGTACACCAGTCAAACATAGGTTTGGCCAGCTACTCGGAGAGGCTGAGGCAGGAGAATGGCGTGAACCCGGGAGGCGGAGCTTGCAGTGAGCCGAGATTGCGCCACTGCACTACGGCCTGGGCGACAGAGCGAGACTCCGCCTAAAAAAAAAAAAAAAAAAAAAAAAACACTCCGCCTAAAAAAAAAAAAAAAAAAAAAAAAAAACATAGGTTTGGTCTTTTCACATAATCCCATATTTCTTGGAGGCTTTGTTTGGTCCTTTTCATTCTTTTTTCCCTAATCTTGTCTTCACACTTTATTTCATTAAGTTGATCTTCTGTCTTTGATATCCTTTCTTCTGCTTGATCAATTTGGCTGTTGATACTTGTGTATGCTTCACGAAGTTCTCGTGCTGTGTTTTTCAGCTCCATCAGGTCATTTATGGTCTTCTCTAAACTGGTTATTCTAGTTAGCAGTTCCTGTAACCTTTTATCCAGGTTCTTAGCTTCTTTGCATTGGGTTAGAACATGCTCCTTTAGCTCAGAGGAGTTTGTTGTTACCCACTTTCTGAAGCCTACTTCTGCCAATTTGTCAAACTCATTCTCCATCCAGTTTTGTGCCCTTGCTGGCGAGGAGTTCTCATCCTTTGGAGGAGAAGAGGCATTCTGGTTTTTGGAATTTTCATCTTTTTTGCACTCGGTTTTCCTCATCTTCATGGATTTATCTACCTTTGATCTTTGATGCTGATGACCTTTGGATGGGGTTTTTGCATGGGCATTCTTTTTGTTGATGTTGAATGTTATTGCTTTCTGTTTGTTAGTTTTCCTTCTAACAATCAGGCCCCTCTTCTGCAGGTCTGCTGCAGTTTGCTGGAGGTCCACTCCAGACCCTGTTTGCCTAGGTATCACCAGTGGAGGCTGCAGAACAGCAAAGACTGCTGCCTGCTCCTTCCTCTGGAAGCTTTGTCCCAGAGGGGCACCTGCCAGATGCCAGCCGGAGCTCTCCTGTATGAGGTGTCTGTTGACCCCTGCCTGGGAGGTGTCCCCTGCTGGGAGGTGTCTCCTGTCGGGAGGCATGGGGGTCACAGACCCACTTGAGGAGGCAGTCTGTCCCTTCGCAGAGCTGGAGTGCTGTGCTGTGAGATCCACTGCTCTCTTCAGAGCTGGCAAGCAGGAACGTTTAATTCTCCTGAAACTGGGCCCATAGCTGCCCCTTTTCCCAGGTGCTCTGTCCCAGGGAGATGGGAGTTTTATTTACAAGCCCGTGACTCAGGCTGCTGCCTTTCTTTCCGAGATGCCCTGCCCAGTGAAGAGGAATCTAGAGAGGCAGTTTGGCCACAGCAGCTTTGCCACCTGCCCAGTTCAAACTTCCTGGAGGCTTTGTTTACACTGTGAGGGGAAAACAGCCTACTCAAGCCTCAGTAATGGTGGACGCCCCTCCCCACACCAAGCTTGAGTGTCCCAGGTTGACTTCAGACTGCTGTGCTGGCAGCAAGAATTTCAACCCAGTAGATCTTAGCTTGCTTGCTGGGCTCTGTCGGGGTGGGATCCGCTGAGTAAGACCACTTGGCTCCCTGGCTTCAGCCCCCTTTCCAGGAGAGTGGACTGTTCTCTCTCTCTGGGGTTCCAGCTGCCACTGGGATAAGAAAAAAAACTCCTACAGCTAAGTTGGTATCTGCCCAAACAGCCGACCAGTTTTGTGCTAGAAACCCAGGGTCCTGGTGGTGTAGGCATACAAGGGAATCTCCTGGTCTGTGGGCTGCAAAAACTGTGGGCAAAGAGTAGTATTTGGGCCAGATAGCACAGTCCCTTAGGGCTTCCCTTGGCTAGGGGAGGGAGTTCCCCAGCCCCTTGTGCTTCCCAGGTGAGGTGACGCCCCGCCTTGCTTCTGCTCACCCTCTGTGGGCTGCACCCACTGTCTAACCAGTCCCATTAAGATGAACCAGGTACCTCAGTTGGAAATGCAGAAATCACCCACCTTCTGCGTTAGCCTCGCTGGGAGCTGCAGATTGGAGCTGTTCCTGTTTGACCATCTTGCCAGATCTCAAATTTGTCATTTCTAAAAACTGAATTTAATTGTTTTTTTATTTGTGGGAGTGAGAAGAGGGTAGTATTAAGACCTCAATTCCATGGATCACATCAAATATAAAATTCCAGATAAATGTGAAAATCTAAATATAAGTGCAAATCTATATAAATAATAGAAGAAAATTTTGAATATTTTGGTAACCTTAATGTGAGAAATGTCTTTTTAAAAATTTATTACAAAAATAACAAAGGAAAAGATTAACAGATTTAACCACATAAGTGATAACACATCTATATGATGAGATATATTAAGTTAAAAATAGACTAGGAGAAATTATTTATAACATAAAAATTGAAAAACATAATCTATAAAGAGCATCAGTAAATCAGTATGAAGACAATTGAGTATAAAAACATGAAGGAATATAGATAGAGAAAGCATAGAAGATTACAGATATCCTGTAAATATAAAAATATTTTTTCCCGTAGTGGTCATGAGAAGTACAAATTAAAATAATGAGATTTCATTTTTAGCCAAACATGAGCAAAAGAAAATCTGGTGTTGAAGAGGGTGTGAGGGAGTGGATATTCATATACTATTGTTGTGGAGGGTTAAATTGTTAAGCAACTTGAAAGCAGTTCATTAGTATTTGTCAAATACTTAAAAAAAAAAATTTTGAGAGAGGGTCTCATTCTTGCCCAGACTGGAGTGCAGTGGTATTATCATGTCTCACTGTAACCTCGACCTCCCAGGTTCAAGCCATCCTCCCACCTTAGGCTCATGAGTAGCTGGGACTACAGGCTATTTTTTAAATGTTTGGTAGAGAGCAGATCTTGCTATGTTGACCACGCTGATTTTGAATTCTTGGGCTCAAGTGATTTTCCTACCTTGGCCTCCCAAAGTGCTGGGATTACAGGCATGAGCAACTGTACTTGGCACAAATATAAAATATTTATAACTTTGAGGAAGCAAGTACATTTCTAGAAATTTGTTTCTGAAAAACAGGCTTTTGTGCTCAAAGTCAGAAATGCATGTACCAACAGAACATTGGATCCAGTCTAAATCTGCACTTGTGTCATGATAGAACAGTACTATGGAATTCCTTGTAGCTTTAATCTCTTTTTGCTAGCTGAAAAATCTGAAGAAATTAATAGAAAAATTCATGTTATGATCTCATTTAACACTAATACTGGTGTATAGGTGGATGTGTTCATGTACGTTCAAGTATATGCATATACTTGTATTCATGTGTATATATAGATGAATAGGAAAACATTACTTATAAAAAGTAATGTTAAACATATAATTGATTACCAGAGTGCGGGTAAAATAGTAATAGTAAAGATAGGCATCCTTATCTTGTTCCTAACTCTAATAGAAAGATGTCTAGTATACTAACTACTGTTATGCTTAACTCTCTCATTATATATACAACCTTATGACTTTAGGGGCATTTCATTCTATTCTTAAGCAGCTAAGAATTCCCCACTATAAGGTTTTAGGACTGACTTTTATAAAATACTTTTGGTAATAGTTACCTCTGGGGAGTATCTGTAATCTTAAAATACCACCTAAGGTATTTCTGGTTCATTGAATATGATTAAGCAATAACTAAAGTATGTAAATAAATCACTTTTAGCATGTATATAATAATAAACATCTTCATTCTAATAATAGTACCTATTTTCTGGGACTAGCATTTATACTGTTTGAAATGTCTAAAGTAGGTAGATATAACCAGAGATTATTTGAAGAAAATGAATATGCATAATCACTGAAAATCACATTTCTCTGAATCCTTGCCTACCTGACAGTTTTTTAGGAGAACAGAACTGTTGCTCAAAGACTTGTCTAGAGAGAATGACTGACTCCTCAGATCAGTTACTCATATAATCTGAATATCGCCATCTTCATGCCCACTCTTCATAAGCTGCTTTTGAGAAAGAGACAGCTGTATACAGTGCATCAAAGCAATAAATCCTAGTGTCAAGACTTTTACTCAATCATGTATCACTATAGACATGTAGAGACTAAATCATATAACTGTACAGTTTTCTTGCTGTCCCACTGACAGAATAGTGAATTTAAAATTACACAGCATTCTTTCCCGAGCTGCTTTTTCTCCCCTAGTATTACACTTTGTTCATACCATTCACATCACTATTCATAATACGCAGAAAAGATTATTACCTGAACTTCGAAACAGATTGCTTGTTGATTTTTATGTTTAATGTAATTTCCAGGTTTTTTTTTTTCTTCATTTGGTCATAGAAGCATACAATACATATGGTCAGTTTGGAGGGTAAATTTTGATTGTATGGTAGAAGGCCTGAGCTCAGGCTTACCTTCCTTTTTTCTATAAAAGAAATTACTAAGCAAAAGAGTAGTCTAGATAAACTTAGATGGAACATTGTAAAATATTTATAAAATTAGCAATTATATGTTGGTTAACACTTTATTTTTACCTAAATGTTAAAGCAGGTTCCTGATAATCTCTGCTGGATAACATTTTTAGATTAGCCATTGTATCTCCTGAATCAAAAAAGTACATGTTTTTTAAATATTTTATAACTTGAATCACCCTTTCCTCTCGTTTGTTCAAATAATGAGATTTTAATGATGTAGCATAATACTCAAGAGAATTCTTTTTTGTGCATTATTTATATAATGGAATTACCTCTTTTTAACTACTGCTTGGTTGGTTGACTTGCTAATTAACTAACTTTAATCTTTCAAAAAGTCTAATTATGTTAATCTGATGAAATTTCAGGAAATTCAGCAAGAGACAGATATCCCTGAAAGAGAGCTTGTTAGAGCCCTACAGTCCCTCGCCTGTGGTAAACCAACACAGCGGGTTCTTACAAAAGAACCCAAATCAAAGGAAATAGAAAATGGTCATATATTTACAGTTAATGATCAATTCACATCCAAACTACACAGAGTCAAGATTCAAACAGGTATCTGGAATTATATTTTTCCTGTCAAAAAATTATATATTTTTCTCTTTAGAAAAAAAAATCTCATCTGTTGGATTTCTTTTAAAAATACTCCTTTTCTGGTGCTGCATGATACTTAGGCTTAAGAAAGAAAGCAGCTTTTATTGATAAGTATTTGTATCAAAATGCATTTGAATCCAAGTACAGTAAGCATTTTAAAAAGTAATTTATAGTGTGAACAAAGTACTTCTTTCCATGTTTTTCAATAAATAGAATACAGTTCATGAACATATTAGTACTTAAAATTGTTTTTAAGTTGTTAACTAATAGTCAGTGGAAGTCTAATTTTAAAGCTGATTTAGAGGTTTTTCAGAATTGGGAGACCTATATAAAAGTTGGATGTTTGGATGTTGCTATTTATATTTTGATAAATATTTTTTGTTTCAAAATCTTAAAACCCATATCATCTTTAATTTAAAAACATAGAAATGATACTGATGTGAATGATTTTTAATAGAGCCATATAATTTGATAATGAAAATTTTATTCATTAAACATTTAACATAATGTAAGATGCTTGTTTTCTGTGTATTTAAAGGGGAAAAAAGGCACTCCACCCTTGCTTGCTGATTGATGTTTAAAACTAATTGTTTGCTACTTGGCTTAAAAACTAGTATTAGATAGGCTTCCTAGTACTAATATATTCATTATAGCCAAATATGTGTGCAATAAAACAGTGTCCTAAGATAAATAAATCTTTTAAATGACTGTGATTTGTTGATTTTAAAAAAATGTTATTTATATTGTATATTATGATAGTCTTTTTAAAAGTAATGTTAAATATACAGTTGATTACCAGAGTACATGGATTCTAGAGCTTTATATGCACACTTAAATTTTTGTTTTTCATTGTGATCTTTTTGTTTTGTATGTATACTTTGTAGAGCAGAGTAGTGTCTCTGGCAAGGCTTTGCCCCCTTTGTCTTGTAGTTGTAAACTATATCATAGTAATCTGCATTAGCCAAGATTGGCCCATGTCTTGACATAAATATATATTAAGAATAAAACAAAACTGTGCTAGCCAGTGTCATGGATTAAAATTTATTTTTCTTCCAATACAAGACATAACTACTTTATACATTTGGGCAGATGCAGGTTTTGGATTTTACGGCTCATTTGTATCCTAGAATTAGAGCAAAATATGTGGGAATATTTATCTGGATTACCTTACCCTCACCCTACTGTACCCTAAATAAGTAACAGTCTTTGTTATCCCAGATTCTATCATGTCCAGCAATAATAATACCAGATATTAGTATTATGTTTAAAAAAAAAATCTTCATAGATTTTTAGATTTTCGTGTTAAGTGTGCACACTTACATGTGTATCTGGAGTACGTGCATGTAGTGTTTTAGGTATGTTCAAAACAAATATACATATGATGAAGAATTTCACTAGAGGAGCTTAAAAGTTCTTTTCAGCAATAAAATTCTACAAAGCAATGTTTTTTTCTTGGGAATGGTTTTTAAATGATCTTGGCTCTTACTCGTAGTTTAAGTCAAAATTTTCTCTTTGGTGGTAAATATTGTGACCACATTGGTTTTATTGTCAGAGGCTCAGTAACATAATCAAATATTCAAAGACTCAGACTCTACCTATTTATGCTGCTTTTACTGTAGCCAGTAGTAGAAGTTCATGCAAAGAAGTTAAAGGAATTACTAAAATAACACAGCCTTTGAAAAGAATTAGATTAATTGTAATCTGGGGGGGATTTCCAGAGTTGACAGTCTTCACCACCACCACCACCACCTGCCTTTCTCAAATTCCATCCCCCAGCGTGCATGTAGGTCATATATAGGCACTTTCACAACAACCCCTTCTGCTGCACTCAAGTGAGGAGTATTGTGTTAGGCTCCAGAGTGAGCCCCTCCCCTCACATTTAAAAAGAATACTCATTTTGAATCATCAGCACAATCTGCACATCTATGTTTTTCTGCAGGTATTTAAGAAGACACTTATTTAGGTGACTACATCCAGATGAGCCAAAGGGATTGTTTAAACAATTACTTTTTTCTCTGCAACTTTGTATTTTTTATTTTCAAATCCACACAGTGAAAAGCACTATGATGAACATCAATATGGCTGTGACCTACGTTTACCAGTCATTAGAATTTTGTCTTCCTCCCTGCCTTCCTCCACGTGTATGTGTGTGTGTTTGCTACAGCATTTGAAGTTAATTTACAAATATCTCAGCAGTTTCCCCCTAAAAAACTTTAGCACACATCTCCTATATCATATCCAAGAAAATTAATTTCATGTCATCTATTTGCCACCTATATTGCCTCAGTTGTCTCAAAAATTTCGTTTATATCTCACTTTTTGGATCCATGATTCCATCAAGATTTCCACATTACATTTAATTTTTATGTGTTTTTAGTTCCATTTAAACCAGTACCTCTTTTTTTTTTATGACATAACTTCTGAGGAAAAGCATCATAAGCATCATTCTTAGTAGATTATTTTCATCGAATTTTTTTTTTTTTTTACTAAGATATTGATTATCTTACACTTGGGAAATGACACCGAAAGCAATATTTTTATCCAAAGGATTCTAATTAGAAACAGCCGAATGGATACGCACACCAGAATGATCTTGTAAATTGTACAGTCTGCTGTCTCGTGGCTATCTATGCCCATGCCTCAGTCAGCAGTGCCCCATGTGCTGCTTTGCAATTTTACAGTTTCTACCTCCAGAAACTTCACCTCTATCTCCTTTTGATGAACGAATAAAACACCAGTTTTCTTTTTCTGCTATTTCATTCAGAGCAGAGTTGCAGGAGAAGAAGACGTCTGTATTTCCCTTAACAGTTGCTTTGAAGACTATAGGGAAGAATAGAGTAAGACTCCTAAAGATTGGAATCTGGTATGAATTTGTGATGAGGCTGTGACATAAAAAGCATAATAAAATATATGACAAGAAGTGGTTAGATAACAGAACTCTGGGGAGAGTTTTGGCAAGGAGATTTGAGGAACTGACATCCTAGTGGTACTTTTAAATTATTTATTTCACTGACTGAATCTTGGCAGTACATACTCTTGTCTCCTCATAAAGCCTTAGAGATTACAGCTACATTTTGAGTTAGTAAGACAACAGATACTCACCTATCTGAGGTACTTTTGGTGAGTTTTAACTTGGAGCCATGGTAATAAAATAATCAGTTGACCTCTGACAGTCGTAAGCAATGAAAATTATTTACTGGTAATTTTACTGCTGAATATATTCAGCTACTATTTTTCTTCCAGGTAAGAAATTATATTCTGCATAAAAACAAAATTGACTTTATTACCTCAAAGTTAAATTCCTCATTTTTGAAAAGGATAATTTAGTATTCAAGTAAACGTTAAATGAGACAGTTTTTGAATGTGTACTTGAATTAATAAGTGTGTATATTCAGAGGCTAAAATTGGTTTTTATCTGTGGATTACATTGAATTATAATAAGCTTGCTTGTAAACCAAATTTTAAAATTAGATTTATGATAAATGCCTTTATTTCTATTTTAGTTGCTGCCAAACAAGGTGAATCTGACCCAGAGAGGAAAGAAACAAGGCAGAAAGTAGACGACGACAGAAAACATGAGATAGAAGCTGCTATAGTGCGGATAATGAAATCTAGAAAGAAGATGCAGCACAATGTTCTAGTAGCGGAGGTGAGGACTCTTCACTACTGGGCTAATATAGAAAAAACAGTAACATTATTAACAAAATTATTCAACTGATTATAAAAACAATTTTACAATTAAGAAATCCTAGTGATGTAACACTTATGAAATGTATGGCACTCACTTGGTAACTAAACATAGTGATACATCCAAATATGTGCACACACTCGGAACCAATGTGTTTATAACAAAAATGATAGTAGAATATTGTCACATGAAGTATTAAGATTTTCACTGCTATTAATACCTTTGTGTAAACTCCCTTCTAAAAATTAATGATGGTTACCATTCATTAAATGCTTTCATTTCACAAATTGGGAAACTAAGGAGGGGAAGACCCCTTAAGAGGCCATTAAGATAGGTGGGAGAGGATTAGGACCTGGGTAAAGTATTGGTAGAGGGTAGAAAGCTGAATCAAGATAATTGGGAAGTAGAATTGACAGGCTTTACGGATTGATAATGGGATGTGAGAGGGAGAAGTTGAAGACGCCTTTTAGGTTTCTGGCTTGAATGAGTAGATACAGAGTTGTTTCTTTAACCAAAAAGAGAAGGGTAATGTAATGTGCCACTGTGGTCCAGCTGTCACTTAATACTGTTTTGTACAAGTTGACTTTATTGTGTATTGGCACATCCAGCGGCAGGTGGAAGACAATAGACATGAGGGCTAGAAGTTGCATTGGGAATTAGCTGTATGAGAATGCAGTTTAAATTACAGGTGTGGATTAAATTGCTCAGTGTTAGCATGGAGAGCAAGAAAGAACTATGGGATAGACCCCTCCTTTATCATTTTAGGAACGGTGAGTTTAACAACAGAAACTCTTCAGAGCACTGGTTTTCACAGTGTGGTTCTTCGAGCAGCTACCTCAGCATCACCTGGGAACTCATGAGAAACACAGATTCTTAGGTTCCACCAGAGCCTGAGAATTGAATCAGAAACTCTGAGGATAGGGCCCAACAGTCTGGTTTTTTAACACGAGCTGTAGGTGATTCTGATGTTTTTTCAAATTTGAGAACACTGCTTTAGAAGGAAAAGAAAATGACAGTGTCCTATGACAAGGGAAGAGAATTACAAGGAGTGAGTGGTCAGTAATAATCAAAAATCATGGAAAAAAAAACCAAGTTGAATAAACACTTACTTTGGCAATTACGTGACAGGTTAACTTTCTCAGACATTTTCATTGGACTCGTGTTCAGTGGATATCCAATGGTAGTGCCTTGAGAAGGAAATGGAGGTGGAAACCACCAAGAGTGGCTTATTCTTTGAGATGTTGGCTCAAGGGAAAGGGCAGAGCAGTATTAGAGGATTCAGCGTAGAGTTGAAGGGTTTGGGCTTTTCCCCCCCCAAAATGGGAGGATACTGAGCATGTTTATATCCTACAAATAAAGAACGAATCCTTAAAAACAAATTGAAAAAAATGAGATGAAGGGATAAATACCAAATTCTAGAAAAGGAAAGGTGAGGATTGTATAGAGAGTATGATGATGGTAGTGTACTGACACATGTTACTGAACGTGCCTCTTCCTGAGAACCTAGGGCAGAGTGCAGGGGTATGTGCTAAGCAAGATTTGGTGTAAGTATGGATAAATGTACATGTGTAGGGTGGGAATTTGAAGAACTTCAAATTGAAATGGCTTCTTTTCTCTGTGTGAAACCCGATATGAGCTTGGTGCAGGACTGGGTTGAGGAGTTTAAGGGGATTGTCAGAAATTTGAAATAATACTTGTCGAAGAATGGTGCTCAGGAACTTGCTGAACTTTTGAATACTATAAATTTGTGCTAGTCTACACCAGAGATTGGCAGATATTTTTGTAAATGGCCAATTGTAGCATGAAAGCAGCTATAGATAATACATAAATGCATGTGACTTGTGGTGGCTCATGCCTGTAATCCTAGCACTTTGGGAGACCAAGGTGGGCGGATCACCTGCAGTCAGGAGTTCAAGACCAGCCTGACAAACATGGCGAAACCCCGTCCTACTAAAAATACAAAAATTAGCTGGTGGTGGGTGCCTGTAATCCCAACTACTCAGGAGGCTGAGGCAGGAGAATTGCTTGAACCCGGGAGGCGGAGGTTGCAGTGAGCCGAGATCGTGCCATTGTACTCCACCCTGGGTGACAGAGCAAGACTCCATCTCAAAAAAAAAACTAATAAAAAATAAATAAATACATGTGACTGTATTTCAGTACAATTTTACAGAAACAGGCAGTGGGGTGTATTTGGCCTGTGACTGCAGTTTGCTGACTCCTGGCGTACACAAATGATGTAACAACTACATCTTTACTCAGCAGAGAGCTCTGTGGTAGGTTGATAATGATGTAGTACATAAAGAATATAGGTTTAATCAAATAGTGTTTATGGGATAGGACTAAAAGAATCAGGAGTAGAAGGTCCTGTTGAGAGTACAGCATTCAAGAGAAGTGATCTTGAATGCAGTTTAGGCTCTGTTACAGGGGAGAGAGCAAGTCAATAGGAGCTGTTAATAGGCTGGAAGAAAAGAAGGGCAAAGTGTGGGAGATCTCAGGTGATGGGTTGAGAGCAAGTTTTTCGATACAAGAGTGATAATCCTGGAAGGGTGATAAATTGTAGTTGCAGAATGAAGTGCTGAATTTTCAGATTCCAAAGAATTATCAATCCATTATGGCTTTGGGAAATGAACTGATCAACAAGAGTAAAAGCAAAGCTGGCTCATGGATGCATTAGAGCAAAGAACATGGACTTTGAGGTCAGAAGGTTTAGATTAATCTCTGCTGGCTCTGTTATTTACTACTAGTTGATGTCAGTTTTCTTCTCCGGCTTTATTTTCCTCATTTGTAAAATGAGACAACTTATTTTGCAGGGTTAAGAACATTAAATAGGCCGGGCACGGTGGCTCACACCTGTAATCCCAGCACTTTGGGAGGCCGAGGCAGGCAGATTACAAGGTCAGGAGATCGAGACAATCCTGGCTAACACGGTGAAACCCCATCTCTACTAAAAGTACAAAAAATTAGCCGGGCATGGTGGTGGGCGCCTGTAGTCCCAGCTACTCGCGAGGCTGAGGCAGGAGAATGGTGGGAACCCGGGAGGCGGAGCTTGCAGTGAGCGGAGATTGTGCCACTGCACTCCAGCCTGGGCAACAGAGCAAGACTCCATCTCAAAAAAAAAAAAAAATTAAATAAACTCATATATGCAAAATGACTGATGAATAGTGCATAGACAGACTATGACTGCTGCTTTAGTTACTGTTTTTTTATTATATATAGCACAGTACTTAGAATCCTGATAGTACTTGGAAAAAAACAACAGAAGCACTTACTATGATTGGGCATTATTATTCTTTATTCTAAGGCATTACGTCTGTTAACACATGTAGTGTACACACCAGTGGGCCAAGGTCCCAAGAGCTAGTAGTGGTAGAGCTGAGTTTATCCAGGTACTCTGAGTCCAGAGTTTGTGTTCTTTAATACATAGGCTACCCATGTTCTGTGAGTTTTGAGTATAACCTGGAAGTCAGTAGATAACGGCATCAAAACGGTTAAACTATAGGTGGCATATACTCACACTACCATAATTCCAACTAGTTCAGCTATTCAACTGCTATCCATTTTAGCATTCTCATTCTGATTTGAGGAAGTGTGTTGTAACCATAATATTACATTTTCAAACAGAACCTTTTTAAAGTTTCGTGCTTTTAGCTTTGGTAATCCAGTTAGTAAAGTTCAGTCTCTGAGTGTTAAAATGACATTATCAGTTCTGTTCAAAGATAGGAATTTTTATGTGTTTATATAAAAATACTATCTACTTTCTTTTTTAGGTAACTCAGCAGTTGAAGGCGCGATTCTTACCAAGTCCAGTTGTTATTAAGAAACGTATTGAAGGACTTATTGAGAGAGAATATTTGGCACGAACACCTGAGGATCGCAAAGTATACACATATGTAGCATAAAATGCGTTCAGAAATTTGATTTATTCTTGGACTCTACTCTTCGCATGGACTGGGAAGTTCTTTTAAATCATTAAATATTAAGACGACCATCTCTTCTATTAAATTACAGTACATGTTCTAGACCATTGAGATCAAGCCTTTACTCCCTTTGAGAGTTTTCAACATCAGTTGATTGAGCTTCAGGCTTTACAACGTTTATCCCTGTAGAGGTCATCTTTACAGTTCCTCGGGAAAATGTGAATGTGCTGCGTTTTGTTTTCTTTACTGTATGAAAACAGGAAAATAAAAGAGAAATTTAGAAAATACAGCTTATTACAATAAAATTGTTGAATTTCATTTCCCCAGGTCTTCAGTGTTGATGTAAATGTGTTTTGTAGTGTTGCTTAGCACTTTGCGCATTGTGTAAGTTGGGTAACAAAAATGGCAAAAGAAATGCAGAATTCCCAGTTATCTTGCTCTGAAGACATTTCTTTAGCTAGTCTTATTTAATTGAAAGGTTTGATGAATATACAAAGACCCAAGCATACAATTTGAGCATGCTGTATTCTACCACTTGCACTTACTAATCTTCTAGCCTTATGACCAGGAACCTTTGTTTTGGGCTCAAGTACACATCCTGATTTGGTTTTTCCCTGTTGTAATTTGAGATTTCCCAAATTAAGTCTTATAATGATTAGGTTTTGTTCTGAGTTATTTCTAGAGAAAGAAAATATTTTAGTATGTATAAATTGTACAATAATTTTTTTGCTGTTGTACTCACTGCTAATAGTGGATTGTATAGGGTGGTGTTTTTATTTCATTTATTGTAGACAAAAATAATGAATTTAGTATACACATACCCACTAATTCAAGTGTGTCAGAGCACAAAGTTGGCAGCTGGTTATATTTAATTCAGCCCCTCTGAAAAGCACATACAGTCTATACTTTGTTTATAAATATCGTAGGTCCTCCCTGCCCCTAAATATATATTTTGGTGAAGCTGTGGTGCACTATTAATTTTCTGTTTCAAAATGCAAACTAAAGATGCAATAAATATGATGACCTTGATAGTTTTAATGAAATCTTCAATTCTTGCAGCTAACTGTGTTTTGGAAAGTGATTAAGCAATATTTCTCAAACCTGATGATTCTTGGATATTTAGCTATTGTCCTCCAAAGAGTCATCGTTTCACGTTTTCAAAGATGTGCTTTGTGCTGAAGATTCTTGTCAGATATCCTGTGCTTCCAGAGTATTTTTATCTTCAATTTTATTTAATTTTGTTTCATTTTGTTTTCATAAGACAATGTTTCAGATATGTAATGGGGCAAACCACTATAGATTTCTGTTGGATAGAAAAATGAAATGTTACTAATAAGTTTAAATTGACCCTTCGTTGACTATCAGTACTGTTGATACATTTATTAGAATGTATGTCTCAGAAGATGGTTTCTGTTTAAATTTATGGTCAAGTTACAACAACTGAATTCTAATATGGATTAAAAACTCCACATAAATATTTTTCCCCATGCGTCTTGGGTTATAATTTTCCTTTTAGACTTGCAAATATGCTTTTATTGCAATTTTGTCTCCATCTGTACTGTGGAATTACAAGCCTTGTGCTCTTTATCTCTACATTTTCCACTTCTACATGATGCAATTAAGATGCCAATGAAAAATATTGTGAACATTATTCTCAGGACACTTTTACCATATTTGAGCAGTACTAAGTCAGGTGTAACATGGAAAGCTAAGGGTTTCACCTTCTGATTTTGACATAATTGGAAATTTTCTATAATGGTAAGGTGTTTATAGGAAAGTAATGGTAGTTCATGTTTGAGAATTTTTTTATTGCTTTCATTTCCCAATTAAATGATATTTAACACCTGGGAAAACAGCACAGCTCAGATTGTCGAGTTAGTAAACATGAACGATGTAAAAACTTTGTTTGAAATCTAAGTGAGACATTAAACATTTTAGTGCTAGTTTAAGCCATTAAAAGTAAAGTTTAAGTTTACATCATTGTCTCAAGTGTAGCTGTAAAAATCAGATCTAGAGTTTAGAGACATACTTGTTAATTTTGGAGCACAGGTTTATGCTTCTAAATATATTAAAACATTTCTGAATTGAAGTTGAGTTGAATGGAGATTGCTGGCGATGTGATGCTGCACTGAAAAAATTGGTCACACAAAATGTTTATGTGTTTGACTGCATAAGTATTATTTTAGGTCATAAAGGTTATAATAAAATACATTTAACATTGCTTTCTTTTTAGCAAGAGGTCACAGATGCTATTTTTTCTCAGTTTTTAATGCTTTAATTTGAAAAAAAAATGCATCCTAACCATTCCATCCTGTTGGTACAGAGAAATTTTGGTGATTTATTACAAGAGTTTTAAGGAGGGTGGATACATAGTTTTTCAACTGCAAAAATGATGTCATCTCTTCAGTAACTGTTAAAGTGTAATTCTCTGCCTTCATTATCAAGTCCAGGGCAATGTTTATTTTGAATCGTTAACATTATTTAAAGACTGAAAATTCATTGCAATTAGGGAACGCACAGCTTCACAAAAAGTGGTTGTGATTGCAAGGATTCTTTATGTCAGTGAATTTAAAAAGGGAATGGTGGAAGAGATGCATGCCTTTCTAAAGGTATGCTAGAGTCACCTGTGTAGCATTGTAATTATGTACTATCAAACCCCCAAGATGCTGATGATAGGCCTTCTCGGTAAGAATCCTTCTCATAGTGAAGCACTGTTTGTTGATGTTTTGTTCACCGGATATGTTGGGTAGCAGGAAAGGCCTAGAACAGATTTTAAGATTATGCCTACATCTCTAGAAGACTGGTACACTGGCATCATCTTAGGTTTCTAAGTATTATTTAATTCCTCAATTTGGAAAACAGTTTTAATGTTTACAGTGTAAGATACTCATTTTCAGTAACTAGTATTAAAGATTTTTATCTTTGCCTGTCTACTGTAACTTAAGACTTATAGAATAATTTTTTATAAAGTATATGGTATATTGTGTCAATCTTGGAAGGAAAGCTGTTACATATCAATTGTAGGTCATGTATTTTACTATATGTTGCATAGTATTTTGCATTCTATAAATAGGAATGTTAAAACATTTCAGGTCAGCAAAATAAGTCATTTCTAGTCCTCAAAGCAGAAATAATTAGAAATGTTAACATTTAAGTGCTTATCATATGCCAGATACTATTCTTAATATTTTATGTATATTTAGTTGTCATACTGGCTTTATGTGAGATAACTGTCATTATACCAGTGTTGTCCAAGGTTGCCAGTAGGAAATGGCAGAGCCAGGAGGTGGACCTAGGTTTAATCCTATCCATATTCCATGTTACAAATTGACACGATTTTCCATATTAAAAATTTTTCATTTATTTTGTACCTCATTCACATGAATAGTAATGTGACAAACTAAAGTTAATACTTGAAGCATTGCAATATGGAATTTTGCACATTTTTGTTAGCTTTACATTATTTGCTGATAACTTTTGGTAGGAAGGAAAACAGGGAAGGTGATTGCTGCTATTCTGGAATGTGTCCATTGAAAAGAAAATAGGCGCTTTGTCTCCTACAATCTTAGAGAAAGTTTTACATACTTAAGTGGGTACCACAGATAGGTATGTACCTTAAATTCAAATCTACAATTTTACAAAATGTTTTCCTTTGTGTGCCTTTCCTATGTCAAATTAGCCAGAAGGAAGAAGAGACGTAAGAATGGCAGATAAATTTAACAGGTAATGATACAGAGATTGGCCATTACGCCAGCTCTCAGGAGAAAAACAACTAGGATGTCTTGAAACCCTTACATTTAATTTTAGAAATGGCAAATTTGTAAGCGTGTCATTTAAGTAATTCGATGCTCAGTTTTAGGGTCTAAGTTGACCTCGAGTGATCCATGCAAAAATAGCTTTAAAATTATACATGAGGAGCTCAAAGTAAAACTTGTGTATTTTTTAGTAACAATGAAATTGTCAAATTTCAAGATTTTAATAACAGGACAGTTCAACTAATAAACTTTATTGCATACAAGATTTATTGCAATGTGGGAAAATTAAAATTCTCAGTCTCAGAATTCTTTCTGCAGTTGTGATTCTTGAATAAATGCCTCAGCACGATGTCTGGTATGTAGTGGGTGTAGGCACTCAGTAAATCTCAGATGAATGTGCTAAATGATCACTAAGTGTCTTGAAAGAAAATCTTTAAAAGAATTGAACTTCACAAATTGAAATTTGTACTGCACTATTGGGGCTATGACATAGTATAAGGATACTTTTATAAATAGAAGTTACTTGATAGTTGACTGTAGGTAAAAAGTGGAAAATACCAGCTCTTATGTGGTTGCAGATGGGTGTGTGTGTGTGTGTGTGTGTGTGTACAGCATCTTGCTCTGTCATCCAGGCTGGAGTACACTGGCATGATTGTGGCTCACTACACCCTCAACCTCAATCTGGCCTCAAGCGATCCTCCCACCTCAGCCTCTCAAGTAGCTGGGAGCACAAGTGCACGCCACCATGCAAGCTTTTTTTTTTTTTTTTTTTGCTTTAAGTAGAGACAGGGTCTTGCTGTGTTGCCTAGGCTGCCGTCAAACCGCTAGGCTCAAGCAATCCTCCTGCCTCGGCCTGCCAAAGCGCTAGGATAACAGGCATGAGCTACTGTTCCCAGCCGGCATATTGTGTTAAATGCTGACTTCTAAGCCCTCTTGCATAGCATCTCTGTGATAAGAACTTGACCAGTATTAGATCATTTGGTCCTATGGAGATTCTATGAAAAAACTCAGGCTTAGTGACATAAAAATTTTTACGAAATCCCACTAATAGTTAATGGGGTGCAGGAATTTGGACCCAAGTCTCTTAATTCCAAAACCTGTGCTTTTAAAAGCGTGTGTCCCCAGTTACTGGCTGTTTTGGCAGACTGCACAGAACCTTGAAAATTGAATTTGAATCTGAAGGTAGATTTTCTTGGCACGTATTTTGGTGAAAGTTTGCATTGTTTTATTAGAAAATGTTTTTGGAGAACTTGATCTTGTATAACTATAGATCCTTCACAAAAAAATTGGCAATATTAGCTAGGCATATTGGTATATGGTATAAAGTATTTTCTTTCTCATAAGTTTATACAACTGATGTCAGATATCAATACCTACAGAATGAACCTTTTTATTTTCTATACTATCTTCTGTATTAAAAAAAAGATTTTTCTAATGGAGTGGAATTGTAGACTGAAAGAGACTGAGGAAACTTACCTAAAGAGTGAAATCAAGTGAGGAAAAGGACAGAATGTGCATTTGTCCCAGTGCAATTCTAGCAATAGGCAACCAGTGTATGTGTGTGACTATAAAATAGACGGTCACAAACCTATTGCAACGTCTACATCTGATGGGGGAAGAGGGTGCTGAGGAGGCTACCCCTCAGGGCAAGAAAGTCTGTATACATACTGTGTTCGTCCCATTTTAAAGATTCTCCTCTTAAGCTTGCCTACAGACTCTTACGCAATACTCATGAGTCCTTACTTTTTTTTTGTTTGTTTACCAAAATTAGTGTTATCCAAGCTTGTAATAAGGCATCCATATTCTCCAGACTTCCCTTGAGCTAATTAAAAATTAATGCAAGCCACCAGGCGCGGTGGCTCACGCCTGTAATCTCAGCACTTTGGGAGGCCGAGGTGGGCGGATCACCTGAGGTCGGGAGTTTGAGACCAGCCTGACCAACATAGAGAAACTCCATCTCTACTAAAAATACAAAATTAGTCAGGTGTAGTGGCACATGCTTGTAATCCCAGCTACTTAGGAGGCTGAGGCAGGAGAATCACTTGAACCCGGGAGGCGGGGGTTGTGGTGAGCCGAGATCGCACCATTGCCCTCCAGCCTGGGTAACGAGCAAAACTCTCAAGAAAGAAACAAAAAAACTTAATGTAAGCCATTTTCAAAGAAATGAAAGTTTGTAATCATTAAGGCTATACAAGAGTGTTACAGATTTTTAAAAGCAATTCCAAAAGAAGTGTGGCAGGCCGGGCGCGGTGGCTCTTGGAGGCCGGGGGGGCGGATCAGAGGTCAGAGATCGAGACCACGTGAAACCCCGTCTCTATAAAATACGGCGTGGTGGCGGGCGCCTGTAGTCCCAGCTACTCGGAGAGGCTGAGGCAGGAGAATGGCATGAACCCGGGAGGCGGAGCTTGCAGTGAGCCGAGATTGCACCACTGCACTCCAGCCTGGGTGACAGAGCAAGACTCCGTCTCAAAAAAAAAAAAAAAAAAAAAGAAGTGTGGCAAGTGCTTTGGTGTTTTTCAATCTAGCTTCACACCAGATTTTCCTAGAGAAGCTTTACAAAGAAACAAAAAAGTAATGTCCCTTGGTGATTATTATTTAATAAGCCTGAGGTGATTCTTGTGGGCAGCTAAGTTTGAGAACTATTGCTGTAGATCGTACATGGTACAATAAAACATAAACTTCCAGTTTCACTGATTAGATGAGAATGTTGATGTGATTTGCAAGTTGTGGGGTTTTCTTTAACATAATTTATCTGCACTTACAATGCCCCATCTGGTTAAGACAACATGTTGATCAAATGAGGTTTGATTATAATGTGGACCAGTTAATTTCAAGCTACTCATGGTCACAGATCACAGTATTAATCACAGCTAACCAACTCTCAGTGGATCCTAATGGATAGGGGGAGGAAGAGGGAGAATTGGTAATAGTGTCTTCATAGACAAAGGGCAACCTGTGATCTTACAATTTTAATTAGGTATTCTCACTGGGAGAAGTTGAATTTAGAAATCAAGTGTTCAAAGCTCAGTGACCTCTATCCCATTTCTAAGAGTTTAGATAGCAACACTAAAAGAATGATTCTAAATCTAAGAAAAAAAGCGAGTGCCTACTGAACAGATTTGGATTTTTTTTCCCCATAGCAACCATTGGTTGTGAAGCAATTAGATCTGGGTGACAAAAATTGAGATGTTTGTACCACCAACTTTGTAAGATCATAAACATAAGTATAAACCTATTGGCTATTTTTATTGCAACCTAGATGGTGCAGTGTTTCTACTGAGATTTAATCTTTGATGATTGTCAATTTAATCTGACAGGAGGTGACTCCCTTAAGAACCATGGTACTCCCTAATACTCAAAAGTTACTTTTGGGTTTGTTTGTTTTTTTTTTCAAGACAAAGTCTTGCTCTGTTGCCCAGGCTGGAGTGCAATGGCATGATCTTGTCTCACTGTAACCTTTGCCTCCTGGGTTCAAGTGATTCTCCTACCTCAGCCTCCCAAGTAGCTATGATTACAGGCGTACAACCACCACACCCAGCTAATTTTTGTATTTTTAATAGAGACAGGGTTTCACCATGTTGGCCAGGCTGGTCTGGAACTCCTGACCTCAGGTGATCCACCCGCCTCAGCTTCCCAGAGTGCTGGGATTACAGGTGTGAGCCACCACGCTCGGCCCCAAACATAACTTTTGGATTATTTCTCACTAATGAGCTTTCATAGAATGATCCATATTCTCTTGAGCCACAAATTAAGAAAAATACATGTTTGTAAAACTTTTATTTCTTGTAAACAAAATGAGACTCATAAAACTAATTTCATCAAATTGGTACACAGATTAAGGTCTTAAATATGTAAGAAAACCTATGAACTCTGGTAAAATCAAACTCCAATTCTCGAGATTGGTTAAGCAGGAAGGGCCCCCTTCCAGCTTGTACTTTGGCCCCTAAAGATGCACCTTCCCTTTGGAGACTCACTAATTATTGCTGTTCTCATGACCCTGGCCACAGTAATTTCTCCTTCAGCCTGCATGTGGATACACAGCCTATTAGTGTTTACTTCTCCATATAAATTTCCTTTTCCATAGGACTTAACAATACATGCAGTGGCAGTACTGAGTGATGCATGGCTTTGTCACTACTGTGGGAGACTTTCCCTTCTACAACCTCTCTTAGAAGATTGAAGCTTAAATTCCCAAAGGAGCAGCTGGTGGCATGCTGTCACTGTAACAGCTCTTAGCAGGGTATCTGTCACTTAGTGAGTTCTCAATAAATGCTGACTTCATTCTGACCCACTAATGACAACAGCATTCATTTATGAGACAATGGGGGGTCCCCCTACTTTTGTAGAGTTAATGGTCTTGCATATGAACCCGAGCTGTCTCATTAGCTTGATTACATCATGCTGTAATCAACTGAGCTTATTGTGTAGAAACTTTGATTTATAAACGAAGCCAGATCATAGTATCCTCCCCTCTTTTGCTAATGTAACTTCCTGAAATATACAAATTATCTACTAAGAACTTCCTGT
This sequence comes from Hylobates moloch, assembly GCF_009828535.3. Taxonomy (NCBI): domain Eukaryota; kingdom Metazoa; phylum Chordata; class Mammalia; order Primates; family Hylobatidae; genus Hylobates; species Hylobates moloch. Next base: position 17,357,813 of record NW_026652276.1, read on the forward strand.
AGTCCTTAAAAATCCCATTTTCCTCACTTTTTGCAATCAATATGACCCAAAAAGAACTAAAACAGCTGTGAAAAGTCACACTACTGAAATCTATTTTTGTGTAAATGTTTTTTGCACTGTATGCATGTATGAATATGTGTGCACATTAGTGTGCACATTTGTATATGCATGACGAATGACATCAAATCTTTAGACAGCTGAAGGGCAGATTGGTAATTTTTTCTTTAGATTGATATCTGTTATAAAGAACTAGATACACAGTTCACCAAATGGCAAACCACATAGTAATAAAATGAGTCTAAACCCTGATTTTATTTCACTACTTTTACCTTTGTTAAGAAACAACGTATTATTAAATAAAATTCTATATTAGACAAGAAAAGTATATACACGAACAAGGCCATATAGATGGAACTTTTTAGGAAATGTGTTTACTAAGAAATAAAATGTTTTCAAGTTAATTTCCCATTGCTAAATGCATCATTATCAGGTGACATGCTGTGAATACCTCCCTTCCTTGGTAAAAATACTAGAAATATATAAAATATATAAAGAAGTCTACATATATACAAAAATATTGTTTATCTAGCACAGCCAAAGATTTACATGATTTATGCAATGGCTGTGAGTTGCCCCCCTTTTCACTGTGCTAGACTCTCAAAGCCTCTTTGCTTCTCTCGTGCTAGAGACTGGGAAGCAAAATCACTAACGTGGCAAAATGGCTATGCAGGAGTCAATGAGGATGAAACAGAAGGAAGGGAGCAAGGAAGGGCTTGGTGTTGTAAGAGTTTGTTTAGATGTGGTAAGACAATTTGGGTTTAGATTCTGAAGTGCAGAGAAAATCTAACCTCCAGATTAATGATGTGTAACTGTATAATTTAAAATTGCTGGCCAGGGGAGGTGGCTCACGCCTGTAATCCCAGCACTTTGGGAGGCCGAGGCAGGCAGATCACTTGAGGTCAGGAGTTTGAGACCAGCCTGGCCAACATGGTAAAACCTCGTCTCTACTAAAAATTCAAAAAGTAGCTGGGTGTGGTGGTGCACACCGGTAATCTCAGCTACCTGGGAGGCTGAGGCAGAAGAATCGCTTGAATCTGGGACGTGGAGGTTGCAGTGAGCCAAGATCATGCCACTGCACTCCAGCCTGAGTGACCAAGTGAGACTCCAAGTTTGTGGTATTTGTGTTAGAGCAGCCTGAACAGACTAAGACACATTCTCACCATAGAGAAAAGAACTTGGGATTTGACCACAGTCTAAATGGTACAACTGCCAGATGTAGCCTTCTGTTTGCCAGTCGAGGACACTTGACTCCTTAATTGCATTGAATTCATCCACTATGTAGCATTTTCTTTTGAAAATTCTGATCTACAAATAGTGACAAACATTTGTATTTTTCTTGAATTTAATGGAAATCCAACCATTGTAAGTCAACTTCTTGTGGTTAGGTATGAGTTGTTTCCTGATGTAGAACCCAAATGACGTGGTTTGGATTTGTGTCCCCACCCAAATCTACTGGCAAATTGTGATTGGATCATGGGGGCGGATTCCCTTCTTGCTGTTCTCGTGGTAGTGAGTGAGTTCTCATGAGATCTAGTTGTTTAAAAGCGTATAGCAACTCCCCCTTCTCTCTCTTTCTCCTGCTCCTGCCATGTAAGATGTGCCTACTTCCCCTTCACCTTCTGCCATGATTGTAAGTTTCTTGAGGCCTCCCCAGCTGTGCTTCCTATACAGGCTGTGGAACTGTGAACCAATTAAACAGTTTTTCTTTATATATTTCCCAGTTTCAGGTAGTTCTTTGTAGCAATGCAAGAATGGACTAACACACCAAGACACCTGTATATCTTCTAGTCCTTCCCAAGCAGGCTTTCAATTTCCTGGAGTCCCTGGAGTGATTGGACGTATTTTCATACATCCCCACCCCCCAAAACTTTTTTTTTGTTGTTATTGTTTATTATTTTCTTAATTTTGAATCTGTGTCAGAATGAAAGCTACTATGAAATGGGTTGTTTTTGCCTGAGTATATAAATTTCCTGTTGTTGCTGTAACAAATTGTCACAGACATAGCGGGTTAAATTTATTCTTTTACAATTTGGAAAGTTAGATGTTCAAGATAAGTCTCACTAGTCTAAAGTCAAGGTGTCATTTGGGTTGGTGCGTCTTGGAGGCACAAGGGGAGAATCCGTTTCTTTGCCTCCAACTGCCTCCAGGGGCTGCCTACATTCCTTGCTTATGGGTTCTTCCTCCATCTTCTAAGCTAGCAGTGTAGCATCTTCAAATCTGTCTCCTCTTGCACTTTTTTTTTTTTTGAGATGGAGTCTCTCTCTGTTGCCCAGGCTGGAGTGCAGTGGTGCGATCTTGGCTTACCACAACCTCCGCCTCCTGGGTTCCAGCGGTTCTCCTGCCTCAGCCTCCCAAGTAGCTGGGACTACAGGTGCCGCCACACCCAGCTAATTTTTGTATTTTTAGTAGAGACAGGGTTTCACTATATTGGCCAGGCTGGTCTCAAATTCCTGACCTCGTGATATGCCCGCCTTGGCCTCCCAAAGTGCTGGGATTACAGGCGTGAGCCACCGTGCCTCCTCTTGTACTTTTTTCTGCTGTCACAGACTCTCTCTCCTCCTAAGAACCCTGTGATTACCTTAGGCCCACGGCTAACCCAGGCTAATCATGCCTCTCGAGATTTTTAACGTCATCACATCTGCTAAGTCCCATTTGTCATATAAAATAACATACAGGTTCTGGGGATTAAGATATAGACATCTTGGGGGGCCATTATATAGCCTACCACACCAAGTAAACAAATTATTTTATCTTTTTCTGCAATGTCAGATTTGTAATTAGTTTAGTGAACCATATGTCAAGGTTTATTTTCTTTATAGATAGAAGCCTGAAAAGTTTAATAACTTCCACACAGTAATGTCATCAGAGTTTATTAAAGTAAGATCAAGACGTATCAATGTGAGATCAGCATGTAAATTCTGTTTTGTTTTTCTCATATTGACATTTCTTTTCTTCTGTTACTCTACAACATGAAATATTATTTCTGAATTTTTTTAAAGGCCACCCTTTTACATGATTGTACAATTCATTTGAAGAAGGCCATGTAAAGGTGTTTTTGCCAGTAAAAACTCATGTAAAATTAAGTCCAACAGTATAATTTTATATCTTAATTCTTTTCATGCTGATGGCAATATATTTGATAATTTATCATCCTTGGGTTTGGAATATTAAAAGTAACTTGAAGAATTGATGTAGAATTAGCTGGTTGATTTAGCTGGTAGCTATCAATAATCCACAACATGCAAAGCACCCAACTGTCATAATCTGTTTTGTGTTACTATAAAAGAATACCTGACACTGGGTAATTTATAAAGAAAATATGTTTATTTAGCTCATGGTTCTGCAGGCTGGGAAGTTCAAGATTGGGCAGCTGCCTCTTGTGACTTCTGGTGAGGGCCTCATGCTGTGTAAAAACATGGCAGAGAAATGGAAGGGGAACCAGGCAAGTGCGAAAGGGGAAAAATATGAGGAGCAACTTTGCTTTATAACAAGACTTTCTCAGGAACTAATCTATTCCCACAAGAACTAATCTATCCCATGAGAATTAACTCAGTCTCAAGAAAAAGACATTAATTCATCTTAATAACCCAATGACTACTTACAGGCACCAGTTCCCAACACTGCCACATTCGGGACGAAGCCTCAATATGAGTTTTGGTGGGGACAAACCATATTCAAACCATAGCATTAACCAACCACTTTAAAGAATGTACCATTGAATGGGAGAAGCGAGACAAATGACATGAATTTATAGCAATATGGGAAGTTCAAGCACTACTTAGGAAAGAGGCAATAAATCCAGAAAGACTTTGTATTGTTCCTTGCTCCTTCAATATTTCATTTTCACATGCCTACAATTGGGAAAAATTAAAAAATAAGGAGTGAATTGGAAGATGCTGTTTTTTTAAAAAAATTAATAGACTTTGTTTTTTAAGAGCAATTTTAGATTTACAGGAAATTTAGCAGAAAGTACAGAGTTCCCAAGTTCCCATATACCCCTTCTCTCTCCTGCTATGGGTTTTGACAAGTGCATAATGTTACGTATCCACCATTACAGTATCATACAGAGTAGTTTTGCTGCACTAAAAATGCCCCATGCTCATCTTTTCATTCCTTTCCTCCTCCTCTCAAACATCTACTAATTTTTTTTAGTCTCTATAGTTTTGCCTTTTTCAAGACATCATATAGTTGGAATCATACAGCATGTAGCCTTTCAGACTGGCTTTGTTCACTTAGCAATACACATTTAAAGTTCCTCCATGTCTTTTTATTGCTTGATAGCACATTTCTTTTTTATCATGGGATAGTGTTCCATTGTATGGATGTACCATAGTTTCTTTACCCATTCACTTATTAAAAGACATCTTGGTTGCTTCCAGATTCTTTTGTAATTATGGATAAATCTGCTATAAATGTCAGTGTGCAGGTTTTGTGTGGGTGTAAGTTTTCAACTCACTTGGGTAAATACCAAGGAGCAGGATTCCTGGATGATAGCTTTATAAGCTATCTTTAGCTTTATAAGGAACTGCCAAACTGTCTTCCAAACTGGCTGTACAATTTTGCATTCCCCATCAGCAATGAATGAGAGTTCTTGTTGCTTCGTATACTTCCTGGCATTTGTTATCATCAGTTTGGGGATTTTATCCATTATAATAGGCATGTCATGATATCTCATTGTTATTTTTAATTTTCAGTTCCCTGATGACGTATGATGTTGAGCATCTTTTCATATCTTTTTGCCATCAGTAGATCTTCTTGATGAGTTATGTGTTCAGATATTTTGCCCACTTTAAAATTGGGTTGTTTTCTTACTGTAGAGTTTTAAGAGTTCTTTGTACATTTTGTATGTAAGTCTTTTATCAGATACATGTTTTGCAAATATTTCCTCCTAATTTGTGGCTTGTCTTTCATTCTTTTAACAGTGTGTTTTACAGGGAAGTCTGACAGTTTAGTAAATTCCAGCTTTCATTTGTTTCTCTTATAGATCACGCTTTTGATGTTGAAGCTAAAAACTCATTGTCAAACCCCAGGTCACATAAATTTTCTTCCAAGTAATTTTCTGAAAGTTTTAGAGTTTTGCATTTTGTATTAAATATACTGTTGACCCTTGAACAACATGGTTTTGAATTTTGAGGCTCCACTTATATGTAGATTTTTTTTCAAACAAATGTGGATGGAAACTCTAAAATGCAATATTTGTGAGATGTGAAACCCATGTGTATGGAGGGGTGACTTTTTGTATACACAGGTTCCACAGGGCCAAAGGCAGATGAGCATGCATGGATTTGGGTATACATGGGGTGGGGGTGGGGAGATCCTGGACCCAATCTCCAGTGTTTACTGAGGGACAATTGTATAATCCATTTGAGTTAATTTTTGTGACAGGTGCAAGGTTTGTGTCTACGTTCTTTTTTTTTTGCATGTGGATGTCAGTACCATTTATTGCAGGAATTCTCTTTTTCCATTGAATTACTCTTGTTCCTTTGTCAAAAATCAGTTGGGTATGTATTTCTGTGTTCTCTATTTTGTTCCATTGATCTATTGGTCTATTTATTGGCCCATACCATGCTGTCTTAATTATTATAGCTCTATAATAATTATTGAAGTCGGGTAGTGTCAGGCCTCTAACTAGAATGTTTGGTTTTTGATATGGCTCTTACACGTTTCCATGAAATATGACTGTTTAGAAGTTCTTTCTTGAAAAATTTATTTTTTTCTATATAGTGAACACCGTCATGTTACATTTTATTACACCTCCAAATTCTAGAAAATTTTCTTTCTAACCTCATTTACCTGCAGAACAATTTGACTGGTATCAATCCTTTCTGAATTGGAAAGGACTATTACCTAGTATGGGAAAAAAGGTAGTCCTCTTTCTAAACTCTGATTGTTTGCATAAAATGGATTGTTACATTGAATGTAGTATGCCTAAGCCGCTCTCATTCCACAATTCTTATTATCAGGGAAATGTGAGCATAGTGCAGACTAAGAACATGCCATCTTGGTCTCTATCCTTCTCCAAGTTCTTCACCCACGTGTCTCACTGATGTGGAAAGAAAATGCTCTCTCATCACTGAAAACTAGAGATGGGTACCATCTTCAACGCTGGTGCCACAGACATCAACTGAGATGATACAAATGAGACTGACATATTTGCCATCAGTTATCTTGCAGGGGAAAGCTCACTTACCAAGTAGTTTCCTCAGGCCAATGTAAGAAAATAATAACTCCCATGAGCTTCCAAAGTTCAGGGCAGATCACCTCTAAATTACAGGAGATAAAATTGCCCCAACATACTCACCAGCCTAAGGTAAAACCTAAGATGGGGCCTCCTGCAGTGAGACCACCATGAAGACTGAGAGCCCATGTCCCCAACAATAAGATACAATTAGGCTCTATGATTGCAGGTGAGGATGGGGCCAGCAGCAACCACGCACGGGTCCTGAATAGCATCAACCACTGGAAGACAGGATGCCAAACTGAAGAGTTGATAAATGGCCCCAGTAAGACAGAATTAATGCAGAAAGCAAAAGATAATTTAACAATATTTAAATGTATGTCTTCAAGGATATTGCAACAATAAATCTTTACGGTCAGGAAAAAGCACCAACCAAAAAATAAAAATAAAAAATAAGAAAGACTTCTTAGAAATTAAAAAAAACATAATTGTCAAAAAATTCCTTAACACATTAGAAGCACTGAATGGGATGAAGATTCCCAACAACGAAAATATTTTGAAGGGTAAAGAACTCTTCCAGAGTGCAGAGCTAAACAATCAAGAAAGAGAATTTAGAAAAGAAAAGGTGAGACATAAAGAATAGACCAAAGAGGCCCCATATTCGTGAAATAGGAGTGTCAGGAAACAAGCAAATGGATGATAAGCCATAAATAAACACAAAGACCAGCCTGAGCAACATAGGGAGACCCTGTCTCTTCAAAAAGTTTTAAAATTAGCTGGGCACGGTGGCACGCATCTGTGGTCCCAGCTACTAGGGAGGCTGAGATAGGAGGATTGCTTGAGGCCAGGAATTTGAGGCTGCAGTGAGCCATGATTGCACCACTGCACTCCAGCCTGGGTGACCAAGTGAGACTCTGTCTCAAATAAACCAAACAATAAAAACAACAACAACAAACCCTCCAAAACAAACAGAAAATTTCCTGGCTGGGCACAGTGGCTCATGTCTGTAATCCCAGTGCTTTGGGAGGCCAAGGAAGGAGGATGGCTTGAGCCCAGGAGTTTGAGACCAGCCTGGGCAAAACAGCCAGAACCCATCTCTAAAACAATGAAATAAAAACATTAACCAGGCATGGTGGTGTGCACCTGTAGGGCTATGTACTGGGACTCTGAGGTGGGAAGATCATTTGAGCCCAGGAGTTAAAGGCTGCAGTGACCTAAGATCAATGTCACTGCACTCCAATGTGGGTGACAGAGCATGACCCTGTCTCAAAAAAAAAAAAAAAAAAACTCCTCAAGTTTAAGAATGGCATGAACTCTAACTCAAAATGCCTCACAAATGTTCAGTACGAATATTTAAAAAGTTGAAACAAATTGAAAAACATACATTTGATTTCTCAGGATAAAATGTGTTTTCCAAACTGACAAATACAATAAACCGTTTGCCTACAAGGGAAAAAGAAGCTGACTGACATCAGAATTCTTGTCACCAATACCAAATTCCAAATGCAGTGTGGAGCAAAGTTGGCAATTTCTGAGGAAAACATATTTGCTGAGAGTTCTATACCAGACAAACAATGGGGCATCTCTGAGGGCAAAAGAAAGCTGCTTATGAACCAGCCACAAAACTTTCTAAACAGAGTTATTTTGGAATTCTCCAGCCAAAAGTAAATTTGTATCCAAATTCAAATTTGCAAAACTGTGAGCCAGTGAACATGTAACAAACAATGATGAGCAAAAAAACTCACTCTCCGTCCTAGACCTACTGTATCAGAAACTTCCATTTAATCAGATTCCCAGGAGAGAAGCTCTGCTTAAAGCAGTTCTGAATTCCCTTCCAACTGCCATCTGCTGAATGGTAGGACAAATTTTAAATTTTAGTCCAATTTAGTTTTATGCAAATTTGGCTTAAAACAACAATTGATGCACTCTCTAAGCTTAACTTGGTTTACGGGAGGCATGACTGTGCAGATTTTGGTTTCATTGCACCTTCCCTGATCTTTTCTAGCTTGGTATCTGGAACATGGAGTGGAGCTGAGAGAGTCTTGTGTTGTTTTCGGGTGAAAAAAGCCTTCTGATCTTGAGTTGGTCCTTGGGTGTTGATATGGTTTGGCTGTGTCCTCACCCATATGGGGGCCCAGTGGGAGATAATTGAATTAGGGGGGTGGTTTCCCCCATACTGCTCTCATAGTAGTGAATAAGTCTCACGAGATATGATGGTTTTATCAGGGGTTTCGGCTTTTGCTGCTTCTTCTCTCTCTTTGCCTGCTGCCATCCATGTAAGACATGACTTGCTCCTCCTTGCCTTATGCCATGATTGTGAGGCCCCTCCCCAGCCACGTGGAACTGTGAGTCCATTAAACCTCTTCCTTTTGTAAATTGCCCAGTCTCGGGTATGTCTTTATCAGCAGCGTGAAAACGGACTAATACAGGTCTGCACTGGCTGGAATCTGCCAAGAGGTGGATGGTCCCATCCAACTCCCAGTATCCCCTACCTGCATCTGGCTTCCGGAAGGGGTGAACTCATGGTTTATTCATTCTAGGCTCCAAGAGGTTCACTTGCCCCTCCCTACTGCCTCATAGGCCTTCTCTCAATTTTCAGTGAAGTTGCAGCCCCTCACCCACATCCTCCATCCCCACTTTAGCCCATGCCCCCCCACCACAGACTTTGCCCTACCTGCTGCTTGTTAATTCAGTGTCCCCCTATCTCTGAAGATGTGAACAAGGGTGGGGGCCTCACACTTAGGTCCCCACTCCTGGCTGCATAACTACACGGCCCATCTTCTTATGTTTCCTAGGGCTTCCCTTGTTTGAACTGGGCCATCCTGGCCTTCAGGCTCCTTCCACATCCCCGCTGGGAATAGAGGCCTCATAGTCATTTTAACATGGGTTTTCCTCACCAAGCCAAGGCTCCAAGAAGAGGACTTTGGGACACCCGTGTGACTTCCTCCTGCTGTGCCTCAGTCTCCTTTTGCCTCTTTGTCTTGCCCTTCAGCACCAGAAGGGACAAACCCCCCATTTACTTCCTCTGTTGGTTATCCTCCACTTGTCTGATTGTAGCCTCCTGGTTAAACCCTAATGGCAGACAAGATGATTTTCTATGAACTCTGGGAAAAATTCCACATCTTTCTGATCTACGCCTAGCATTTGATATAGTAAGTGGTAGCAAAGGAGTTTAGGCATTTCTTTGTTTTCTACTGACTTTTAAGCTTATTCGCCTATTGTCTTACTGCAAAATGCCATTTAAATGTCAGAAACTGAACACTCTTTGTTCATCATTACATTTCTTCTCTGTGGAAGAATCTTAATAATTCTCATTTTAAAACGTCTCTTGATGGTGAATGAACACCTTAGATTCAAATATGTGACAAATAGAAGAGAAAAGCATATAAATGTTTTAAAAAACATTGCCTGCACTATGCTAGTTAAACTATGATTAAGTCTAAATCATTTTCATAGGGGAATTATGAAGTTTTACAGGCTGTAAAAAAGAATTTTAAAAATAAGAGTGGCATAATATAAAAAAGTAAAAAAGAATTTAGTAAAATTCTTACAGACCTACTTTCTCTCGATGGGCAGTGAAGCAAGGTTAGACATTAATAAATAAAAAGATGACAAAATCATGCCATTTGGAAACTTAAGACTACTCTTCTAAAACACTCCTATCAGGCTGAGTGTGGTGGCTCATGTCTGTAATCCCAGCACGCTGGGAGGCCAAAGTGGGAGGGTCATTTTAGCCCAGGAACTTGAGGCTGGAGTGAGCTATGATCGCACTACTGCACTCCAGCCTAGGTGACAGAGTGAGAGCCTATCTCTAAAAAATAAAAATAAAAATAAAATAAAATAATAATAATAAAATTAAAATTAAAACACTCCTGTCAGAAAGGAAATAAAAATTGAAATTATGATCTCTTTATAACTGAATGACAATGAGAATATTAGATGTCAATAACTACAGAATTTGGCCACAGCCATACACTGAAGAAAATTCAGGGTAAAATGCTTTTATTATTTTATAATGGAGTCTCACTCTGTCACCCAGGCTGGAGTGCAATGGTGAGATCTCAGGTCACTGCAATCTCTGCCTCCTGGGTTCAAGCGATTCTCCTGCCTCAGCCTCCCGGGTAGCTGGGACTACAGGCATGTGCCACCATGCCTGGCTAATTTTTGCATTTTTTGTAGAGACGGGGATTCACTATGTTGGCCAGGTTGGTCTCAAACTCCTGACCTCAGATGATCTGCCCTCCTCAGCCTCCCAAAGTGCTGGGATTGCAGGCATGAGCCACAGTGCCCGGCCAATGCTTTTGTTATTAAATAAGAAAGAGACTAAGCATTCAATTCAAGCATGTAATGAAACAACCACAAAACAAGTCAGAAGAAAAGAAAATGATATAATGAAATTAAAACTAGAAACAAATGGGTGAGCAAACAAAATAGAAGTGATGGATAAAACCAAGAGTTTTGCCTTAGCAGAAACAAATTGGTTCTCAAGTTCATCTGAAAGTAAATGGAGACTGTTGGTTAAGGAGGTCAGATTGGACACATGCATTTAATCTCCACTCCCTATTGACATTCTACAAAAATGAGAGTAAAGGAGTCTTTAGTTGTTTATTTGTTTGCTTTTTGCATAATCCTCAGGGACAAAGAGGTCAAGAGAAAGCAGTAAGGAAAGTCAGGATCTGCAGAGAAGTTCCTAGAAAGCTGACTCATCAATGGGCAGTGGAGAAAATCATGCAGCAATTGATTGACTCTACAGAGCCTTCCAAACTCACAGGATTGGACCTATCAAGAAGCCATGAAAGTGGATGAAAAGACCAGAGAGGATTATTTGCTAGTCTGTTTAAGAAGTTAGACCTTCAGTATCTTTTCTAGCTCTCCACAGAGCCTTAACTGGCTCTCTTCCACTTTCAGATTTGGACTGAAGTTGTTGGTTTTCCTGGAGAGAATAAAACAGAGGGCACCAGAACAAGTTGAGGGTGAAGATCTCTTTCTGAAAATGGAGAGGTAAATGAAAGTTGATGTATTAAACCTGAGACTTGAAGCCCACTTCCCCAGGAGAGCTCTCAGAATGCTGGCAGCCAGGTAGATGAAAACTCTAGGCAGGTGGACTGGGTTTCCCCCAAGACAAGAGACACAGAGATGTTTACATCAGGAGTGCCCTAAAGAAATGGCCCAGCCAGAGCTTTGCAAAGTGAAGACAGTGGTCAACAAACCTCACACTCAGAGCTTCCAATCTGCCTTTGGATGCCTATTCTAACAGCTAATGACAAAAGCATAAAATCTGAGAGACCAAGACAAACAGAGAAACTTACTTAGAAGCACAGAGAGACTCTTCAGGGAGAAGGAAAATGCGCAAGAACTATCTTCAGAGAGCTAACAGAAGATATGGTATTAATGAAGCAAGAACAGGATGCTCTAAAAATAAAAGATATTTAGAGAGTTAAGAGCTCTTAGAAATTAAAAATATCATCATAGAAATGAAAGACTCAATAGAAGAATTGGGAAATCAAGTTGAGGAAATTTACTGGAAAGCAGGGAGGAAACGTGAGAAAAAAGATTGAGAACTGGCTCAGGATGTTAGATATCTAAATGGAATTACAGAAAGAGAGAATAGAAAAAAAAAAAAGAGGAAAGACAAAGAAACAGTTCTGTCCTAGGGTTAAATGAGTTTTTCACATGGAATGGGCCTACCAAGTACTCAAAGTAGACACAGTCCAAAGTCTATCATTATGATAACAAAATTTCGTAACACTAGGAAGAGAGAAAAGAGCTTACAAATTTTCCGACAGAGAGGGAAAGGCTTCATACAAATATCAAACATCAGAATGAATGATATTCTTGACAGTAATATTGGAAGGTAGAACACAATAAGGAAGTGCATTCCAAATTCACAGGAGAATGACAGTTTCCCAAGAAACATGAAAAAAGCTGCTCCATATCAGTAATAAAAGAAGACAATTGGCCGGGCATGGTGGCTCACGCCTGTAATCCCAGCACTTTGGGAGGCCAAAGCAGGTGGATTACTTGAGGTCAGGAGCTCAAGACCAGCCTGGCCAACGTGGTGCAACCCTGTGTCTACTAAAAATACAAAAAAAATTAGCCAGGCATGGTGGCACACTCCTGTAATCCCAGCTACTCGGGAGGCTGAGGCAGGAGAATTGCTTGAGCCCAGGAGGCAGAGGTTGCAGTGAGCCAAGATCGTGCCACTGCCCTCCAGCCTGGCCGACAGAGTGAGACTCTGTCTCAATAAATAAATAAATAAATAAATAAATATCAAAAATATTAATACTGCTCAGTGTTGGCAAAGGTACAGGAAAACAGACACAGCGTTCAGTTGTTTGAAACAACTAAAATATACCAGGGTCCACATTACCTGCAGGAGGTACCAAAGGTCATTCTGATGTAAAATTGTTTTGTTCTGGGTTTGACATTGGACTTGAGAGTTAGAAAATCCAGGAGCTATTTCAATTCATTCATGATTAATCCAAGAAACCTGATTTATTAATTTTATGCTTATTATGTTCTGGAAGTTATGCATAGGCTTATAATGATACTTAAGATTCAATCTCACTCTCAGTGAGATCTTGGGATTCCTGCAAGTTTGGGCTTCACTTATGCAATCTGTACAATGAAGGCATTGGGCTTAGATGACTTAGATGGTTTCTCCAGTGTCTTACAGGCTTACATGTTATATTTTTGAATTGCTATAAAGCATGTTTTGCAAACTCTGACACCAAACAATGTTTTGCATTCCTATAGCACAGATAAACCATGTTTATAGTAGCCTTACTCTTTCTCCATTGGGCCTTAGGTGGTACAGTGATGTCCAAGTGACTCGTGACCTCTCACTTCTTCCACTTTTCCAGGTAGAAGATCAGCCTTGCTCAGCCTCCTGGATTAGGAGATGTTTTAAGAAAAGGAGAATTTGCATCAAAGTTCTGACATTAATTGTTTGAGGAAAAGAGGTAGTTTTCCTAAAAATTCCCCTAAAGCCCATAGGATATGTTCTTTTCCAAATAATGAGTGGGCCGGGGGCAGTGGCTCACACCTGTTGTCCCAGCACTTTGGAAGGCCAAGGTGGGCAGATCAGTTGAGGTCAGGAGTTCGAGACCAGCCTGGCCAGCATGGTGAAACACTGTCTCTACTAAAAATGCAAAAGTTAGCCTGATGTGGTGGTGCACGCCTGAGGTTGCAGACAGCCGAGATGGTGCCACTGCACTCCAGCCTGGGCAACAGAGTGAGACCCTGTCTCAGAAAAAAAAAAAAAAAGTTATATCCAGTCAAAATCCTAGAATCAGGTCAATGACTGTTTTTGATTACCTGTTCTAACTCTAACGGAGATATGCCAAGGAAAGTGAATAACGTAGTAAACTTTAAAAAGTAAGTTCAGACATGTTCCTTACTGGCATATTTTAAAAAGGGATTCTAACATGCAGCCTCAAATATTTCTGAGAATTAAGTAAACATGTTAAATGAAGGAAAAAAATCTCTTAGATATTCTCATAAATGACAAAACTCTACCATAAATGAAAATCAATTTAAGATAATTAAAATTGACCTTTAAAATAAACTAAAACTTCAAACGTTATGTTAAAAAAATTTAAAAAGGGTGAGACTGAAGATTTTGAAATTAACATGTTCTATTTCACAATTTTACTTATAGAATAATCTCATCATTCATAAATATAGAAACAGGAAAGGAGTTGCTTTATTTGGGGAAAAAAATATTTCTCATGGTAGTGTTTCTCAAAGTGTCATTCATGAGCTACTTTTCTCAAAATTATCTGTGATGCTTGCTAAAAACACCCTGATGTCTGGACTTCTTCCCACACCACTGAATCAGAATCTCTGAATGGTGGGCCTGGGAATATTTAAATTTAACAATATCCACAAAGTATTCTATTGCACACTAAAATTTGAAAACACTGCCTTAGACAGCTATTAAAATTTGTATGTAAATGTCACGGATGGGCAGCCTTTGTCCATGTTAGAGTTTGTATGTATATGTGATTTTTTTTAAATGGTGGTATTTTTGAGTTATTGTCCTATATAATTATTTAGTTAGTTAGTTATGTTTTTTGAGATGGAGTCTCTCTCTGTCGCCCAGGCTGGAGTGTAGTGGCGCGATCTTGGCTCACTGCAACCTCTGCCTTCCGGGTTCAAGTGATTCTTCTGCCTCAGCCTCCTAAGTAGCTGGGACTACAGGCACGTGCCACCACTCCTGGCAAATTTTTGTATTTTTAGTAGAGAGGAGGTTTCACCATGTTGGCCAGGCTCATCTCCAACTCCTGACCTCAAGTGATCTGCCTGCCTCGGCCTCCTAAAGTTCTGGGATTACAGGCGTGACCCCCTGCACCCAGCCAAGAATTTATGTATTAATATTTTATTTTAAATTTTATAATTGCTTTTAGACAATTATTTCAAGTCATTAAACATATATGCAAATATGTATATATATATGTATTTGTGTGTATATGTATGTGTGTATATATGTACACACACACACACTCTCACACACACACATATTCCTCAAGTTTTTTATGCTACCATAAACTTTTGTCAGGAGCTTGAGTGTCTGTGAGAGGAACCAGATAAGAGAGAACAATAGTGTATTAAGGGAAGAGAGTGTGAAGGAGAGATGAGAACCAAGAAATCCATCTATGATGACTTTGTAGATCTGCCTGGGGATGCCACACTCCACTTCTTCACATTCATGTGAGACATGGGGAAGGCCAAGGGTTGAGAACAGAATGCCCTTCTCATGAGAAGAGCAGTCTGATTTTCTTGAGTGGCACAGTTAAGACCCAAAAATACAGTGGTTAAAAGAAATGGGCCAGGCGTGGTGGTTCACACCTGTAATCCCAGCACTTTGGGAGGCCGAGGCGGGCAGATCATGAGGTCAAGAGATCGAGGCAATCCTGGCCAACATGGCGAAACCCCGTCTCTACTAAAAACACAAAAATTAGCTGGATGTGGTGGTGCGCACCTGTAGTCCCAGCTACTCGTGAGGCTGAGGCAGGAGAATCGCTTGAACCCAGGAGGCAGAGGTTGCAGTGAGCTGAGATCCCGCCACTGCACTCCAGCCTGGGCGACAGAGCAAGACTCCGTCTCAAAAAAAAAAAAGGAAGAAATAGAATGTTGGAGGGGACTGGCAGGTGGAAAATTTCAGACTTAACATGGTAAGTAATAGGAAGCCACTGTAGCTTCCAAGTGAGGCATCTATCAGACAGGTCCTGGAAAACAACTAGATAAGTAAGTTTAAATCAAGCAGGGGGAAAAAAGATTAAATGCCTTTTAACAATCACCATTAAAATTAATTAAAATATCCAAAGTAGAAATATAATTTGGATTTTTCCCAATCTCGACAAAATAAAATATTTGATTCTAGAAAACCACTGGTCTTACTACTTTTAGATGATTCATTCTTATTCTAATCATGCTCCCCAGTTAAAAATATAGCATATCAGGATTTGAATCTGATTTTAAGTTCTTAAACTTTAAGTTGACTGTATAAAAGCTAGAGAAAAAATATTTAATTAGTATAACATTTAATGTTTTATAGAAGAAAATTTTGCTCTACGAGGTCCCAAATAATGTGTACCACCAAAGTTTTTATTTAAAACACAGACAATAATACATGAATTTGCTTGAAGAATAATATTCTCTCCCATTGGGTCTTGTCAGCAAATGTCTAATATTAGTTTCTAAAAAGAGCCCACTGTAGCATTGATTAGTTTTTGCTATTTTTTTTGGAAATTAAGAGTGGATCGTGGAAAGAACATTCGTTATTAATTTACAAACTGAGTTTGGGGTGAGACCTCAGGGCAGGGGCACAATCTTTCTGTGTGTAACTTAAACAAGGTAGTTTGGGCCAAACTGATTGGTCCAATCAAGCTCTTCAATCAAATGTTCATCCATGTGTGTGTTTTTCCAACTTTTTTTTACCATTGGTTTATGTGACTTGGCACATAAAATACTTGGCGCCATGTGTATAGTCATATACAGGGCATATTTGTCACCACACTGTCACTATGATCTATGGTCATATGGGGTCACCTGACACATTTATATAACCTGCCTAGCCTCTTATGGCATTTGAATCAGGCTACTGGAATAAGACCTACTTCACCTTCAAAAATTGTCATAAACAGGCACTCACTGAATCCACCAGGGGTCAGCACACCAAGCATTATCACCCTAATATTCATAGGAATTGAACAAAGAACAAAAATTTAGAAAGCTTTGAAAAGCCAAATACTCTTTGAAATGTGCATTTGCCCATAATTTTTTTTTTTCCATTCAGGTCAGGCAAGTTGCCATATTTATGTTTGTTTTCAGCTGCTTCTGTCCTTCCCCCTGAGGACCAGGAACTCAGCAGTCATTAACCCTGATTTCAACTGAAGATGACTCCACAGGTTAACCTTTCAACTCATTTCCCTTGCACAAAACCCGTGGCATATACAGATACCCTATAAAAAGGGAAAACTGTTATGAGAGAGTCTGGATGAAGAACAAAATAAATTATTTTGTGGACCAGAAATTGATCAGAAATGCAATGCTATACAACAGCCAAAGCCACACGAAAACCCTCACTAAAATAATTATTGCAGAATATACTTCAGTAGGAAGAAAAAAAAACGTAGAGGAAAGATATGGAACGCAAAATAAGGAGGGGAATCACAGAAACTGATAAAGTATAAATGAATGTTTATAAACCATTGACTATAAAAATATTCTCAATTTTTATTTGTTGTGCTGTAAGAAGTACAAAACTAAAACTCTCTAGATAATGAAGAGGAAATGTGAATGGGAAGTTAATATGTGCTAAAGACTTTGTGCTGTTGTTCAGGACAAAAAAGTAAAATTACTAAGCATTTTGTATTATTTAGAAAAATATATTATGAATATGTATGTTGAATAACTAAAGGTAAATAGTCAAAATATGAAAACACTATAAATAACTTCTAGAACAAAAGGGGGTAATATAGCAAGCTTCACCAATTCAATAGACTACTAAAAAAGGAAAGAAAAGAAAGACAAATGAAGGTGAACAGAAAATCAAAACTAGGAGGGTAGAAATCATGTTAAATCAATCAATAATGCAAAATTAGAAAATGGAGTAAGCTTGCTATAAAAAAGTAAGAGACTGTATGATTAAGCTTTTAAAAACTCTAGACATAGTGTCTTGGTCTGTTCCAGCTGCCGTAACAAATTACCGTCAACTCGGTATAAACAACAGAAATTTATTTCTCATAGTTCTGGAAGCTGGGAAGTCCAACATCAAGGCAACAGCAGGCAGGTTTTCTAGTGACGGCTCACTTTGTGGTTCATAGATGGAGCCTTCTAGACATGTTCTCACATGGTAGGACAAGGCAGATCCCTGGAGCCTCTTTTATAAAGACACTGATTTCACTCTCATGACCTAATCACTGCTGAAAGGGCCCACCTCCTAATACCATCACATTGGTAATTAAATTTCAATATACAAATTTGGGGAGTATAACATTCAGACTATAGCATATAGTATTTTTTTTTTTTTTTTTTTTTTGAGACAGAGTCTTGCTCTGTCGCTCAGGTTGGAGTGCAGTGGGAAGATCTCAGCTCACTGCAACCTCCGCCTCCCGGGTTCAAGCAGTTCTCCTGCCTCAGCCTCCCGAGTAGCTGGGATTGCAGGCATGCATCACCACTGGCTAATTTTTGTATTTTTAGTAGAGACAGGGTTTTGCCATGTTGGCCAGGCTGGTCTCGAGCTCCTGACTTCAGGTGATCCACTCACCTCAGCCTCCCAAAGTGCTGGGATCACAGGCGTGAGCCACAGCACCTGGCTATCATATAGTATTCTTAAAGAAAATACACACAAAATGAAATCAACGAGATAAATTGAAACTAAAAGGATGGAGAAACTTGTCTCATGCAAACAGTAATCAAATAATAAACCTAAAAAGCTGGAATAGCAATATCGATTTTAGACGAAATATAATTAATGTTATAATATATAAATACATTAATTTTTACATAAAATATTATATAAATAAAAAAGGAAAGAACTTAAAAGTAAGAGAAACATACAATACTCATTAACTTATAGGCACCTGAAAGATGGACCGTACTCATTCTCTGGTCACACTGAAACTAAATAATAAACAAAGAAGGCCGGGCTCAGTGGCTCACACCTGTAATCCCAGACTTTGGGAGGCCAAGGAAGGTGGATCACCTGAGGTCAGGAGTTTGAGACCAGCCTGTCCAACACGGCAAAACCCCGTCTCTACTAAAAATACACACACACACAAAAATTAGCCAGGCGTGGTGGTGGGTGCCTGTAATCCCAGCTACTCGGGAAGCTGAAGCAGGAGAATCGCTTGAACACAGGAGGTGGATGTTGCAGTGAGCCGAGATTGAGCCACTGCACTCCAGCCTGGACGACAAGACCAAAACTCCGTCTCAAAAAAAAAAAAAAAAGAAAAAAAAAAGAAACTAAATAAGAATTCAACAATAAACAAAATAAAATGAGTAAACAAAAGTACTAATAAAATAAGTAATATACACGCACATTTGGAAACTCTAAAGTGTAATCCTGAATAATTTATGGATTAATTTTAAAAAGATAGCACCATGGAAATGACAGCATATGTAAGACAAGAATACTAATAAATGTGTTACATACCAACATTTGTGGAATTCAGCAAAAAGTTATTAGAATTTCATTTTGTGGGAATAAATCCCAGTACTTTGGGAGGCCGAGGCAGGAGGATCACTTGAGGTCAAGAGTTCGAAACCAGCATGGCCAACATGGTGAAACCCTGTCTCTACTGAAAATACAAAAATTAGCCTGGTGTGGTGGCGCGTGCCTATAGTCCCGGTTATTACGGAGTCTGAGGCAGGCGAATTGCTTGAACCCGGGATGCGGAGGTTGGAGTGAACTGAGGTGATTTCACTGCACTCTAGTCTGGGCGACAGAGAGCGATTCCATCTCAAAAAAAAAAGAAACAGGAGCAGAATGTAACAAAGTATTAAACAAAAGGAATGAGAATCAACAAAATCAAAAGCCAGTTTTTTGTCTATAATAAGAAATAAGAAGAGGCTATATCTATTGATTTAGTAAGCATTTTTTAAACTACACATGAACATTTAAAACTTTGATAAAATATGTACTTTTCTAAAAAATATATGAACTGCAGAAACTAATCCAAAACGACAAAGAAACTCTGAATAAACCCATAGCCATGACAGAAATTAAAGTAGCCCTCAAAAGGTTCTCCTAGCATTCTCTCTACCCCTTGAAAAAAGATTCTGTCTTCTAAACATGTCTAGAAACCAGGCCAGATAATTTTTACAGGGAAGGTCTTACCAAACTTTGAAGGATCATTTGTCCTATCGTTTTTTTCTTTTACTTTTTTTTAACTTTTTTTTTTTTTTTTTTTGAGACGGAGTCTTGCTCTGTCGCCCAGGCTGAAATGCAGAGGCATGATCTCGGCTCACTGCAACCTCCCCCTCCCGGGTTCAAGAGATTCTCCTGCCTCAGCCTCCTGAGTAGCTGGGACTTCAGGTGCGTACCACCACGCCCAGCTAATGTTTTGTATTCTTAATAGAGACGGAGTTTCACTATGTTAGCCCGGATGGTCTCCATCTCTTGACCTCGTGATCCGCCCGCCTCGGCCTCCCAAAGTGCTGGGATTACTGACGTGAGCCACCAGGCCATTTGTCATATCTTAAACCATTTCAGAGAAAAAAAGAGAGGGGAAGTTATCCAGCTAATTTTATGAAACTTGTATAACCTTGATACCCAGACAGGACAAGGACAGCAGAAGAAGAGAAAGTCATAGGCAAATGCAAATAGAATTCAGTTTTATATATATATCTAAGAGGCCAAAGTGGAACTTTTAAGGGATATTTTGACCTGGCCTCAGAACACTCCAATGTCTTCTCTTGGTCATGCACACCAGCTCTGACTCAGTACAGCAGTTGCCCACACCAGCATAACTAGGGGGCACATAGAGAATGGTACCCTTTTAAAAATTAAAAGTCAGGCTGGGCGCGGTGGTTCATGTCTGTAATCCTAGCACTTGGGGAGGCCGAAGCGGTGGATCACTTTAGCTCAGGAATTCGAGACCAGCCTGGCCAACATGGTGAAACCCCGTCTCGACTAAAAATACAAAAATTAGCTGGGCATAGTGGTATGCACCTGTAATCCCAGCTTCTTGGGAGGCTGAGGCACGAGAATTGCTTGCAGCAGGGAGGTGGAGGCTGCAGTGAGTCGAGATCGTGCCACTGCACTCCAGCCTGGGTGACAGAGCAAGACTCCATCTCAAAAAAAAAAAAATTTTAAAATCTCATAGGTTATTAACTTCTCTAAGAAGTGCTACTGCAAACTGTTTGATTTTTTAAGTTAAACTTTTTATTTTGTGATAATTATAGATTTATATAAAAAACATAGTATGTATATAAGCACATAGGTATAATAAGGTAAACAATATAAGATATAATCATGGGCTGGGTGCCATGGCTTAGGCCTGTAAACCCATCGCTTTGAGAGGCTGAGACAGGAGGATCACCTAAGAACAAGAGTTCAAGAGCAGCCTGGGCAACATAGCCAGATCCCTGTCTCTACAAAGTAAAGATAAAAAGTTAGCCAGGCATGGTGGCACACACCTGTAGTTCTAGCTACTCAGAAGGCTGAGATGGAAGGATTGCTTGAGCCCAGGAGTTTTTGGCTTCATTGAGATGTGATCGTGCCTCGTGCACTCCAGCCTGGGCGACAGAGTGAGATCCTATCTCAAAAATAAATAAATAAATAAATAAATAAATAAATAAATAAATAAATAAATAAATAAGAGATCCTGTTTACCCTTCATCCAGTTCCTCCAGTGGTAACATCATGCAAGACTATAGTGGATGATCACAACCAGATACTAACCTTGATACAGCCAAGATACACAACCGCTCTAACACTGCAAGCAACCTTCGTGTTACCCTGTTTAATTTTTTTTAAGTCCCATATTTGTTTAATCCGCATGTGTTTGACCATGGAATCCTTTTATTC
The DNA here is from genome assembly GCF_009828535.3 of Hylobates moloch. Classification (NCBI taxonomy): domain Eukaryota; kingdom Metazoa; phylum Chordata; class Mammalia; order Primates; family Hylobatidae; genus Hylobates; species Hylobates moloch. The sequence continues at coordinate 17,379,088 of NW_026652276.1, forward strand.
ACCCAAAACCTACTGAATCCTACAGAGCGCACTTGGGAAAACGCTGTTTTCAGTCTTTAGTTGATGGGACTATTAAGCCACCCAGTGTTCGTGGCACGTTAGGATCAGGCAACCGTTTGTAAAAACATCTTTTGAACTTTTTGAGTGTTCCATCTGTAAGGGAACATCTGATTTGTTTCTTGAGGTGCAACAGAGGAAGCCCGATCACAACTGATCTGGCTTCCCTCTCTTCAGGTGTGGGTGGCTCTTCTCTTTTGCAGGCAAGGTTGGACAATACCCTCCAGCCCCCAGGTCTAGGCACAGGTCTTAAGGGAGCACTGGGGGAAGCCTTACTAGGGTCTTCTGGAACTGAGTGGGAGGGAGTCAGAAATTCTTAGTCCCTTTCGACTCCTAAGATTCCATGATTCTGGCTTCGGTTCATGCCTTTGGGTTCTCACTTCCCATATCTTACATCTTTCAACGTATCACAGCACTTTGAAAGCCAGGCTGGGTGGTCCTGTCTTTACCACATGATGTCACTCCAAGAAAATTAGTAACTCCCACTGAGCATAGCTGTGGCTTTTATATGCTGAAGATATCTGAGACTTGGCCTATCAAACAAACAAGCAACTCATCAAGTTAACTATCTTCAATTCGGTGCACATTTAACTGAAGACCATCTCACAGGCATGACAGCTACCAGGCTCTGGCTGAGACCCCACCCCTCCTGGGGAAAGACTTTTGGGAGGAGGAGAACAACCCAAGGATTAGACGGCATCTCTGGATCAAACCTTCAGGAGAGCAAATGGAAGGAAGGACTAAAAACTGGAACTTCCAAGATTGACTTTTTAAAGCAAGTTTTGTTACTTTTTCTTAAATACTTTTCAGGAGTAATGTTCCTTTTGGAAAACCCTGGCTGGCCTCAACTGCTAAGGGAAAACTGACATCTGTTCTCCCATCTCCTGGGTGGGTGGGAAAAGTGGCAAGAGTCTGGCATGGTGGTATCTGCTGAACAGATCCCAGAGGGAGGAGGATGGGGGTAGGAAACAGAAGAGACCGACCTGACAGGAACACGTGACAGCTCGTGGCGTGCAGAGCTGTGGCGGAAAGGTGAATCTCTCACTTGGGGCTGGAGTGTGAGCTGTGTGCATTTATGTGAGCGTGGAAGCAGCAAAACCGTTGCAACTTCCTGATGCTCAGGGAGGAAGGCAAGAATGAAAAAATTAAAAAATGAAGCCTGGAGGGTCCGGGCGCAGTGGCTCACGCCTGTAATCCCAGCACTTCGGGAGGCCGAAGCGGGCAGATCACAAGGTCAGGAGATAGAGACCATCCTGGCTAACACGGTGAAACCCCGTCTCTACAAAAAATTAGCCGGGCGTGGTGGCGGGCGCCTGTAGTCCCAGCTACTCGGGAGGCTGAGGCAGGAGAATGGCGGGAACCCGGGAGGCGGAGCTTGCAGTGAGCCGAGATCGCGCCACTGCACTCCAGCCTGGGCGACAGAGCGAGACTCCGTCCCCACCAAAAAAAAAAAAAATGTAGCCTGGAGCTCTTCAGTGTTCCTTTGTTTTTAGTTTATAGAGGGGGGAGAGATGCTGTGAACTGCAAAACAGTTCAGGGGAGTGGGTTTGCGGCGAAGAGGGTAACGGGCGCCAGGTAGGCCGGCCGCTTCTCTGAGGGTCTCTTCATGGCACTTGCTAGTTGCAACCCACCTGGGAGCAGTTCTCTGAGCAGGTGGAAGGAGTGCGAAAGACAAGCCTCAAAGGCAGGAACCCGTGCAGGAGCCGACAGCTTTGGACGTCATTGTGCCGGCTATGAGGAGCCACAGTTGCTAGAGGAGGGGAGAGTCAGCCACAGCCGGGTCGCTTAATGAGATGGTGGAGGGGGTGCTTCCTGAGCTTAGTGAGAGAATAATCACTATGAAAAGGAGAAAGGCCGGCCAACTTTAAACACTAAGCTCCTCCTAGAAGGAGGCCCAGTTTCGTCCTTCGCGCTCCCCTCCTCCAGGAAGCCTTCCGGGGTAGTGCCTTTTCCCTGCAGAACCCATCAGAACCTGATGGACCAGGTCCCCGGGCAGCCTCGGCTCGGCGGGTCCTCGGTCTTGGCCCTCGGGGCCACCGCGAAGGCCCGGGGGATGTGGTGCCCGCAGCCTGGCGGGGATCCTGGCAGTGTTAGGGGGTGACCCCAGCGGGGCTCGGGGGCTGGGGCGCGGCAGAGGTGTCGCAGGTTCGAGTCCTGCGGGGACCGAGCAGGAGCAGCTCGTGGAGCACAGAGCTGTGGCCGAGAGGCGAATCCAGCCAGCCCTGTGTCCCCGGGGATTCCCCCGCGGCGTTACACGTGGTACCGGCCGGCGGGGAGGTGGAGGGGCGCGGCGGGGGAGGGGGCCGGGTCCCTGGGCCAGTGGGGAAGCAGCGGGATTCGGCCGCGCCGCCGGCCCGGGGTCCGGACAATGGGGCATGCGGGCCCCCTCCTGCAGGCGCCCGGAAAGGCGGGGCTGGACACTGGCTCTGGGGGGCCTGCGACGTCCCGGGTTGGCGGGGGCAGCGCGGGGCGCTAGGATTTGGCGTCCTTCCTCTCCCTCTCTGGCTCTGGGCCCGAGTTCTCCGGTTTTGTTTCATTGCCCGGTGTTAGTCTGGTTCCTGAATCCTGTGTTAGGCTTCACATTTTGAATTCCCCCCAAATCCATGTCCCCTGAGCTCAAAGCCCGTTGTCCCATGTTTCACAGCACACAGCAGTCACTACACAAACAAAAAGTCATGGAAACTATATCTTTTCTTTTTTTTTTTCTTTTTTTTTGAGAGGGAGTCTCGCTCTGTCGCCCAGGCTGGAGTGCAGTGGCGCGATCTCGGCTCACTGCAAGCTCCGCCTCCCGGGTTCCCGCCATTTTCCTGCCTCAGCCTCTCCGAGTAGCTGGGACTACAGGCGCCCGCCACCACGCCCGGCTAATTTTTTTGTATTTTTAGTAGAAACGGGGTTTCTCCGTGGTCTCGATCTCCTGACTTCGTGATCCGCCCGCCTCGGCCTCCCAAAGTGCTGGGATTACAAGCGTGAGCCACCGCGCCCGGCCTTATTTTTTCTTTCTCTCTCTCTCTCTCTTTCCTTTTTACGAGTATCGCTCTGTCGCCCAGGCTGGGGTGCAGTGGTGCAATCTCGGCTCACTGCAACCTCAGCCTCCTGGTCTTAAGCGATTCTCCTGCCTCAGCCTCCTGAGCATCTGGGATTACAGGCACGCACCACTAGGCCTGGCTAATTTTTTGTACTTTTTTTTTTTTGAGACGGAGCCTCGCTCTGTCGCCCAGGCGGGAGTGCAGTGGCGCAATCTCGGCTCACTGCAAGCTCCGTCTCCCGGGTTCACGCCATTTTCCTGCCTCAGCCTCTCCGAGTAGCTGGGACTACAGGCACCCGCCACCAAGCCCGGCTAATTTTTTTGTATTTTTAGTAGAGATGGGGTTTCACCGTGGTCTCGATCTCCTGACCTCGTGATCCGCCCGCCTCGGCCTCCCAAAGTGCTGGGATTACAAGCGTGAGCTACCGTGCCCCGCCTTTTTTGTACTTTTTTAAGTAGAGACGGGGGTTTCACCATGTTGGTCAGGGTGGTCTTGAACTCCTGACCTCAGTTGATCCACCTGCCCAAGCCTCCCAAAGTGCTGGGATTATAGGCGTGAGCCACCGCACCTGGCCGAAACTGTCTTCTTTTACTCCCTAGTACCCCAGTCCTTACCCCTCCCCCATGTCCATCATGAAAAGATCCAGTGATGGGTGAGACAGCCGGTTCTCTAAGTGGGTTCTCAAACTGGAACAGTCAGTCCCACAGTCTCCTGAGGCTCCCCGACCCATCTCCGTCGGACCAGGTTTGTGGAAATCCACTCTTCCTCATTCCTGTTTTTCCCCTTGTGGTTATGACCGTGTGCTGTCCTGGATACTGAAAAGCTTGTTCCTTCTTTCCTCTTTGCACTAAAGGGTGCCAGCACTATTGTTAGAGGAAGAGTCAAAGAGGTGAGAGTGTGTAGTTGGGATGAAGCCACAGATATCTGAAGGGCAAGCCCGCAAGCCCGCAGAGGCAGGGAGCACCGACTACCTGAGCCAGAATAGAACCTGGAAGTTCCGGTAATCTGCGTTATCAAGGAGGAAGCTTCTCTCTTCCCCTTTCTCACTTGGGTGAATCAGGTTTTGCTTCATAAAGGCCACATTGTCACAGGTTGCTTATGTAATGCTCACCCAATGAAAAGAAACATTCAAAGGGTGACTTTGCCATTTGCTTGCCAAATTAACGCCTTAGAGAAAAATGGGTAGAGCTAGGAGGGACCTACCCCCAATAACTCAATAACTGGGGAGTAGAAAGTAAACTGTAGGAATGAGAAATAGCTTGCCGCTTTGAATCTTCACACTGATCAACAGGGATTCCAGTTCAAGTGAGTGGGTTAAGTAGCTAGAAAACAAATAGAGCAGGTCCCCAACAATGCAGAATAGTCATTACTTCACAGCTTTAAGCTGGAGAGTGTTGGGCGAAAAAAAAAAAAAAAAAAGGAAAGAAAAGAAAAGAAAGAAAGAAAGAAATAGAAAGAAAAAGAAAAATAGGGAGAAATGCTTTAAAGCATCGAGTTGAACTAAGAGGTGAAGGAAGGCAATTATGAGTAAACTCAATTCAAGAAATCTAATTTTAATGGATTAGATGGTTGCTTGCAAGCTGAAGATGGGAAATGTGGCTTTAATGATGAACCATACAAAGTATTTTGTAGACTGAGGATATTTCATTCCATTACTCTCTTCTTTGGATTATGACTTTGTAGGAGAATATGGAAGTTGTGATCAAAAGAAATCAATTCAAATCTGAATTTGGGCCTTTCTAAGATGCATGATCCAGCGGGGGTGTAGGGATGGAGGATAGGACGTAGGGGAGGGAAAGGTACTGACTTCTCAGAGACTCTGCTTCTTCATCTGCTAAATAGGATTTTTGTGAGAATTAAATGATATTAAGTACCTATGTACTCCTGGTAGCTGCTATTAACAAATATAATTGTCATTACTAAAATTGGTATTCATAATACTAAACTATTTTTGTAGAAGTCACGCCACAGCTTTAATAGGCACTCAATAGATATTTAAAAAAAATAAACAAACGACCCCAATTCATTAGTCATACTGTCTATGTCTTATACATAGTCACATACTTCCTGTTTTATCTGAAAAGCAGCATAGTTGTCCCTGAGTATCCATGGGAGATTGGTTCCAGGATATAAAAACCCAAGGATACTCAAGTCCCTTATATAAAATGGTGTAGTATTTGCATATAACCTATGCACATCCTCTTTAAATTATCTCTCTAGATTACTTATAATACCTAATAGAATGTAATGCTGTATAAATAGTTATTTTGTTTAAGGGATAATAAGGAAAAAAGTCTGTACATGTTTAATACAGATGCAAGCATTCATTCTTTTTTTCAGAATATTTTTGATCCAAAGTTTGTCAAATCTATGGATGCAGAACCCACGGATAAGGAGGGCTGACTATATTACACAAACTAATTGAAATGTTGGCATTTTCTTAGTTATAATTGGTTTTATTTAAGAATAATAGAAAAGTTTACATACTGTGGCACAAAGGAGCTGGTAACAGCTCTGTAATCAAAGTTATGATCAATTAAAACAAAAGAATGGGAAAGGAGACCATAGTCAGGACTACATAGAGGGACAATTTGTCTTTCAAAATCCATTTTGACTTCAGGAAATTCCCAGTTTTTCTTGTCATTCCCAAGGCTAGCCTTCCCAGGATACAAAGGAGCTTTGGATGTCAGAAAAAGTGGAAGCGATTTTTCCTGCCTCTGGAATTTTTACATTCCAGGGGTGATAGAGGAAAGGGAGAATAATTAAATAGTAAGTAAATTAATAATGCTCTCATTCTGCTTTCAGGGCCATACTATGGGATTTACATGGCAAAGGTTGAGTTTATATTATAAAGAAATCCTTTAGGCATTTTATAACTAAACCTCTTAAGCAAAGGCCTGCGAAGACTTGCCTTGCCTCACTGAATGTTATTTGTAAAGTTTGCCAATTCTATGTGATGAATTATGTTTGGAGTAAATAAAGGATTTGGCAGGTGGGAAGGTGTGGTGGTGGTGGGGAGATGGCACAGCTGGGTGGGATGTATAAACAAAAGCTTGACATAGCGTCTGTGAAAGTGGAGAGGAGAGTTCTGTGGTCAAGAGTACAGTGACTTCTATATTGACATGACCATCCTCATGACGGTGTAAGATTGGGAGGTGGAAGAACTTGCACTGGGAATAGGAATTAGCTCACAAATCCAGAGGCCAGAGCACTTAGCCATGCTGGACAGGGCAGGAGGGAAAAGGAATGGTGGCTATGAATAAGCTTAAAACCCTGGACACGAATTTTTGTGTGATGCCAGGGGCAAATGTGAAAAAAATGACAAGGTTCAAAAGAAAGGCAGCATGTCTTCTGTGGCCATGCTAGAATTTCCAGTGTAGCAGGTAATTTGGGGCAGCCATCTCCTTAGGAATGCCTAAGATTATTTCTCTGGAACTCATCTGCAAGGCAAACATACTGATTTTACTTAGATTGCATATTTATTTGGAGTGGGTGGCTGTAGATTAAGGAGATAGCAATGGCTAAAACACTCCTTTCCCCAACTGCCTCTTGTGTTATTTAGATCTTTTAAATTGTAAGAAGAAGAGGGAGGAGAAACAGGAGGAAGGGGAAAAATAGGAGGAGAAGAAAAGGTAACTGCATTAGTCAGGATTCTCCAGAAAATCAGAACCAACAGTATATATAAATAATAAATAGAATGATATTCATTATAAGGAAAGGGCTCATGTGATTATGGAGACTGCGAAGTCCCATGACCTTCCATCTGCGAGCTGGAAACCCAGGAAAGCTAATGGTATAAATTCCAGTCCAAGTGTGAAGGCCTGAGATCCAGGAGCACCACTGGTATAAATCTCAACTCAAGGGCAGGACCAATGTCTCAGCTCAAGCAGTCAGGCAGAGAGAGAGAGAGGGGGTGGGGGGAGATCAACATTTGTCCACCTTTTTGTTGTATTCAGGTTAGGTGATATGACACACATTGAGGAGGGCCATCTGCTTTATTCAGTCCATGGATCCAAATGCTAATCTCTTCCGGAAACATCCTGACAGACACCCCCAGAAATAATGTTTCGCTAGATATCTGGGCATCCCATGGCCCAGTCAAGTTGACAGATAAATTAACCATACAGTAACTGCAAAAAGTGGAGTTTTATTATAAAGATATTAGGGCAATTATGGCCCTAGTTACTTCCCATATAGACCCAGCAGCCCTCACACACACTGTAAAAGAATGATGGTTGGTGGTGCAGAATGCAGGAACCAGGAACCAGGTTACTACAGGCATCCTTAATTATCCTCTGTTTTTGTGATTCACAGTCTTTGTCGCCATTGTTTCTGCTCCCCAAGGCACCAAGTCCTCTGCCATTCATCTTCCTTCTGGGATCTCTTTGATATTAACTGCTTGTCTCTGTGTTGCCCATTAACATCGCTCTATAAAGAATACCCAACTGGTCCAATTTAGTCACCATGATGCCAGGATAGGTGTCCTACCCTTCATAGGTAGCAGGAGAGGGAGGTCACTCCAGAAGTCTGTGATTTCAGAAGTATCTTGCCTCAGCGGGAGCCTGTAGGAGAGACCTCCATAGAAGGGGCTGGGGCTTCCCCAGGAAGTGTTCTGTTATCTACTCTGAAAGTGAGCTCAGATCAGGAGCATAAAGGACTGGGAAACATGCTTAAGTTCTCCTGCCTCAGCACCTAGTGAATATGTGGAGAGGAAGAGGGACTTCAGTGGGTATGAGAAACACTCTCCGTCTGAAACAACAACCCCCTGTCTTAGTCTGCTTTCTGTTGCTTATAACAGAATCCCTGAAACTGGGTAGTTTATAAAGGGAAGGGATTTATTTCTTGCAGTTATGGAGGCTGGGAAATCCAAGGTTGAAGAGTTGCATCTGGTGAGAGCCTTCTTGCTGGTGGGGATTCTCTGCAGAGTCCAGAGTTGGCACAGGGCATCGCATGGCAATGAGGCTGAGTTTGCTATCATGCTAGTTCTGGTCTCTTTTCCTCTTCTTATAAAGCTACCAGTACCACTCCCACAATAACCCGTTAATCCATTAACCCATGAATGGATCAATCCATTTGAGGGCAGAGGCTTCATGATACAGTCAATGCTTTTTAAAGCCTCACTTCTCAATAACTGCCACATTGAGGATTAAGTTTCAATGTGAGTTTTAGAGAGACATTTAAACCATAGCACTCCCTTTACAACACTACCAGCAGGTCACTCAGGCTCTCTTTGAAAATGACAATAGTAAATAATAACTCACTTTTATGGAGTATTCATTGCCTGGCAGGTATAGGCACAGTGCTACGCCTATACCTGCCTATGTGATTCTCTGCTCACAGAATCATACATATTCACTGCTTCTTATCAATGTGATGAAGTAAGCACTCTTGATATAACTGGCCACATTTTGGATGAATCATCTATACCTGTGTAACAAACCATCCCACAACTTAGTGGATTTCAAAGAACTCCTCTTTTATTTGTTCAGATCCTGTGGGTCAGGGCTTCAGGTAGGGCTCAGCAGGTCATTAACGGTGGTAGGTCCTCAGCTGAGCTGGCTGGGATGGCTGGGTCACTCTGCCATGATATTGGCTGGAGTGGGGCTGGAGGATGCAAGATGGCCCCACTCACAGGTCTGGGACTTGGTGCTGGCTGTGGGTTGAGGGGCTTGGGTTCTCCTGAGTGGTCTCTGTTTGTCTCCCTGGTCTCTCATCCTTCAGTAGCTTAGCCTAATCTTGACATGGTGGCTCTCTTCTAAGAGGGCAGATGTGGAAGCTGCAGGGTCTCTTAAGAGGGAGACCTGCAAGTCACATGCTGCTACTCTGAAGCATCCTATTGGGTCAAGCAAGTCATGGGGACAGCCCAGATCCAAGGGGAGTGGAGACAGATGCCCCCTCTGGATGGGAGGAACAGTTGGTGGCCATCTCTGCAGACCACCTACCCCAAAGATGCATGCTCACTGAAGAAGGCAGGTCTACCTCTTTCCTCGAGTCTGACCCTCAAGTCCTTGCTTGAAATTGCCTCAAATTTCCAGTAACAGCCAAGTCAAAATTGGACATGTGTATTTGTTAGAATTTTTTTCTGTTTAGTTGAAATCTAATTCCTGTTCCAGGGTGCTGATACGAATTTAGGCAGGCTCTTTAAACCTTCCTATAGTTATGAAATGAACTATTTTCCTTGTCAAGGATTAGCTCATGATGGCTGTGGCAGAAGACCCCAGTGTTAAAGGAGATATAAATACACACACACCCCCTTTTCTGCTGTAAAGTGGTTCTGCCCTGGGGGTGGGGGTAAGGGGTCACAGAACAAGAAAATGTCGCAAAGGAAGCCTTTAGAATACTTTGTCTTTATAGCCTTATCTCACATAAAATGGCGATGCTCATAGCTCCAAAGAATTATTTTTCTCTTATCTCCTACCCTTTTGAATATGCCTCTTTTCAACTATTTTCTTTTTTCTTTTTGGCCTGGATTCAGCTGATGAACTATCAGAGAAAGAAATTGGATAGCATTCCACGTTTCTCATTTTTGCAGTGCATAGTACACTGAGAAACACTCTAGAAAAGCTGGAGCCATCAGAATGCTCAGCAATGGGCTCCCAGAACTTAAATTTTTACGGTAAACTGAATATTTAGCTCTTAGCATTTCAGCTTCTGTTGGAAAAATTGTAGAAAATGTACTTATTTAATTTCTTGCCTTTGTAACCATAGTATATGAACATATTTGAATTTTCGTTCACAAGCAAATGTCTCTCAGTCCATTGTAAGCATGATGGCTCACATCTATAATCCCAGCACTTTAGGAGGCCAAGGCAGGCGGATCACTTGAGGTCAGGAGTTCGAGACCAGCCTGGCCAGCATGGTGAAACCCCATCTCTACTAAAAATAGAAAAATTAGCTGAGCATGGCGGCACATCCCTGTAGTCCCAGCTATTTGGAAGGCTGAGGCAGGAGAATCGTTTGAACCTGGGAAGCGGAGATTGCAGTGAGCAGAGATCACGCCACTGCACTCCAGCCTGGGTGACAGAGTGAGACTCCGTCTAAAAAACGAAACAAAACAAAACAAAAAACGGCATCATTTTCTGAGGAAGTTGTAGTGGGACTGTTACCGTTGGAGGGTGTCCAGGACAAAATGAACAAACAAAACAAGGAAAGAATGAAGCAACGAAAGCAGAGATTTATTGAAAATGAAAGTGCATTTCACAGGGTGGGAGCGGCCCGAGCATAGGGGCTCAAGAGCCTGGTTACAGAATTTTCTGGGGTTTAAATACTCTCTAGAGGTTTCCACTGGTTACTTGGTGTATACCCTATATAAATGAAGAGGATGAAGTAAAGTTACAAAGTCGTTGACTTGGTGTACGCTCTATGTAACTAGGATATTTCCTGTCATAGCTGGAGTGTTTCCATTTGATTTAGTTCTAGGAAATCAGCAGAATTGGCCTTATGTTCCCTGCCTCCAGACCCTATTCTCCTGCCTCAGGACCCAGTGCCTGGCCTAAAGATGAAGCCCTCAGGAAGTGGCTTTGTTGACAAAGCTGAATAGTTTAGTATAACTTTCCTTGTTCTGATAAAAATTAAAGGCAGACACTCTTTTCTGAAAATGCTATCTACTTGGAGATTTTACTGTAAACTTAAATTCTTTCTACCAAATGAAGGGAAACTATTTTATCATTATAATCTTGGAGAATTTTACTCTTGTTGTATCTGACTCTTCAAGAGCAAAGAAGTGATTAATATGGGATTGGTCTATATCAACACGGAATCCCAGTTCTCCCTAAAAGGAAGGTTCTGAGCAATAGGGGATGTGAAGTTTTATTGGGCTATTATAGTAAATCGGCATGTCTGTCTAAACACATTCTTTTATAACTTCCATTTCAGTTGAAATTTTTCTCTCTCACACATTCCCCCACTAGACGTTTGATACCCTCTGAAAGATAAAATTTGTATACATAACTATGCTTTAGGGCTGGACACTGTTTGTATTTGACTGGATAAAGTTAACTTTGAACAAGAGTTATTTGGTGATTTTTATTTTAAAAAGGAAACCCTCCCAATATAGTTACATTATTTGTCTAATCAAGTATGGTTTATGGAATAAAAATTTCACATGCATGTTCCAACCTACATGTATAATCAAGAAATGTGATAACTAAAGAGGTTCTGGAGTTACAAAAGTTAGAATCATTTCTGTAGTTAATAAAACCCAATTAATATGGATATTATATATCAAATCAGTCTCCACAGCTGTCCCCTTGTGTTTGCCCTTCATGAGTTCCTTTATTTGTTTCTTCATTTATTTATTCACCAAGCTTTGAAAAACCTAGTATGTGTCAGGCACTGGGAATCTAAAGATAAATAGAACTGTAGCCCTTCCCCTTCGGAGAAAGATATTCAAGGGTAATTGTTACAGTGTGCTAAGTTCTGTAACATGGATATGAATGTGGTGAGGCCTACAGGCGTCAGAGAAGGCTTTTGGAGAGAACAATGCTTATGCCGAATTTCTAAGAAGGAGCAGGAATTCACCAGGTGCCAAGCAGGCATGAGGTTTAGGCACAGACATTTAAGAGGCAATTTACATGTGAAAAGGCAGAAGAATGCAGCTTGTTGGGGAAGCTGCAAGCAATTGGACGCAGCTGGAGATCTGTTCTCTTTGGGAGGTATGCCAGCCAGCCATGGAAGGCCTGCCGGGCGTGGAGCTCTCGAACCCCTTGGTGCCCAGTGCTGGGCTTTATTCTGCAGGGCGGACAGTGGGAATCCTGAAGGGTTTTAAGTCTCTGTAAGTAAAAGTGGTGGTGGTTGTGATAGGTGGAGAAGAGGAAGGTCAAGGTGGGAAAGCGGTGAAGAAGAAACACAGAGGTAAATAACGCTATGGGCAGAGGCTATCTATTGGCTCACCTTAAAAAATAAGGATGATAGGCCGGGCGCTGTGGCTCACGGCTATAATCCCAGGGCTTTGGGAGGCCGAGGCGGGCGGATCACGAGGTTGAGAGATCGAGACCATCCTGGCTAACACGGTGAAACCCCGTCTCTACTAAAAATTAGCCGGGTGTGGTGGTGGGCACCTGTAGTCCAAGCCACTTGGGAGGCTGAGGTAGGAGAATGGCATGAACCCGGGAGGCGGAGCTTGCAGTGAGCCGAGATCATGTCACTGCACTCCAGCCTAGGTAACAGAACCAGACTCCATCTCAAAAAAAAAAAAAAAAAAAAAAAAAGAGATGATAGGCCGGGCGGAGTGGTTCACAGCTGTAATCCCAGGGTTTTGGGAGGCTGAGGCGAGCAGATCACTTGAGGTCAGGAGTTTGAGACCAGCCTGGCCAACGTGGTAAAACCCGTCTCTACTAAAAATACAAAAAAATTAGCTGGGCGTGGTGGTGCATGCCTGTAACCTAAGCTACTCGGGAGGCTGAGGCAGGAGCGTTGGTTGAATCTGGGAAGCAGAGGTTGCAGTGAGCCAAGATTTTGCCACTGCATTCCAGCTTGGGCAACAGAAGGAGATTCCATTTCAAAAAAAAAAAAAAAAAAAAGGATGATAAGAATACGGCCTGTCTTATAAAATTGTTGAGATGTTTCAATGATTTAATACATGTAAGGCATGATAAAACAGCATCTAGCCCATCACTGTAAACAGTAGCTGTTGTTAATAGAAGCCTGCAATGCGATAGAATATGAACTCAGAAAGCTTGCTCTGGTGGCCCACCAGAGAAAGGTTTAGGGGAAAAGGGCCAAGGAGAAGGTGTTTGAAGTTCACCAGATGAGAAACCATTGAACCAGAAAATTGATTCAAAAGATATTTAAAAAATAAATTCTTCAGGATTTGGCAGCTGAGAGGATGTGAAGAGTGAGAGTGATGAATCATGGGTGACACCCCAAGTTGCTGGCTTGGCAGTCTGGGGGAGTGAGGTGTTAATAACAAGGAAAGGAAAAGGGGAGGAAAGGAGGGTTTGGAGCAGGCTGGGGAGGAATGAGCTCAGTTTTTGACATGTTGTATTTGAGGTGCCTGTGGGAAACCAAAGTGGAGATGCTGGCCTGGATCTATGGATCAGGCATAGGAATTTGGATTTGAGACTCATCACGACATGGGTGGTGGGGGAAGCCATGGGCGTGGTTGAGCTGGTACAATGCAGATGGGGCACAAAGCATGAGCAGCATCTCCATGGAGGTCTGGATCAGGAGAACGATGGACCCTTTCCTTCTGGGGTGATGATGATGTCAGAATGAGTCCAAAGTTGTTCTACTTGTGTTGGAATGATGCATTGGGAAGCCAGCCCATCCATGGGGGAATGGCTGCTGGAGACAAGAGAGGAAGACAGAATCTCCAAGTGACTGGAAATAGTGACTGGGGATTATAAGGGAGGAAACTATCTTTTCATCCTAATTTCATGGCCAAAGCCTCCTAAAACAAATGACTGATTTAACAAGAGAAAAGCATACAAATTTATTTAATATAAGTTTTACATAAGGAAGTGAAGACCTGAAGAAACAGTTAAGCCAGTGTTTGTTTGTTTGTTTGTTTGAGACAGGGTCTTACTGTGTTGCTCAGGCTGGGGTACAGTTGCACAGTCATGACACAATCATGGCGCTCTGCAGCCTCCATCTCGCCTGGCTCTGGGTTCAAGTGATCCACCTCAGCCTCCCAAGTAGCTGGGACAACAAGCATGCATCGCCATACCTGGCTAATTTTTCTATTTTTTTGTGGAGATGGGGATTTGTCATGTTGCTCAGGCTAGTCTGAAAATCTTGGGCTCAAGCCATCTTGACCTTGACCTCAAGTGATCTGCCTTGACCTCCCAAAGTGCCAGAGCGTTTTCTATAGTAGGTTTGATAAGGAGTGGATAGTCGTGGAGAAATAAGAGAAGGCAAAGAGTGTGATCTAATGGTAATTAACTGGGGGAAACTAAGTAAGGCCTGCCTGTCCAGATGCTTCTCTGTGCCCCTTCATCTTCAGAGATAAGGACGTTCCTTTCCTCTGGTATAGGAAAGGCACCCCTCACATGAGGGTTGTATGACTTGCTTCAGGGGAGAAGGGCAGGGGAAGATCAGAAGACCTTCCTTCTTCTGCATTTTCTCATATTCCTTCACTTAAAATATTCTGGAGTAGCGTGTCCTGAACCTCATCATTTGAGGAGCTAGCAGAGTCCCTGTAGAAATGTTCCCAGGCAGGAGAGGACAATGGCACAGTGTGAGCTAACTGCTTGTTAGTGTTGGGCAGATGGTGAAGAGCAGTGGGTGATGGGAAAGGTGGGAACTAGATGCTGGCTGGAGGGCAGCTGATGTCCCAAATAACTGCTGTTTATTGAGCATTACTGTGTGCCCCTCATGGTGCTGGGCCTCTCAGATGAATGTGTTAGTCCTCATAGCAACCTTCTGAGTGGATACTATTAGCGTCTGTGTTGTACCAATTAAAAAACAGTCTGGCTGGGCCTGCAGGCCTAGTTGGGAAGATCGCTTGAGGCCAGGAGACCAAGACCAGCCTGGGCAATGTACTGAGACCTCACCTCTACTAAAAATAAAAATAGCCAGTGTAGTGATGCGTTCCTGTAGTCCCAGGTACTCCAGAGGCTGAGGCAGGAGGATCCCAGCAGGTCAAGGCAGCAGTGAGCTATTGATGCAGGATTTTTCTCAGCCCTTTTGCTGGACTCACAGCAGGGGCACCCTGTCTACCTGGCCCGCCATGCTCAGCCCCTTGCAGGAAGGAGCACATAAGCAAGTGAGTGTAGGACCCTGCTGGCCAATCTGCTGAAACAAGAGCAAGCTCCATGCAGGGCCCAAGGCCAGACCAGGTGTGTCTCCTCAAGCAGAATGCAGCAGCACCCAGGCAAGGATGCTCAAGCCCCAGAGTGGGTGTTAGTGTGCTAATTAGTTATTTTAGTTCTGCCATCCATAGCTCAGTGGATGGCAGTGTGTTAGCAGCTCATTTGGCCCCTGCCCTGTTGCATGGAGTGGCTGCCCTCTGCCGGTGAGGGCAAAGGACCAGTGTAACAGCCTTTCTGGGTTCCTGTACTCAGTGGGTCCTGAGCTCTTGTCCAGTGTCCAAGAAGAATGAGGTCATGCTTGACAACTGAAGAATGGTGAGGGCAGAGAATTTTACTGAGGGATGAAAACAGCTCTCAGCAGAGAGGGGAGCTGGACAGGGGACGAGAAGGGCAGGTCATCTTCTCCCAAAGTCAGGAGGTCTCCTCCCCAAAGTCAGGCCATCTCCCCTCTACCAACTGAGTATGGGGTCTTTATAGGCACAGGATGGGGGTGGGGCAGGCCATAGGTAGTACTGGAAAAGGCAACATTTAATTGGCTAAAAGGCATTATTCAGAAATAATCAATTGGGAGAGAGTGGGTAAACAGGAATAGAAGTTCTCACTCTGATCCATGGGTTTCAGGCTGTTTTTGGCTTGAAGGTGGGGTTTTGCCAGGGACCTGCTCCTATAAGTCTAGGATTTCTCTGCCTCCTGCCTCTGTCACTATGATTGTGCCACTGGATTCCAGCCTGGGCAACAAAGTGAGACTGTTGAGAGTGAGAGAGAGAGAGAAAGTCTTAAAAGGATGACTTACCCAAGGTCCCATGTTAGTGAATGGCAGTTTCAGGCTGTGAAGAATCCACGTGTGTCCACCCCCTGAGGCTATGTATGATCTCTTGTGGGCCAAGGTTTCATCAGGAAACAGATGGTACTTTCAGATTGGGTGGTTTGAGGTGAGTTAAGTGACAAGTTTTAATGGTGTGAGCAGGGTGTAGGGAAACCACAAGGAATAATGCAAGACATCAGGGCGAGGAACCAGGAGGTGCTATGGCAGCACTTAGTTCTGGAGGGGTGAGGGGAGAGGCAGCCATGGAATCCTGGAAGGGGGACAAAAGGAGCTGGGACCTGTAGAGTTGGTCAGCCTGAGATGACCCTGCAGGGAGGGAGGGAGCCTGAGAAATAGTTTCCTGCCCTTGTAGTCCTGCAGTGTCCAGAGCTCCTCACTGGCCAAACTCAAGCAGAAGCCAAAGGGCAAGAGGCCAGTCTCAGGGCACAGACCAGGGAGGAGAAGGGTGCAGAGTGATCGGGAAGAACAGGTGGAAGCCTCCAGCACAGTCAGGGCAAGGGAGTGGGGCGAGAGAAGTGGGGCAACAAGGCCATGCTGGGGCCAGGGTCAGGCAAACTTAGCTGCGCCTCTGGCTGTGAACTGGAATGAGACACTAGGAGCCCCCCAGGAGATCCAGCCCAGGGCATCACCGTGGCACTACAAAGCCCTTTAGGCATCTTTGCCCAGTTCCAGGGCCCAGAGGACTGACAGTGACTAATGCCACACTTGGCACATCAAGAGCTTCCTCTCCCAAAACCTCAACCTGCCCTACACAGTATTTCATGACACTTGTTAAGGAAATTCTGTCAGATTTTTCCAGGGCATTCCCAGCAGTCTAGTACATGTCAACAATGTGAAACTGGGCTTTGACCTGGAGACCACTTAGAAGGGCTCCATCTGCTTTCTCCAGGGTAAAAGGGAAGTGTGTATGTGCCTGTGTGTGTTTTGTGTGTGTGTGTGTGTGTGAGTGTGTGTGGGTATGTGTATGTGCCTGTTTGTGCTGTGTGTATGTGTGTGTGAGTGTGTGTGAGGGTGTGACTATGTATAGGCATTGTGTGTAAAGAGAGAGAATGGGGCTGGGTGCCGTGGCTCACGCCTGTAATCCCAGCACTTTGGGAGGAGATCACGAGGTCAGGAGATCAAGACCATCCTGGTTATCACGGTGAAACCCTGTCTCTACTAAAAAAAATACAAAATTTAGCCGGGCACAGTGGTGGGCGCCTGTAGTCCCAGCTACTCGGGAGGCCGAGGCAGGAGAAACCGGGAGGCGGAGCTTGCAGTGAGCTGAGGTCGCGCCACTGCACTCCAGCCTGGGCGACACAGCGAGACTCTGTCTCAAAAAAAAAAAAAAGAGAGAGAATGAATGAATGAATACCTGAATGAATGTGCTGGGAGTGAGATAGGATAAAACAGCCATCAGAGCCGGACCGCACTCCTAAGCAAAGTGCCCACACAGCAAGCTTCTTATCAGCACCTAATTCCTCCCCAGATCCTTACATTATGACTTGGTCCTAGATAGCTGGCTGAGAGCAGGACAGTTTGATCAACTCGCTACAGAATTAGAGCAAAATTAGAGTGTGGAGATAGGTGGCTAGGTTCCCAAATTCACCACAGATCCTGAAGATAGTGACCAGTGGTGATCTTTGTGTAACCTTTTATATGGTGCCTTTGGGTGGTTTTAGTATGCTTCCTGCCTCCTAAGAACGCCCAAAAGAGTATGTTTTCAAATTCTGATTTGGGTAGCTCTGAAATCCCATTCATTCATTTGTAAAAATTAATATGAGGAAAAAGCATTTATTCAGGTCTTACAATGAACAGGAAGCTAAGTTAGATGAAAGTGGAAAATTATCATACAGACATTCTCTGGGGGAATGGGATCTGTGGGGAATAGTTTTCATTTGCTGACCACCAGCTGTGGCTTTGCTGGCCCTGCACAGATCACACATGACACATGGCACCTAAGTCCCCAGATTGGTTCTAGGATGGTCAATCTCATTCTCACTTCCTTAAGTTTTCCTTGGCCATCAAGAGGCTCAACACAAATGACTGTGTTAGTTCTTCCACCTTGAACATGTTTCCACATTTTCCTGCTTTTGGTTTCTCCTTTTATTCCATGTCATCATTATTTCAATTTATAACTTTTATAGTAAGGATGTTGCAAACCTGTTTGGAAGGAGGTAGAGGATAAATTATTATAAAAGAATAGAATGGAGAATGTAAGACGTAAATAACACATCGGTTTTTTTTTCTCTCCAAGTCAGACTTAGTTGCTGTGATATTACCTGTCAAATAGCCATAAAACTAAAACACCAGAAAGTAGTTATTAAAGACCATTGCAGTAAGTGGTGGTCCAGGCTTTATCTGGCTTACTAATTGTATTAGTCTCTCCAGGCTGCCATAACAAATTACAACAGAGTGGGTGGCTTAAACAGCAGAAATGTATTTTCTCACACATAGTTCTGAAGGCTGGAAGTCCAACATCAGGGTGCCAGCATGGTGGGACTCAGGTGAGGCTCTCTTCTTGGCTTGCAGAGGGCTGCCTTCTTGCTGTATGCTTATATGATAAACAGAGTGACAGAGAGCTCTCTGTTGTTTCTTTTTATAAGGACATGAATCCTACTAGATCAGGGGCTCACCCTTATGACCTTTATATTGATCTGTTCTCACACTGCTATAAAGAACTACCTGAGACTGGATAAATTATGAAGAAAAGAGGTTTAGTTGATTCACGGTTCTGCAGGCTGTACAGAAAGCATGGCTGGGAGGCCTCAGGAAACTTACAGTCATGGCATAAGGCAAAGGGGAAGCAAGCATGTGTTACCATGGCAGAGCAGTAAAGAGAGAAAGAGAAGGGGGAAGTACTATATACTTTTAAACCATGAGATCGTGTGAGAACTCACTATCACGAGAACAGCAAGGGGGAGATCCACCCCTGTGATCCAATCGCCTCCCACCAGGCCCCTCCTCCAACACATAGGGATTACAATTTGAGGTGAGATTTGGGTAGGGACACAAAACCAAACCATATCAACCTCATTTAACCATAATTACTTCCTTAGAGGCCCCATCTCCAAATACAACCACATTGAGGATCAGGGCTCCAACATATGATTTTGATGGGGAGGGGAGACATGGTCAGTCCACAGGACTAACCAAAATGATTTGAATGCTAGATCCCATAAAGCATGGGTTATGCTTTGGCGCTGGTCTTTAGCACCATCACAACTGTATGTCTCTGTTCTGCATTCAGATTTTATTCCTGAATTCCTTCATGAGATGTGTTTTGTTTATTTTCTGAGTACCCCACTAGAATGGGGAGAAAACAAGGATTTTTGTTTTTGTGTCTCCAGAACCATGCCTGGCACATAGTAGGACCCAATAACTAGTCACTGAATGAAAACATAAAATTATGGTATTGATTTGTAAGTTAGAAAAAAGAATTAAATGCAATTACAGATATTTTGAAAAGGGACCAAAATTCTGAATTCTCTGAAGAGTGAGAAGTTTCTCTAGGCCATCCATCCAACAAAAGGTTTTTCAGGTCCATAGTAAGGAGCCACTCACACCACCCTCATGCCTTCTCACTGTGTATTCGGTTTCAAGCTAAAGCACCCATCACAAAGTCCATGCTATCAGACAGAAGAGTCAAAGGGCACTCTATGAAATATAAAATATATTTTTCTTGTTTTTGATATATTAGATACTTTCTCACAATGGTGATATTTGAAACCAATGTATTAGTCTGTTTTCATGCTGCTGACAAAGACACACCCAAGACTGGGCAATTTACAAAAGAGGTTTAATGGACTTACAGTTCCATGTGGCTGGGGAGGCCTCACAATCATGGTGGAAGGCAAGGAGGAGCAAGTCATATTGTACATGGATGGGAGCAGGCAAAGAGAGAGAGAGAGAGCTTGTGCAGGGAAACTCCTATTTTTAAAACCATCAGTTCTCATGAGACTTATTCACTATCACAAGAACAGCATGGGAAAGACCTGCCCCCCCCATTCAGTTACTTCCCACGGGGTCTCTCCCACAACACGTGGGAATTCAAGATGAGATTTGGGTGGAGACAAAGCCAAACCATATCACCCAACATGCTAGCAATTGTTTCCATAGCAACTGAAATATTTGATTAATCAATAAGCTGTTTTGCCATTATCATTTAGGAATTATAGTATACCCACCACAGCCTGCATTTAATAGTTTCCAAAAACTCTCAAAAGTATTTAATAAACAACTGTTATTTTGGCATATGATAATTCTAGGAAATTTGTACTTTCTTCCCCCAAACATCAAAATTTCCATTTGTTCAGCAATGTCATTAAATATGAAAAAATAAAATGAGGAATATTACTCTTAAGATTATGACTTTTTTTCATAAAAATACATATTTTTATGAAGAAAATGTGATTTAATTAAATTAATTGATTTATTTTTGAGATGGAGTCTCACTCTGTCACCCATGCTGGAGTGCAGTGGTGCAATCTTGGCTCACTGCAACCTCCCCCTCCTGGGTTCAAGTGATTCTCCTGCCTCAGCCTCCTGAGTAGCTGGAACTACAGGTGCGTGCCACCATGCCCAGGTAATTTTTTTGTGTGTTTTTAGTAAAGATGGGGTTTTGCCATGCTGGCCAGGCTGGTCTTGAACTCCTAATCTCAGGTGATCCGCCTGCCTCGGCCTTCCAAAGTGCTGAGATTTCAGGCATGAGCCACCATACCTGGCCAAAAATGTGATTTTAATAATTGTGTTCTTTTTTCCTTTTATTTTTAGTTGGCACATAATAATTGTACATATTTATGTGATAGAGTGATATTTCAGTACATATATACAATGTGTAATGATCAAATAAAGATAATTAGCATATGCATCACCTCTAACATTTATCATTTGTGTTGTGGGCATTTAAATTCTTGTCTTTTAGCTTTCTGAAAATATATAGTAAATTATTGTTAATCATATTCACCCTACAGTGCTACAGAACACTAGAACATATTTTTCCCATCAGGCTGTAACTTTGCATCCATTAACCAACCTCTTTCTACCCTCCCCTTCCTCCATCCTTCTCAGTCTCAAATAACCACAATTCTACTCTTTACTTCTATGAGTTCAATTTTTTTCAGCTCCCACATAGTGAGAACATGTGGTATTTATCTTTCTGTGCCTGACTTATTTCACTTAACATAATATCCTCCAGGATTATTGATATTGCTGAAGATGACAGGATTTTTTCTTTTTTATCGCTGACTAGTATTCTGTTGTGTATATATACCACGTTCTCTTTACCCACTCATCTGTTGATGGACATTTAGGTTGATTCCATCTCTTGACAATTGTGAATAGAGCTGCGAAAACATGGGGGTGTGGATTTATCTTTCATATACTGATTTCTTTTCCTTTGGATAAATACCCAGTAGTGGGATTGCTGGATAGTACGGTAGTTCTATTTTTAGGTTTTTTTTTTTTTTTTTTTTGAGAAATCTCCATACTGTTTTCCATAATGGCTGTACTAATTGACATTCCCACCAACAGTGTATAAGAGTTCTCTTTTCTCCATATCCTTGCCAGGATTTGTTATTTTTTGTCTTTTTGATGATAGCCAGTCTAACTGGGGTAAGATGATATCTCATCGTGGTTTTGATTTGCATTTCCTTGATGATTAGTGATGTTGAGCATTGTTTTATATACCTGTTGGCCATTGGTCTTCCTTCTTTTGAGAAACGTCTGTTCAGATCCTTTGCCCACTTAAAAATAGGATTATTTGTGTTTTTTGCTACTGAGTTGAGTTCCTTGTATATTCTGAATGTTGGTTACTTGTCGGACGAATAGTTTGCACAACTTTTCTCCCATCCAGCAGGTTGTCTCTTTACTCTGTTGATTCTCGTCTTTGTTGTGCAGAATATTTTTAGTTCGATATAGTCCTATTTGTTTATTTTTGTTTTTGTTGCCTGTGCTTTTGAAGTCTAACCCATAAAATCTTTGCCTAAGCCAATGTCCTAAAGTGTTTTCTTCTAGTAGTTTTACAGTTTTGGGTTTTACACTGAAGTCTTTAATCCATGTTGAGTCCATTTTTAAATATGATGGGAGATAGGGATCTAATTTCATTCTTCTGCCTATGAATATCCAGTTTCCTAGCACCTTTTATTGAAGAGACTGCCCTTTCCCCAGTGTTTGTTCTTGGTGCTTTTGTTGAAAATCATTTGGCTGTAAATATGTGGACTTATTCTTGAGTTCTCTATTCTGTTCCATTGGTCTCTGTATCTGTTTTTATACCAATACCATGCTGCGTTGCTTACTATAGCTTTGTATTATTAATATATTTTGAAGTCAGATAGTGTGATGTCTTCAGCTTTGTTTTTTTGCTCAGTATTGTTTTGACTCTTCATGGTCTTTTCTAGTTTCATAGAAATTTTAGGGTTTTTTTCTATTTCTGTGAAAAATGTCATTGGAATTTTGATAGGAATTGTATTGAATGTTTAGATTGCTTTAGTTATTATGGTCATTTTAATAATATTAATTCTTCTGATTTATGGATCAGAAGAATTAATGCTGGAATTAATGCATGGAATGTCTCTCCATTTTTTGTGTGTCCTCTTCAATAAGATATTAAGACTTTAAAAAACACTGTTAGAGGTGGCTGGTGTCAGTATTGAGAAGAAAATATGAAATATTTTAAATTAACATCTTTTGTTTTGTTTTGAGATAGAGTCTTGCTCTGTCACTCAGGCTGGAGTGCAGTGGCGTGATCATGGCTCACTGCAGCCTCGACCTCCTGGGCTCAAGTGATCCTTTCACCTCAGCCTCCCAAGTTCCCAAGTAGCTGGGACCACAAATGTGTGGCACCATGCCCAGCTAATTTTTGGGGGGTTGGGGGGGGATGGAGTCTTGCTCTGTCACCCAGGCTGGAGTAGAGTGGCATGATCTTGGCTCACTGCAACCTCCACCTCCCAGGTTCAAGTGATTCTCATGCCTCAGCCTCTTGAGTAGCTGGGATTACAGGCATGCACCACCACACCTGACTAATTTTTGTATTTTTAGTAGAGATGGGTTTTCACCATGTTGGCAAGGCTGGTCTCAAACTCCTAGCCTCAAGTGATCCATCCACCTCGGCCTCCTGAAGTGCTGGGATTATAGGTATGAGCCACTATGCCCAACCCCAGGTAATTTTTAAAAATATTTTTTGTAGAGATGGAGTCTCGTTGTACTGCCCAGGCTGGTCTCAAACTCCTAGGCTCAAGGAATCCTCCCACTTCGGCCTCCTGAAGTGCTGGTGTGACAGGCATTAGCTACTGTGCCTGGGCTGATATCTTTTTTGTACAGTCAAATCAATATCAGAAGAGAGGAAAATGTCTAATCTGACTCCATTCACTTCATTATTTTAATACAGGTGGAAGTTGGGAGTAACTGTTGAACCAATTAACCAAGGGTCTTCTTTGTCTCCCTAGTGCAATTGGTCATGATTAGCAAATATTTACTGAATGGAAGTGAATTCATTGAGCATTCCTCATGTGCACAGAACCATGCCAGGCATTGTCAAGAATAGAGCAGGATTATAAGGCAGGATCTCTGCAGCTTGAGGTTGATAGTCTCTCTAAGGAGATTATTGATGCAATGACAAGCAAATGATAGGCCAGAAAAGCATGTGCTATTTACAGTATTCAGTTGCTCAGCACTCTGCTCTGGCTCATCTCCTCTCTTTATACTTACCCCATTGGTGACCTTGCACAAGGCCTTTTATTGGCTTTGAATAGTGTCTTTATGCTGTTGACTCTCAAATGTGTATCTTCCACCCAATGTTCTTTCATCTGCATCTCAAATTTATACGCTCAAGACACCCTCCACCAAACCTTCTCCTTGACAAAGTAGCATCCTCCCAGTAAACATCACCACCCACCTGGCTGTTTAAGCTGTTCAAGCCAGAAACCTGTGAGTATTTTCATTTCTTCCCTTCTCTCATCTCTCACATCAAGTTTACCCCAAGCCTTGTGTGCCCCACCTCTTCTACCTCCCAATAATTCCATTTATTTTCACCATCTCTGCTGCCTCAACGCTGGATTGAACCGCTATTGGTCCTCACTGCATTAAAGTAGCAGCCTCTTAACTGGTCTTCTGACACAACCCATTCTCCTCTTAGCAGTTGATGTCAAAAACATAAATCAGATTATATCACTCATTTAGAATCCTTTGCTAGAATCCATACAAGGGATAAAATTGCATAAAACTATATACATGTATACAAATGAATGAATGCATGTAAACATTGATAAAAGCTGAATGAGACCTGTATCTAGTTAATAGTATTGCACCAATGCCAATCTCCTGATTTTGATATTGTTATATATATATATATATATATATATATATATATATATATATGTAAGATGACACCACTGGCGGAAGCTGGATGAAGGGTACACAGAAATCTGTGTACTAACTTGGCAACTTCCTGTGAATCTATATTTAGTTAAAAACAAAATGTTTTTTAAACACTTACAATCATCCATTGGCTTCTGCTGCAGCAAATCCAACCCTTTACCACAGCCTGCAGAAGCCATTCCCTGCTGTGACTCCTGCCAACCTCCTTTGTAACCCCACCCACCCCGTATCATTCTCCTACCAGTTACCCTGCCTCAGCTACACTGTATTCCTAGCAGTTCCCAAAACACAGCAAATGCCTTTCTGTCCCAGGACATTTGTGTATGCTGCCCCAGCTGCCTAGAATGCTATTCCTATGGCTGGTTCTTCCTCATCTTTCAGAGAAGTCTTTACCGACATCTCATGTATACCGGAGCCCCACTAGGTTCTTTTCCTTAACAGAGCTGTTGTGAGTTGTAATGAGTACTAGCTTAGTAGTATTCATTGATACTTATATTCTAGTGAGAGCAAGAGAAAACGCAGAGATCATATCTGCTTTATTTGTTAATGTATACCTGTTCACTAGTATAGTGCTTGGCCTATAATCAGTGTTCAATACGTAATTATTGATAACAAGAAAGAAAGAAAGAAAAATGAATATGCTTTAGGGTCCCAGAAAATGGAGATATCAGTTTTGAAGGGAGCTTTCAAAAAGTTGCTTGCAAGAGCTTGCTAAAATTCAAATTAACACATGGTATTGTGTTTGGTAAAATGTTGCTGGTATGTGTGTGTGTGTGTGTGTGTGTATACACATGTACAGTTAAGATTCTGCCTTTGAAATGTAAATGTATATCATGGATATGTACAGTTCTATTTTATGTTTTATTTGCTTTGAAATTTTTCAATCTATTATAAAACAAATGCACAAACTACTGCAAAATCTAAACATTTTGTTTTCACCAATGAACTTTGAACTCATTTGGACTCATTTTACCTGACATTTTTGTGCAGGATAAAGGAAGGAGTTACTGCACTTAGGCTATTTTATTTTTTTATTTTTAAATTTTTTGTAGATATGGGGTCTCACTTTTTGCTCAGGCTGGATTCGAACTCCTAGGCTCAAGCGATCCTCCTGCCTCAGCTGCCTGAATAGCTGGAACTACAGGTGCACCTTACCATGCCCAGCTTAGACAACTTTATTTTTTTAAAAATTTATTGTTTTATTTTTATAGAAGTTCTAAATGTACATTTCAGATAATTTGGAAAATACAAAAAGATAAAAATGAAAAACATCATAGTTATTCCATAATTCAGAGATTCATGTTTTTTTCCTAACTGTTCTTCCTATAAAGATTTCTTTAGCAAAATTAGAAATATGCTATGCATGAAATATTATATCCTTACTTTTTTTTTTTTCTTTTTGAGACAGAGTCTAGCTCTGTTGCCCAGGCTGGAGTGCAAGTGGTGCGAACTTGGCTCACTGCAAGCTTCACCTCCCGGGTTCATGCCATTCTCCTGCCTCAGCCTCCCGTAGCTGGAATTACGCCCAGCTAATTTTTTGTACTTTTAGTAGAGACGGGGTTTCACCATGTTAGCCAAGATGGTTTTGATCTCCTGACCTCATGATCCACCTGCCTCGGCCTCCCAAAGTGCTGGGATTATAGGCGTGAGCCACCGCACCTGGCCTATATCCTTACTTTTAAAATTTAACATTAACATAAGCAGTTTTACATCAGTCAGTAGCATTAGAAAGCAGCTTCTAAAATGATAATGTTGGCCGGGAGAAGTGGCTCACATTGGTAATCCCAGCACTTCGGAAAGCTGAGGTGGGCAGATCACTTGAGGTCGGGAGTTTGAGACCAGCCTGGCCAACATGGCAAAATCTTGTCTCTACTAAAAATAAAAAATTAGCTGGGTGTGGTGGCGCACTCCAGTAATCCCAGCTACTTGGGAGGCTGAGGCAGGAGAATCCCTTGAACCCAGGAGGGAGAGGTTACAGTGAGCAGAGATTGCGCCACTGTACTCCAACCTGGGCGACAGAGTGAGAATCTCTTTCCTGCACCCTCCCTACACACACACACACACACACAAAGTGCCACAATTTATTTCAGTATTCTCCTAGTGTATGGCTGCATTCTAACTTATTATTATCCTATTTGAAATTTAGGCATTTTTTTTTCTACTTTTACAGATTCTCAATGTGACAATATTATCCTAAGCTTCCTGCACGTTTATTTCCTTATTTTTTCTGGAGAGAAATGTTAGTATTTGTTTCTGGTTTCCTGAGCTTTAAGCTGGAGAGAAAAGTGGAGGCAGTGGGTTAACTTAAATTTCCAGAGCATTCCTTTGCATCAGTGCAAAGTTAAAATTTTTGAATAGATACCTGTATTTTGGCTGGTCCCATGGTGCCGGAAGAATTCAGGGCATGATTCAAAGAGATGAAAGGAAACAGTGTCAAGACCTAGAAAATCTAGTGTGTTGAGCCTGAAAACAGGATTTCAAGCTTAGCGAATTCCACATTCATGGCTGCACATCCTTCAGATTTAGGCCACTGGGTAAGCATCTATGGAAGATATCATTGACATTTAAGAGAGAGAGAGATATATATACATATATATATATGTGTGTGTGGAGATATATATATGTGTGTGTGGAGATATATATATATATATATTTTTTTTTTTTTTGAGACAGAGTTTTGCTCTTGTTGCCCAGGCTGGAGTGCAATGGCACGATCTTGGCTCATTGCGACCTCTGCCTCCTGGGTTCAAGTGATTCTCCTGCCTCAGCCTCCCAAGTAGCTGGGATTACAGGCATGTGCCACCACACCCAGCTAATTTTGTACTTTTAGTAGAGATGGGGTTTCTCCATGTTGGCCAGGCTGGTCTCAAACTCCCAACCTCAGGTGATCCGCCTGCCTCGGCCTCCCAAAGTGCTGGGATTATAGGGATAAGCCACTGTGCTCGGCATAAGACATATATTTTTCAACCTGAAAGCAAATGAACAATTAAAATTACATAGGCTGATAGGTTTTCTGGGAAAGTAGTCATTTTTATTTTTAGTGAGGTAGATGATAACTACGATGGATCAAATAAGTATTTTTGGCTCTTCCATCTATGTCTTAAAGTATTTAATTTCAAAATTATGTTGACCAAACACAGGGAGGAATTTTTCAACGGTTTGATTGTGGTGAAATACAGTGCATTAATAACAAGGTAAACAATGTCAGAGCCAAGCGTGGTGGCTCATGCCTGTAATCCTAGCACTTTGGGAAGCTGAGGTGGGAAGAGCACTTGAGCCCAGGAGTTCCAGACCAGACTGGGTAACACAGTGGGACCCCGTCTCTACAAAAGATTTCTTAAAAAATTAGCCTGGTGTGGTGGTGGACTTGAGTTCCCAGTTCTCGGGAGGCTGAGATGGGAGGATCACTTGAGCCTGAGAGGTCAAGGCTACAGTGAGCCATGATTGCACCACTGTACTCCAGCCTGGGTGACAGAGTGAGACCCTATCTCAAAAAAAACAAGCAAGCAAGCAAACAAACAGACAAACACCAATGTCCTGGGTGTGTTTGTGTGTGTGTGTGTGTGTGTGTGTGTGTGTGTGTTTATAGACAGAAAGCTTTAGTGTAGAATTATATATTCTGCAGATCATGGAATCCAATATATCCCTGTAGGTTGGAAGTTTCTTCTTAGACCTCTTAAGAGCCTATGTGGTGACTGGGGACAAATCAGTAACTTCAGAACAACAAAGCCTGGCATAAATATTCCTATCTTCAAAGCTGCAGTTCCAGTAGAGTTAAATTCCTTTAATACTGTATTTCCTGTTGTTCGGGAGCCTGCATTGATCACGGAGATAGCAATCTCACAGTGCTTGTGTCATGCTTTCCTTTGAAGGCATGCTTGGGTGTTAACTAATTACTAGGCAAATGGACTATTGTTTCCAAGATTTTTTTTAAAAGCATGTTTGTTGATATTATGATTAGGACATTTATAGAAATCTTTTAAAGACATTTTCTGAGTATCTCTCTGTAAAATCAGAGATAAAATTAATATAGATGGTAGAGTGGAGAGCAGTGGTGTTAGCTCATTTGACAAGAATGTGGTGCTAATGAGGGCACCATTCCCTGAAGCCCAGAAAAACAATTCCATCCATGCCAAGTGTGTAATTCTCCCAACCTTCACCAGCTTTCTCAAAACTTGAGGCTGTTTGTCATGAGAGGAGCAGGGTCAAGGGGAGAAAATGGTGCAGCCCAAACTTACCATCCCCATGGCTCTCCTCCTGGCGATGAGTTGTCATCATGACCGTTTTTGAATATGATGACTTTCTTTTTAGTTAACAGCGAGTTGAAAATATGCCTCATAAATTAACCCTGGCTTTACCTTGCAAATGCCGGGTATCAGCTGTCAAAGCTAATACTTCAGGTTAACACAAAGAGGGCAAAGTCTGTGCTCACAGAGGGAGGACCTGCAAGGTGTTGAGTGCCTGCAGGAAGCCCTGGGGGTGGCAGTTGCAAAGCCGCCTCTTGTCCAATAGTCAGTGGCTTGCTTTGGCCATGGCTCTCACTGCATCATTGCAAGCAGTCAGAAAATGTTCATTGATGAGATCAGGAACAATGATGCCTGCCCTTTCAAAACCACATTGACTGTCTCTCTACCTTCCAGCCCACCCAGAGGAGAATCCATAGCTGGCGTAACCTATGAGTGGAGAAAAGGAAGCTAAGAAAGGATTTGCTGGTCATGTCTTTAACACTTTGAAAAGTATATTGTTAATTTATTGGGAGAACCTAACTGTGGCTTTTTTTTCCTCCATGCTTTCTCCCATCATGTTTACTATTACTGCTTTATTGCTTGAAACTATCCCACAGCCAAAACCAAGTGTCATTGGAGACATTTTTTTCATTTTCATTTTCTTTTTTTCTTTCTTTCTTTCTTTTTTTTTTTTTTTTGAGCTGGAGTCATGCTCTGTCACCCGGGATGGAGTGCAGTGGTGCAATCTCATCTCACTGCAACCTTCACCTCCCAGGTTCAAGTGATTCTCCTGCCTCAGCCTCCCAAGTAGCTGGGACTACAGGTGCGCACCACCACACATGGCTAATTTTTGTGTTTTTAGTAGAGACGGACTTTCACCATATTGGCCAGGCTGGTCTTGAACTCCTGACCTTGTGATCCATCCGCCTCAGCCTCCCAAATTGCTGGGATTACAGGCGTGAGCCACCACGCCCATCTGGAGGCATTTTAAAAATTAAAAACAATGCTATAAAAATATACATTTATGAAATTAGTAATCTCTACTTTCAAATGATCCTAATACCCAAATGTAAAGTGTTTCATTTCTTTTAAGAAATATAGCTTCCATGGTACTGGAGAGTTTTACCGTTTACTGTAAGAGTAAATGGACATGGTAAACCAATTCAAGGGATGTCAAATAATGGCTGCTCTTTTCCTTAATGAAATCTCAAGGTCTGTTTGCTTTGGATGGCCAATGAGCATAGCAGATTCTAATTAGCTAATTTATTTAATCTACTATTTTTCTTAAAGTTATCATAGACATCATGGTATTTCTCCCATAAGTACTAACTATGCATCACTGAAAAGTAAGAACATTTTCCTACCCACCTGCAATACCATTATCACATCTAACAAAATTAGTAGTAATTCCTCAGTAGCATTTAATACTCATTTTTTTTTCTAGTTTCTCCAATTGTCCCTAAATGTCATTTACAGTTGGCTTATTTGAACAAGATCCAGTCAAGGTCCACATATTGTGTTTGGTTGTTATAGCTCTTAAGTCTCTTTTAACCTAGGCTACGCCCTTCCCTCTCTCTCCACATCATTGACTTAACAAGGAAATCTGGCTAGCTATTCTGTAACACTTAGCCTTATTTTATTAATTGTTAAGCATGAAGGCAACAATGGGTACACTAGTCTTGCCATCTCAATAAAAGTTGGTATCTTTATTACATAATTGATCACTTAAACCTAGGGTTTATTGAAACCCAAACTCAAGAGCAGA
This sequence comes from Hylobates moloch, assembly GCF_009828535.3. Taxonomy (NCBI): domain Eukaryota; kingdom Metazoa; phylum Chordata; class Mammalia; order Primates; family Hylobatidae; genus Hylobates; species Hylobates moloch. Next base: position 17,409,093 of record NW_026652276.1, read on the forward strand.
GAAAACGTAAAACAAAATAAAAACCCTGGCTGGGCACAGTGGTTCACATGTGTAATCCCAGCAGTTTGGGAGGCCGAGGCAGGCGGATCACCTGAGGTCAGGAGTTCGAGACCAGCATGGCTAACATGGTGAAAACCCATTTCTACTAAAAATACAAAAATTAGCCAGGTGTGGTGGCACGTGCCTGTAGTGTTGGCTACTTGGGAGGCTGAGGTAGGAGAATTGCTCGAACCTGGGAGGCGGAGGTTGCAGTGAGCTGAGATTACATCACTGCACTCCAGCCTGGGTGACAGAGGGAGACTCTGTCTCAAAATAAAATAAACAAAGCCCTGACCTTGACTTGAGTATAGTTCTACATGTAGTTGTTCTATAGCAAACTCCCTTTGATTATTCCATGAATCTGAGTCAATGGGCACTTTTCACTGATTCGGTGCCCAGTTCCTTTGAATGCCCACCGTGATTTCCTTCTACCTGTTCTTCATTCTCAGTTCACTTTTCAGACAGCCAGCAATCTTTACACCCTGGTTGCTTTTAGGTATGCAATTCTCTCCCAGCTCTGTAAGTTATCTCCCTGGTAAGAAGAGTGTATTAAGTGGGAAGATGTTTCCTGAATTTACCTTTCAGTGGGTTATATCTGGTCTGCTTTTTTACCATATTCTCATATGGAAAAGAAAGCCCCCATGACAGAATGGCAAATTAGTACTAGTATTCTCTCCAATAACTTTAAATTTTCTAGGGCGCATGCACTGGGGATGTGGGGCAAGCGTTCTTCATTCATAATGACAGAAAATTGCCCTTTAAAAAATGTGGCCAGGTGTGGTGGCTCATGCCTGTAATCCCAGCAATTTGGGAGGCTGAGGTGGGAGGATAGCCAGAGTTCAGGAGTTTGAGACCAGTCTGGGCAAAAAAGCAAGACCCTATTTCTACAAAAACTAAAACTAAAAAAAAAAATTAGCTGAGCATGGTAGCACCTGCCTGTAGTCCTAGCTACTTGGGAGGCAGAGGCGGGAGGATGGCTTGAGTCCAAGAAATCAAAGCTGCAGTGAGTTATGATTGCACCAATGCACTCAGCCTGGGCAACAGAGCGGGACCCTGTCTTTTTCACTGTATATATGACTCCTACATGAAATATTTAGAAAATGATACCCACTGGTTAACTAGTATGGGTTAAGTAAGTATTATTATTATATTTTTACATCTGTAGACTAAAGTGCTTCCATTAGACTGCTTTCTAGTTGCAGTTAAAACCATATTAAACTTGGGTGTGCTGAGGCAATCTATTTTCTTTAGTCTTATACTCTCAATCTAAAAGGTCAGGAAATTGGACTAGACTTGTTTTTTTGTTTGTTTGTTTGTTGTGTTATTTTTGCAGGGGGTGGGAGGTTTGTTTTTTTTTTTTTTTTGAGACAGGGTCTTACTCTCTTGCCCAGGTTGGAGTGCAGTGGCACGATCTCAGCTCACTGCAACCTTCGCCTCCTGGGTTCAAGCGATCCCCCCACCTCGGCCTCCTGAGTAGCTGGGATTACAGTTGCATGCCACCATGCCTGGCTAATTTTTGTAATTTTTAGAGACAGGGTTTCACCATGTTGCCCAGGATGGTCTCAGCTCCTGAGCTTAAGTGATCCGCCTACCTTGGCCTCCCAAAGTGCTAGGATTACGGGTATGTGTCACTGCGCCTGGCCCTGGACTAGACTTCTAAGGTCCCATATAGCTGTTGAGCTTGATGACTTAAGACATTAATAGCAACTACAATTTTTTCATTTTTTCTCTTCCCTCCTCCCATTAGTAGCCTCTTCTGACAGGTTCTTGCCTTTCCATGTGTAGGGAGCCTCTGTAATGGTTAAGGAGCCATGAGTCAAGAAGTCCCTGCCTGTTCTTGGCCAGGTGCGGTGGCTCATGCCTATATTCCCAGCATTTTGGGAGGCTGAGGTGGGTGAATCACCTGAGGTCAGGAGTTTGAGAGCAGCCTAGCCAACACAGTGAAACCCCATCTCTACGAAAAATACAAAAATTACCCAGGCATGGTGGTGTACACCAGTAATCCCAGCTGCTGGGGAGGCTGAGGCAGGAGAATCACTTGAACCCAGGAGGCAGAGGTTGTAGTGAGCTGAGATCACGCCACTGAACTCCAACCTGGGTGACACAGGGAGACTCCATCCCTCCCACCCCCCCGCACCAAAAAAAGTCCCTGTTCTTAATCTTCAAGTAGGACTTTGCTGAACAGATAATTTCTATCCTATAGGCTTTAGATTTCCCTTATATAGAAACCACTCAGCTTTCTACTTAAGAACAGTAAATTCAAATGCATTTATGTTAAAATGTGTGTTCTCATAAAGTCGCTTAGAACTGCTTGGATTAAAAATATGGAGCAAGCACATAGAGTAGTACCGAATGAAATCACTGAAATTCAGTACACACATTGCCTACGCTAAAGAAAGGAAAGCATTATCGGGCACAGATCCTGTGCCAGGGACATGCAAGCTCATTATCTCACTAATCGCCACGAGCTGGCTGGCCTGTTTTGGGAATGAGCAAAGCCACTTGGCCTTGTGCATAACACAGTGAGGATTCCAGCTTGGGTCCTCTTCCCACCCAGACCAGTTCTCTTCCCACTGTTCAAACTCAGCTTTTAAAGTTGTGTATTTGAGCAATATTATTGTTTATATTTAGACTGTGTGTAATTCAAGAGCTGCCCCTATTTTTCTCACGTATTATGCCACAGAATAGATACCACGGATAACTTTAGAAAGCTTTTCAAAATGATTCATATTTGGAGGAAAACTCAGCCACAAGATATTTGTACCAGGCAGCCATAGAAACCACAGTCTCAGTTTGTGTCTTATAAAAATTCTTTCATGAAGCTGAATAGACCAAAATTCCTGTTTCAGGCTTTAAAAATGGATTGGTTATTAATGTGAATGGTTATTTCCTCCTCTTCTATTTTTGCTGTCTGGTCGGCATAGCCGTGGCCTTTTCAAGCAGCTGGGATATAAATATAAAGTGGGAATGGAGGCCCATTAGGAGTAGAAGAAGAACAGCTGACGGAGCACAGCAAAGCCCCGGGCTCTGCAGGGCCAACCGACCCGTCCAGGCACGCTAGTTTCGGTCGGATTGACTAGTCAGCTTTACGTGGAACAGGCTTTAATGATTTACAGGTTGGCATAAGAAGCCTTGTTTCTTGCCATGAGACTGTCCATCTCTATTTGTAATCTACATGGTAATTAAAGTCAGACTTTTTGACGGAGCATCATCTTTGGCAAATAGTGAGGTGTGGTATTAGCCCCTTTCTAGCTTATTTTTAAAGGTGCACCTTAAGTGTTTAAAAATTGTTTATGGTTTGAAGTCAGTTGGCGTCATCCTTACCAATTTGTAGATGTGTCACTTCATAAATGCAAGTCCTTAATTTAGAAAGGCACTTGTCTAAAAGCAAAGTGAACATTTATAACAACATTTGTAATTTCTCTTGCAAACCCTCGGAAGGATTTTTGGTTTTGTTATTTTGTTTTGTTTGTTTCAGGAGGGATCATTTCTTAAACTTCTCATGAAGAAAGATTGCTATTGCTGATTAATGATGGTTGACTTATGACTCAAATTGTGGACAAAGAGCTAACATTTTTCTGTTGGGGACTAGAGGTCATGTAATGCATCAAGTAGAAAATTCACCATATATATTCAGCTTCCACCTTACGGTTGCACACATTTGTGAAGTGCCCACTAGGTGCCAGGCATTGTGCCAATGGTTGGTTGTATAGATGTGATCTTAGCCCTCCAGGAGCACACAGCTATTTTTCCCAGTTCAGTGAATCCCATTTTTTTGGTAAAATTTTAAAAAAGGATATATTTTTTAATATATATTCATTCATTTTTCTACTACAATAATTAGAGATTCTTTTGGCATTACATAGCTAGATGTCATATGATGAAAACTTCTATTCTCCTGTTTTTCCACTTGTTTCTCAGTTTTCTCATCGTAAAATGGGCATAATGATAGTACTTACCTCATAAGGTTGTGGTGAGGATTAAATTAGTTAGTATGTATCAGTGTTTAAAACAATATCTGGTACAAAGTTAAGTGTTCAATAAGTATTAGCAACTATTCTTATTGTCTGTCCAGTAATTATCTGGATTTGCTGCCTCTCTGAGTTACTGGGAGCATTCTGAATCACATGGCATTTTTCCAGAGGCTCCTCCAACAAAAGCCTTCTTGCCAACACCCTAGCCAAACTTGTTCTTGAAGAAATTCCTATCTTAGCACATGATACCATCAGTTACATAAACCAGCCCTTCATTCTACCAGGCTCCCACCTGCCGTGGGGCCTTTGCATAGGCCGATTTTGGCCCACTTCTCCCAGTTAACTCCTGCTCCTCTTCAAAGATCACAGCTCAAGCTTCTTCTGCTAAGATGGTCTCTGACCTCCATGAATAGGTCAAATCCTGTGTAACTTGTCTAGCATTTAATATAGGTGCCATGTTACTTTAAGGATAGTCGAAGTATTTGATTAATATCTGACTTTCCCACCAGAATATAAGCACCACGAGAACCAGGGCTGTATCAATTTTTATTAATCATGATATCTGCTGCACCTAGCCCAGTTCCTGAACTACATAGTAGTTGTTAAGAAACATTAGAACTGAGATTCGAAGGCTATAGTTCATGTGTTATTCAAATTGGCTCATGTATTATTTATTATTTAATTACACATCTAATACATGGTGTTTATTAGATGTGTAATTTATCTGTGATAATAATGCAGAAATATAGGAAGTAAGAAATGAACCTGCTTTTGGACCCTGTGATTTTATCTCCCAGAGGTATTCACTATTGATATACTATGAATACAAATTTGGCTGATATTCTTCCAGGCTTTTTTTCTATGTTTACCAATCATACACACATATACAATATGCACATATATAGTTCTTATAGGAAAAAGATCATATCCTATATGTGCTTTTGTTTCATTTAGCACTGTGATGAAGCCATCTTTTGAGGTGCGTGCATAACAAAGAGGTCTAAAAGATCATACAATGAGTATTTCTGTACTTACTACCCAGCTTAATAAAGAAGTATTATCAATGCACTTATCTTATTCCCCTACACACACCTGAGGCAACCCTCAACTTGAATTTGCTGTTTCTCATCCCCAGGATTTTCTCTTTTCTTTGATTACTGGGGTTTATATCTATAATCATTGGAGAGTTTTTTCATATTTCCAAATTTTATATCAATGGTATAATTCTGTATGCACTTTCTGCAACTTACTTATTTCACTCAACATTATGTTTGCAAGTTTCATTCAAACTAAAATGGGGAGCATTTATTTTCCTTAACATAAATATGTTACTATAAGTATGTAATAAAATTGATGATCTATTCTTCTACTGGTGTACATTAAATTTTTAATTTTTTAATTTTAATTTTTTTTTTTGAGACAGGATCTCGCTCTGTGGCCCAGGCTTGAGTGCAGTGGCATGATCATAACTCAATGCAGCCTTGACCTCCTGGGCCTGGGCTCAGGTGATTCTCCCACCTCAGTCTCCCAGGTAGCTGGGTCTACAGGCATGCACCACCATGCCCGGCTAATTTTTTGTATTTTTTTTTTTTTTTTTGTAGAGGCAGGGTTTTGCCATGTTGTCCAGGCTGGTCTCAAACTCCTGGGCTCAAGTGAGCCTCTTGCCCTGACCTCCCAAAGTGCTGGGATTACAGATGTGAGCCACTGTGCCTTGTCTAGTATGCGTTTAGAGAGTCCGCTCTCCTCACCCCTGCCTCCTTGGTTTTTACTTTTTTGGTGTTTCAATCAATGCAGCTACAAAAAGTCTTGAATCTGTCTTCTTTTGTGCGTTTTCAGAGAATTTCTCCAGAGATTATACCTGGGAGGGCAAGCGCTGAGGTACAGTTTATGTAAATCTTCAACCTTATTAGCTGTTGCCAGATCTAGTTCTGTTGAGGCTGAGAACACATCACTCCAAAATATGACTTAGGAGACCAGAATATGCCACCCCAAAATATACTTCTTTGGCATATTTTGAGCTGGTTATTCTGAGAAACTGCAGACACAGGAGTAGCTCTGAAAAGCTGTCCTATGGAAGAAATTTACATCTATTAAGGAAGTCTCTCTAGGTAAAAGTATCTTTATCAGGAAGAGGGCTGCTCGGAGACAGCTTTTTTCACCTGGGAGACTTTTAATTAATTTATTTATTTGAAAAATGGATACATAATAATTGTATGTATTTATGGGGTACATATGATATTTTGATACATGCATAAAATTTGTAATGATCAAATCAGGGTAATTGGGATAGCCATCACCTCAAACATTTATCATTTCTTTGTATTGAGAACATTCCAAATATTCTCTTCTAGCTATTTTGAAATTTACAGTAAGTTATTGTTAACCATAGGGCATAGCAAGACAACCTTTATTCACCAGACATTTCCTCCTCTCACCCTCCCATAACTTGTGTCTTCACCGCTACCCAGATGCACCAAGCTTCTGTTCCTTTCTGTAGCTCACAATGCTATAGAAGCTTTAATTATCTGAAAGTCTCATACTCTTCTTTGAGCCTCATATTTTGTGGGACTTCCATGTACACGTACATAATTAAATATAGTTTTTCTTCTGTTAATCTGTCTCATGTCAATTTAACTTATAGCCTAGCCAAAGAACCTATAAGGGTAGAGGGAAGTCATTTTTCATTCCCCTACATCTCCAAAGTTTGTTCTTTCTTTTGTTTTGTTTGTTTGTTTGTTTGTTTTTTGTTTTTAGAGATGGGGTCTAATTCTGTTGCCCAGATTGAAGTGCAGTGGTGCAATCATGGTTCCCTGCAGCGTCAACCTCCTGGGCTCAAGTGATCCTCACACCTCAGTCTCCCAAGTAGCTAGGACCACAGGTGTGTTCCACCATATCTGGCTAATTTAAAATTTAAAAAAATTTCTTTTGAAGAGACAGGGGTCTCATCTTGTTGCCCAGGCTGTTCTCCAGTTCTTGGGCTCAAGCAATCCTCCCGCTTTGGCCTCTCAACTTGCTGAGATCATAGGCAGGAGCCACCGTGCCCAGCCTCTTTCAGTGGTTTTGTTGTTGTTTTTTTGAGATGGAGTCTTGCTCTGTCGCCCAGGCTGGAGTGCAGTGCTGTGATCTCGGCTCACTGCAACCTCCGCCTTCCGGGTTCAAGCAATTCTCCTTTCTCAGCCTCCTGAGTAGCTGGGATTACAGGCACCCACCACCTTGCCCAGCTAATTTTTGCATTTTTAGTAGAGATGGGGTTTCGCCATGTTGGTCAGGCTGGTCTCAAACTCCTGACCACAGGTGATCCGCCCACCTTGGCCTCCCAAAGTGCTGGGATTACAGGCGTGAGCCACTGCACCTTGCTGCTTTTGTTTTTGTTGTTGTTTTTACAGCTGCATAGTATTTCATTAAAATAATGTACACTACTTTATTCCCTATGGCACTTACTGGATTTTATTTGAGGAGTTAAAACAATGTGAAATGTAAAATCTTTCACACTGGGATGTCTACAGTAGTAGAGCACTTGGGAGCTTGGGGTATTTAGCTCCTTTGGTCCTCTGTTGAGAAAGTCAGGTTACTTATCACCATTGCTACTTGTTATCTTCAACAAATGATGAAACCAAACCTGAGAATTTAGAAATCTCAGGTCCTCGCTGGGTGAGCAGCAGAACCAGGTGGAACGGCCAGCCCTCTGACTCACAGCATGTTCCACATGACTTCTCTGCCTTAGCTGAGAGCTATAACTGACCAGAGCACAGGAAACAAAGTCACAGCAGAAGACCACAACAAAGAGTGAGGAGGAAACATGCCTTCTTTGTGTGCACCTGTGAAAACACAGGGTATCAGCTCACAGGCTGAGACTGGGCTGCATTGTCCTGGAAAAGGGGGAAACAGATGGCAATTTAAGAGGAACCTGATAGCATTGTTTGGGGCTGGGCAGGAGGTGTCCTCTGGGAAACGAGGAGAGAAGCTTTCAGCTAAGAGCCACAGCAGCATGAAAAAGGTGCTTACTGTGGCCACTTCCTCCTTCCCCACCTCTGCCCTAGAAGGAGCCCATGGGAGTGCACAGCCCTCCATTGTTTGTCTGGTGCTGTTTCTGCCAAAACTCCCAGGAGAAGCCTGGAGCCCTGACCCAAGGGCCTTTGGGATATATGTGTGTGTGTGGGGGGGGGGGGTGGGGGAAGGGCTGAGCACAAGGATGGCACAGGCTTAGGAGTGCCCATCATAGGGAAGCACACATTAACCAGAAGTGATATGATTTAGCTATGTCCCCACCCAAATCTCATCTTGAATTGTAACTCCCGTAGTCCCCACGTGTCCTGGAAGACACCCAGTGGGAGGTAATTTAATCACAGGGGTGGGTTTTTCCCATGCTGTTCTCTTGATAGTGAATAAGTCTCATGAGATCCGACGGTTTCATGAAGGGCAGTTCCCCTGCACACGCTCTATTGCCTGCCACTATGTAAGACAGGACTTTGCTCCTCCTTCGCCTTCCACCATGATTGTGAGGCCTCCCCAGCCATGTGGAACTGGGAGTCAATTAAACCTCTTCGTCTTTATAAATTACCCATCTTAGGTATGTCTTCATAGCAGTATAAAAATGTACTAATACAAGAGGCATCTAGAGCATGGGACAGGAATAATGTTAGGGCTCTGAGAATAATCCCTACTCTTTGGAGCTTGGTTTTCCTTTTTATGTGTCCTGAGCCTAAATGGCTCTTACCTGAATAGCTACATGGTGTTGTCCCCTTAGGAGTGGTGAGGGAGCATGGTTTAAAACCCGGAAATCCAGGCTCTGCCAATAACCAATTGTGTGGTGATGGGAAAGTCCCTCAGCCTCCCTGGGATTCTGATCCCTTAAGAGATGCCAAGATTCCTTCACTTATGACAGATCCATTTAGTCCTGTGCTGTAGGTTCAGGGTTAGAGGCTTCAGTCAGGAGTTAAAAAAATAAGCACCATGTGGTCCCTTCTCCACACCTTTTCTCCAAGTAGTGCCCCAGGTTCTAGAATGCCTCGCCTCTAGTTAGCAAGTGAATATCACACAAAGAACCAGAGTTAAGGTTGTTTGGGAACAAGGAAAACAGAGGCTTGAATGGCTCTGAGGTTCGCTTGGTGACAGCTGCTTCTTTGAGTTTGCCTAATTGAGAAGGGGGAATGAGTCACAAATGTTAGCCTGAAACACTAAATGATGCTGTCTGCCCAGCCAAGGCCACGTTCTGAAGTCCTCATAACACACTCCACTCTCCATTTGCCCTAGGTGCCACTTAAACATTGCTTGTCTCTTAAACTGGGTACTCCTGGAATCCTATCCTGTTCCTTCTTCCGTCCTTGTTGTGTATTCTCTTTCTGGGTAGTCACATCCTTTCCCATGGCTGCCTGAAGACCAGCGGTTCCCCAATTCCTATTCTCTGGTTTACTGCTCCCTTGAAAGCTGTAGTGAAAAGGCCACTGGACATCTCAACTCTGGCCATCCCACTGGCCTCCACGCACAACACAACCACCCTGCGCTCCTCATCCTCACTCCCAGCTGCCTTCCTTTCCAGTATTCCTTACTTGGTGACTGACAGCCTCACCCAAACATCTGCAAGTACCACCCTGGAATGCCTCCTGGACTAGCCACCACAGTTTTCTGCCTGCATCCAACCAGCCAACAAACCTGTCCTTTGACTTTGCATAGTTCGCTGGGCCCGTGGCTTCCTCAAAGCATCACTTCCCTTTTCATGCTGACTTTTAGGTGGTTCTGGTCAGATCCCCATAAAGTGGCCTGCAAGGCCCTTCCTGATCAGGCCCCTGGCTTCCTTCCACCCACCTCTTTGTTGAACCTTCACTCCAGCCACCTTGAACTGCTTGCAGTTGCACCAGTGTGTGACAGTCCTGGCCCCCTCGTCTAACTCAGTGTCTCCCCATGGGGTCTCCATATATCCTGCAGTGCCCTTTATCATGGCACTGACTGCATCATTTAGGGTGCCCCTCCAAAGTGGGGGATGGTGATGATTCTATCTTCTGCTCCTGGTGCAACGCCTGGCTCTCGGCATGTGAGATAAACATATTTTATAAATTAAAGATGGAAAGAAACTTTTTCTCACAGTTTTCCTGGGTTGGGGGTGGGTGGGAATCTCGAGGTTATAATGCATCCCATTGTATTTTGTAGAAAGGACAAATCCCCAAGGATTTTCATGGGTTCCAACAGAGCCTCAAATTTTCTAGGTTTGCTTGAGAGACTCATCACCAGCCCCTTCATTTGCTGTGAGGAGTGGACCAACCATCTGCCATCCAGGAGCTGATGACTGCAGAAACCTGGGCATCATTGCCAAGTTTAAGAAAAATAAGATAGAGAATTGAAGTGACAGCTGTCTGGGTGCTGAGAGTCAAAGCTGATGATTTCCCTTAGTATTTTCGTCTGTGCCTTCAACAGAAGCACCATGCTAAAACAGTGTTGTGGTGCACAGCTGAGAATCTGGCATTTGTTGTGGGTGGAAGGCAGTGACCAAAGGTGGAGGCGGTTTAGGGAAGGTCAGTATTTCACGTTGTTCCTGGGGAAATAATCACAGAGACAGCCAGTCAGAAATGAGGCTTGTCCCCCTCTTCCCTGGCCTCCTGCCCCTGGATTTGTTGGCACTTCGGCTGCCAACAGATTAATGAAATCTTTTCAATCCTGAAAGAAATGACAACCTCATGAGGAAAAAAGTGTGTTTTCACATTAGATGGAAGGTAATATCAAGAAACAAAATCTTTTCCTATGTAAGAGCTTTAACACTTACCTTGTACAAAATGTTGTGAGTTAATATTGTGGTTTCAGGGGAACAATTTTTCTCCTCAATTCTTTGGAGTTATTTCCAGAATTTCAAAGCCTATTTCAAAAACTATAGTTTTGTCTAAAGTACAATCAGCTCTGTGAATGGAAGGGTTGCGGAAGGGAGAGTGTTCACACTGAGAGATGAGAAAGTTATCTGCTTCCAATGCCAATGCATAACATGAATGCTGTTGAGTTTTCTTTAAAAAGCTTGAGATCTGTAATGCCAAAAAAAAAAACCTCTAATGATTTTTTGAAAAGTTGAAACAAGATGAATTTAATTACTGAGCTGCTCACAATAACTAGGAAACAATTCCTCTGTTATAAATTGTATTTATGTATTTTTCCCATGCAAAAAGTATAGGAATTATGAAACACAAATGATTAGAATTGTAGGTTAGATTTACATGGTGAATCTGAATAGAAATAACTCCTTTCCTTGAACAGTAATATTTTACTTTAAATTAGAGTATTATACTATTAGAGGAATCCAGATATATAAAGTAAAAGTTGTTATATTTTTATCACAAAAGTATTTTTTAATGTAAAAAATTGTCACACTGTGTTTCATTATAAGGATTCATAAATTGCCTCTTTTATTTTAATTTTTTACAGCCCTTTTTAAAGTACATTTTTTTTCTTTGAGACAGGGTCTTGCTCTGTTGTCCAGGCTGGAGTGCAGTGGCATGAACTTAGGTCCGCACAGCCTGGAACTCCTGGGCTCAAGCGATTGTCCTGCTTTGGCCTCCCAAAGTGTTGAAATTACAGTTGTGAGCCACTTCGCCTGGTCCAATTGCCTCTTTTAAGAAGAATTGTGTTTAGAAAAAGTGCTTGTTCATACCTGTTGAGGAGCACAGCTATCAGGAGAGCAAATGATTTTTTAAAAATATTTTTATTATTTATTTATTTATTTATTTTTATTATTTTTTATTTTCTGAGACGGAGTCTCACTCTATCACCCAGGCTGGAGTGCAGTAGTGGGATCTGCAACTTCCACTTCCTGGATTCAAGTGATTCTTGTGCCTTAGCCTCCTGAGTAGCTGGGACTACAGGCACGCTCCACTTTGCCTGGCTAATTTTTGTATTTTTAGTACAGACGGGGTTTTGCCATGTTGCCTAGGCTGGTCTCGAACTCCTGACCTCGGGTGATCCGCCCGCCTCAGCCTCCCAAAGTGCTAGGATTACAGGCATGAGCCACTGTGCGTGGCCACAAATAATTTTTAAATCAGTATTTAGAACATATTTAGGGTGAGTGTTGTTTAGAGCTTGACAACATTCTCATTGAAGATTATTCCATTTAAGATTCAACAGCTCAAGAGTCTGCAAATCTAGATCTTTAACCAGAACTGGCTTTTGTATCTTTTCCTTACAAGAAGAAGAATACCAGGCTGGGACTTCAAGGCCCCAGAGAGGCAGTGCAGCAAGTTCCTGGGTTCAAATCATCCCTCAGCTACTTCTTAGCTGTAAGACCTTGGGCAAGTTACCTAGCCTTTCTATGCCCCAGTTTCTTCATCAGTAATTTGGGGCTCATAATCTCTTCTTCATAGGTTTGTTGCAAGATTAATTTAATTTACATTAAGGGCCAGGTGTGGTGACTCATGCCTATAATCCCAGCACTTTGGGAGGCCAATGCGGGCAGATCACCTGAGGTCAGGAGTTCGAGACCAGTCTGATCAACATGGCAAAACCCAGTCTCTACTAAAAATACAAAAAAATTAGCCGAGCGTGATGGTGCACCTGTAGTCCCAGGTACTGGCGAGGCTGAGGCAGGGGAATCTCTTGAACCTGGGAGGTGGAGGTTGCAGTGAGCCAAGATCACGCCACTGCACTCCAGCCTGGGCGACAGAGCAAGACTCTATCTCCAAAACAAAGCAAAAAAAATTACTTTAAGAATTAGAACAGTTTATGACTGGTACATAGTAGATCCTCAACAGACACTAAAAATTATAATTACAATTGTTAATTATAATTATTTATTATTATAATTATATGAGCAATTATTGGAAAGCTCTCACTCTTTCTAAAGAATTTGCGTGAATAAAGGAAGACTAATTTTCTCAGTGTCTTTTTAGTACACTCAGAATTTTCAGTACAGCAAATAATTTTCAGTGAAATCAAAATTATTTAGATAAAGTCTTCTCTTCATGCCCTAGCAGAAAATGTTCAGAAACAAAATGAAACAAAGAGATAAAGGAAAAAAAAAAAAAACTGGCAAAGGGTCAAGTTTTGAGAATTGTTTTCAAGAAGTCATTGTATTCAGATTGGTGGAGCAGGCTACTGTAAACCATAAGTAGGAAATGAGAACCCGTTGTAGGTTGATAAGATGGGTGTCTTTTCAACTAAACAGATTGCTATCAGCCTAACAGAGCCAACTCATGTTCCTTTTTGCCCGGTCATTTCCTTTACTAAGTGTCTGTAAGAGCCGCCCATTTGGGTGTTTCTCAGGATTATAGGTTTTTAGGTCATACAGAAACCCTGGGGAACGCCTGAAAAGGCTAAACACAAGCAGTTACATTATGCACAAGCTGGATGACGTGACCCCACTGCTGCTGTGTGGAGAGCGGAGGCTGCTGAACCCGAGCTGGTGTGAGCTCTTGCGGCAAGTCCACGGGTGGCCAGGAGCACGTGTTAAGAGCTCTGCTCAGAAGTAGCCGCTGCAGCTGAAGGTTTTCGGGCTGGCTGAAGGCTGGGCCGCTTCTTCATTCATTTCAGAAACTTGAACAGTGGGCCTTCTACACACGCTGTCTTTGTCATCCTCAGGCAGTTCCTCCATGGATGAGACACAGGGGCCTCTGGCCATGACTGTCCATCTTCTTGCCAACTCTGGGCACGGCTCGCTTCTGCAGAGGACTCTGGACCAGCTCCTGGATTGCATTTGCCCAGAGGTCCGGCTCTTTCAGGTGTCTGAACGGGCCAGTCCTGTGAAATACTGTGAGAAGTCCCATTCCAAGCGGTCCCGGTTTCCAGGGATGTCCGTGTTGCTCTTCCTGCAGGAAAGCCCGGGAGAGGATCGGCTATTTCGCGTCCTGGACTCTCTCCAGCATTCGCCATGGCAGTGCTACCCCACCCAGGACACTCGGGGAAGGCTGTGTCCCTACCTTTTTGCCAATCAGGAGTTCTACAGCCTGGACAGCCAGATGCCCATCTGGGGGGTGAGGCAGGTGCACTGTGGCTCCGAGATCCTGAGGGTGACGCTGTACTGCAGTTTTGATAACTATGAAGACGCCATCAGACTCTACGAGATGATCCTGCAGAGAGAAGCGACCTTGCAAAAGAGCAATTTTTGTTTCTTCGTGCTATATGCCTCCAAGAGCTTTGCTCTGCAGCTCTCCCTGAAGCAGCTGCCCCCGGGAATGTCAGTAGACCCCAAAGAGTCTTCGGTGCTGCAGTTTAAGGTTCAAGAGATCGGCCAATTAGTGCCTCTGCTACCCAATCCATGCATTCCCATCAGCAGCACCAGGTGGCAGACTCAGGACTATGATGGCAACAAGATTCTGCTTCAGGTATTTCTGTTTTGTCTCAGATCTTGTAGAGGCTTATGGAGTTGTGTAATTTTACATCGGAATGAGCCTAAGCTAGTGGTTCTCAGACTTGGTTGCACATTAGCGTCCCTTAGGGCCTTTCATAAATTCCCACCCCAGCCCAGTTTGATCTGAATCTCTGGGAGCATCCAGGCCTAGGTAACTTTTTTACAGCTTCTTGGATGACTCTAATCTGTAACAGGGTCAAGAATCACTGATCTCATAAAATCTCATCTGACAGACAAGAAAGTTCAGATTCCATGAATTTGCAGCTGACACAAGTACTTTATAGTAGAATCAGACAGGATTCTACTTATAAAGATCAGAATCTTTATAAAGAATCAGCCTCCTTTCTCAGGCTTGCCGTTTAAATGCCCATCAACTATACCCCTATCCTTTGTTTACTCTTTGGGCTCAGGAATGTCACAAGCTCTTTTCATCCGACCTAAGGAAGTTGAAGTCATACTTGTGTTTAGAGATGGTTTTTATAATTTTTAATTTTTTTACTTTTTAGAGATGGGAGTCTTCCTCTGTTGCCCAGACTGGAGTGCGGTGGTGCCATCATAGCTCCCTGAGGTCTTCAACTTCTGGGTTCAAGTGATCCTCCTACCTTAGCCTCCTGATTAGCTGGGACTACAGGCACATGCCGCCATGTCTGGCTATTTTATTTTATTTCTAGAGACGGGGTCTCACTATGTTGGCCGAGCTTGTTTAGGGATGTTAAGTTTGCAGTGCTATTGACTTAATTTTTATTTTTTATTATTATACTTTAAGTTCTGGGGTACATGTGCAGAAAATGCAGGTTTGTTACATGTGCCATGTTGGTTTGCTGCACCCATCAACTCGTATTGATTTAATTTTTAAGCATCTTGCGTCACTGTCAAATTTTACCACATACCAAGTTAGATAGAATGCTTTCTTAAAAAAATCTTGAAATTAAAGCCTTCCTTTGTAAACATCCTCGAAAACCTAACATAGCATGTGTGTATTTAGTCATGATAGCTGCCGTGCATTGCCTTTCATGGTATGTGAGCCTGGGCACTTAGTAGCTGTATGACTGTGGGCCTCAGTTTCTTCATTAGCACAATAAAGGCACCAGAGAATTAGCATCTTCCTCTCTCATACTTATTTACAGGAAATGACCTGACACTTATAAAGTACATAATTAAGATAGTGCCAAGAACTCAATTTTAGCTATTATTGTTCATATTATGCCCTATACTAAAGATTCTCTTAAATTGATAATTTTATTTAATACTTATAACAACCTATGAAGTTACTATTTTTCCCATTTTGGAGATAAGAAAACTGAGCTTTCCAGGGGGTCAGTTATTTGCCCAAGATAGGAAGTATCTATCTACCCTCAAAGTTCATGTGGTCAGCCGCTGCAGTCCAGTGTATGTGTGTAAATGTGCAAGCAGGGGGATGAATGTGATGTTCACAGCAAAATATCCTGTGGCTTCTGTCCTTAAGAAATGGTCAGAAGCTCCTTAAGGCCTATTGGATAAAGTAATAAGAGACTACAAGATGAGATGTCTTTCCATTTGGTTGATTTTGTTGTCATCACTTTGACTTTTTAATAAAATATGAATCATATTGATTCTATATTAAACGATTTCTAAATTATTCACCTTCTTGTTCACATAAGGTAGAGAGGCACTGTTTCTGTTAGTTGCCTATTATAAAACCCCATAATTTCCAAGGCATCTAAAATTTCTTTCAGTTTTATCGACTCTCTAGTACTTAAAATCAACCTCATGGTCAAACAAAAATGTAATGTGTGTGTGCAGCAAGGGACATGATATTAATCATTCCTGTCTTTAAGGCTGACTGACATTTTTGCTATGGAACCACAGTTTAAACAACTTAGTTACTTTGGAAAGTTGAGTCACATTTGGGGAGTGTAGAAGGGTTTTTTGGATAAAGAGAAACTGTATGAAGAGAGCCCTCTTCCTCTCTGGATTGTCCCAGGAGCCTGGCCACTTCTCAGGTGTGAATGGGGCATCAGCCCCTCACTCTTTTGTTTTTGAGACAGAGTCTCACTCTGTTGCTCAGGCTGGAGTGCAATGATGTGATCTCAGCTCACTGCAACCTCTGCCTCCCGGGTTCAAGCAATTCTTGTGCCTCAGCTTTCCCAAGTGGCTGAGACTACAGGTGCCTGCCAACATGCCCAGCTAATTTTTGTATTTTTAGTAGAGATGGGGTTTCACTATGTTGCCCAGGCTGGTCTCAAACATCTGGCCTCAAGTGACCACCTGCTTCAGCCTCCCAAAGTGCTGGGATTATAGGCATGAGCTACCACACCCAGCTGCCTCTCACTCTTTTTTTTTTTTTTTTGAGACGAAGTCTTGCTCTGTCCCCCAGGCTGGAGTGCAGTGGTGCGATCTTGGCTCACTGCAAGCTCCGCCTCCCGGGTTCACGCCATTCTCCTGCCTCAGCCTCCCGAGTAGCTGGGACTACAGACATGCACCACAGGCCTGGCTAATTTTTTGTATTTTTTAGTAGAGACGGGGTTTCACCGTGTTAGCCAGGATGGTCTTGATCTCCTGACCTCGTGATCTGCCCGCCTCGGCCTCCCAAAGTGCTGGGATAACAGGCTTGAGCCACCATGCCCGGCCAGCTGCCTCTCACTCTTGATAGCTCCCTTGGACATCACCTTTGTCCTGACCTCCAAACCTCAGGGACTTCTGCTTCCTCACTCCAAAACACGCTTTGATCTCCTCTTGTTAAGTCAATGAGTCTAAGCTTTTGCAAACAGAGTGAGAGATCGCCTTCTGGAAAATTCTGCTTCTGGTGTCATATAATAAAAGTGCCTGAGGAAAGTGTGTAAAGGCTCAGCCATAATCCAAAGACAACACATTGTAGCTCCCAGATAGCTTTTCATTCTTCAAATGGAGTGAATTTTTCAGGATAGAAAATTCTTGGGCGTGGTGGCTTGGGCCTGTAACCCAAGCACTTTGGGAGGCTGAGGCAGGTGGATCACTTGAGGCCAGGAGCTTGAGACCAGCCTGGCCAACATGGCAAATCCCCCTGTCTACTGAAAATACAAAAACTAGCTGGGCATGATGGTGCACACCTGTAGTCCCAGCTACTCAGGAGGCTGAAGCAGGAGAATCGCTTGAACCAGGGAGGTGGAGGTTGCAGTGAGCCGAGATTCTGCCAGTGAACTCCAGCCTAGATGACAGAGCAAGACTCTGTGTACTAGTTTGTTTCACGCTGCTGATAAAGACATGCCAGAGACTGGGAAATTTACAAAAGAAAGAGGTTTAATTAGACTCACAGTTCCACGTGGCTTGGGAGGCCTCACAATCATGCAGAAGGCAAGGAGGAGCAGTCGCATCTTACATGGATGGTGCAAACAAAGAGAGAGCTTGTGCAGAAAACTCTTGTTTTTAAAACCATCAGATATTGGGAGACTCATTTACTATGAGTGAATTCATTCACTATTCACTCATGCCTTAAATAGCACCCAAGTCACCTCTTGAATGCTTTGCTGCTTAGAAATTTCTTCTGCCAGATACCCTAAATCATCTCCCTCAAGTTCAAAGTTCCACAAATCTCTAGGGCAGGGGCAAAATGCTGCCAGTCTCTTTGCTAAAACATAACAAGAGTCACCTTTGTTCCAGTTCCCAATAAGCTCCTTATCCCCATCTAAGACCACCTCAGCCTAGACCTTATTGTTCATATCACTATCAGCATTTTTGTCAAAGTCATTCAACAAATCTCCAGGAAGTTCCAAACTTTCCCACATCTTCCTATCTTCTTCTGAGCCCTCCAAATTGTTCCAACTTCTGCCTGTTACCCAGTTCCAAAGTCGCTTCCACATTTTCAGGTATCTGTTCAGCAATGCCCCACTCTACTGATACCAATTTACTGTATTAGTTTGTTTTCATGCTGCTGATAAAGACATACCCGAGACTGGGGAATTTACAAAAGAAAGAGGTTTAATGAACTCATAGTTCCACGTGGCTGGGGAGGCCTCAAAATCGTGGCAGAAGGCAAGGAAGAGCAAGTCACATCTTACATGGATAGTGGTAGGCGGCAAAGAGAGGGCTTGTGCAGAGAACTCTCATCTTTAAAACCATCAGATCTCATGAGACTCATTCACTATCACGAGAACAGCACAGGAAAGACCCGCTCCCATAATTCAATCACCTCCCACTGGGTTCCTCCCACGACACATGGGAATTGTGGCAGTTACAATTCAAGATGAAACTGGGGTGAGGACACAGCCAAACCATATCACTCTGTTTCGAAAAGAAGAAAAGAGGAGAGAAGAGAAGAGAAGAGCAGAGAAGAAAAGAAAAGAAAAGAAAATCCAGCCTAAACTTCCTTGGGTCCTGGGGAGAGGGGCTGGGTAGCGAGTCTGGCTTCTGTAAGTGAGTAGTCCAGGCCTTACACTGTGTGCTCAGGATCCAGATCCCAGCTCTGTTACTGCTGTCTTGGCCCTATCCTCAGCCAGGCATCTGCCAGGGTCGCCAGCTGGCTGCCAGCAGCTCTGAGGGCTACATCCTTCATGTGGATTCCAAGTGCCTTGCACCACCATGGCCCAACAAAATGTCTGGATTTCAGTTAGACCAACTGGGATCAGATTCTCTTCTCTAAAACAATTATTACATGCAGGAAAGTGAGATTATATGAATCAGTTTAGCCCCGAGGCAAAGGCTCTGCCTTCTACCCCTAGATGCTGTGTGGTGTTCTGTGGGACTCTTAGGGAAGGTTGTGGGTCTCCAGAGAAGATCAGGGCGGAGGAGACAAATATAAAGTGGCCCCAAATGGCTGATGTTCAGCAAAAGTAAGAAAATGATACCTATTAAAGGAAGAACCATAACCACAAACTAACCTCTCTGCAGACCATCCCTCCACATGGCCAGGATGGAGGCATGTGTGCAGAAGACCTGCATGTGAGGGGAGCTAGGCTGAGGGGGTGCGGTGAGAAAGCTTTCCTGAGGAGCAATGCCCAGATCTGCCTGAGCTGGATGGCCCAGGAGGAATTAGCCAGTTGGAGAAGGGAGCAAGGGTGTCTCAAACAGGTGACCGTGGGTGACGATGTTGGTGTGGTGCTGCTTAGCAGGCCATGCTCAGCAAACTTCCTGAGGTTTCATGTGGCTGGAGTGAAGGGAGGGGGAGTCAGGGGAAGAGGATGGGCAGGTGACCTGAGGCTGGATCAGCGGGAACATGGTCAGCCATGGAATGTAAGTGCTGAGAGCGGGGAGACCTTTTGGGCTCACTCCCGTGAACATAGAACCTAAGGTCAGTGTCTGGCACATGGTAGGCAAAAACATCCTTCTATGAATGAACCCTGGCTAAGTAGCTTCTATTCTATCCTTGATGTAATGAGCAGTCACTGATGAGTCCTATGGATGGAACTGACATGGATTATTTGTGTTATGAGGGTCAAATGAGAGAATGTACATAGTGGTGCTTGGTAAAGTAGAAGCTCCTGGAGACCATGTAACTGTGGTGCAGTTGTGATCTGTGCATGTGAGAGGCTGTCAGCTGTCTCTGCCAGCGCGCCCAGTGAGCAATGCGTTTTCCGCATGACCTCTTGCCATTACAGACCGTCTGATGCCTCTCAGAGTCTAGAATGGATGGTTTTGATGACAGTGATATGAGCGTATCAAATAGATGCTCAGTAAATGAATGTACGAGTACATGAGAAGGCAAGTCCATGTTTATTCATTCCTCAGAACTTTGTTGAGTTCTTGCTCTGGGCTAGACATTGTTTTTCCTTTGGCAGTTTTAATTCTGCTGTCTCAATTCTTAGTGGGTGCAAAATGATAGTGGGTTCAACCTTCCCTTTATTCGTTCAAACAGTCCCTCTGCCTTTCTCCCTGTGCTTTTGCCTCTGGTGGTAGTGACAGTGTCTTTGTGTTCTGGGGGAAGGTAACATGGGTGAAGATGTCCACCTCTTTTTTTAAACCTCCTGCAACTTAAACTGTGCCCTCAGTCGAATAAGCTATTTTGTCAAATCAACCACATGCAGTATCTCTAGTCAACTACTGCTGGCTTTCAGCTTTCAACAGTTGAGACCCGTGTCCAAAGTTGTATTTTTTGTACTTTTTATAGATTTTTTTTCAATTTTTTGCATTATGACTCTTCTCCCCTGAGTTACCTGCTGATGCATTCATCTCCTGCCGCCCGCCCCCAGCATGGGCAATCCAAGGGTAGAGGCCATGACTTTGGTGTCGGGCTCTGGCAGACTCTGAATTCTAGGTCACTGAGTTAGCATTGGTGATCTTCTCATACTGTTTGATGTACAGTAGGCAAACTTTATAAATTAAATGATAAACCTTCCTCAAAGCCACTTGAAACGCTCAGCAAGCTCTATATTTCATGGCCCCGTGGGAGATGTGACAGCCATGACCTTGTTAGCCTTTGGGTGGGTGCTCTGTGTGGGATCACGCTGCCCTCGTGGTCTAATGAGGAGCTGGACCCTCCTGCAAGTGCCTGCAGTACCAGGCAGCCTGCAGGAAATGCACTGTAGAGCTGCAGCCACCCACCTTGTGTGTAGGGAAGGAGAAGGTGAAATTGACCGAGGATGTCAAGTAACATGGAGGAAGTGTGACTTGGGAGACTGACTGAATGGGCTGTAGCGAAGTGTAAGGCTGGAGAGTTCAAAGGAGTTTAGAGAATTTTTGGTCCACTGAAAATGGGTGCAGGAGGACACAAAATGGGATTTGAAGAAATCCATTTATTATGGTGTTTAGAGAAGGGGCAGACATGCTCATATCTATAATATATAATTTAGGACTATAATCCTGTTAGCATCAAATAGGACAGGTTGGAAGGGGGCTTGACTGACCACTTCAGAGGGGACTTCAGTTTTCCAGTCAAAGCCGGTGCAGTTTTGAAATAGGGAACTCGTAATGGAAATAGGAGGTTAAATTGCATGGGTAGACTTGACTGAATTTGGCAGTAATTGGACATGGAGGGTGAAGAAGAGGAAGGTGATGATGAGTCTGGACACATTGGGCTTGAAGTGCTTGCAGGTCTTTCAGATGAAGAGATTCCATGGTCAGGTGGTCTCTGAGGGCTGGAACTCAGGAGAGGGCATGGGCTAGGGGCATAGGTGGGGTTGGTGGCTGAAGCCCTGGGAAGGATCAACATTACCAAGGAAGAGAGTGTAGAGAGAGAAGAGGTAAAGACAGTGCCTGGAAAATGTGTGCACTTCTGGAGGAGAGGGAAGAAGAACCAGTGAAAGATGCTGAGAAGAAGCAACCACAAAGCCAGGAGGACGAGGAGATCGTGGTGTCATGGAAGTCGGTGTCGCTTGGTGGCTTTCAGTCCCTAAGATGTGGCTTCTCAGGTGTGCTAGAGCAGGTCCTTCAGGTTCTGTCCTGGTCTCCTCACTGGGCCCCCAGTTGCTTGTGTGTTGCCATTGCCCCTGGAGAGATCAGCACCTGCTGCAGGCCCTGTGTCCTCCACCAGTAACTGCTGCTGCCACCACTCCTGGCTTATGGAACTATCCCCAAACACTGCTGAGACCAAGCTGCAATTTCAACGAGATCTTTCTGAAGAGTTGAGGATAAAGAGGTGGGGAAAAACCCCCCAAAAGAATTCTAGGCTAGAAGAATAACTTACAAGCACCTCTAGATGTCGCTATTCTCAGAGCTCCCAGGCAAGCTATGGCCTTGAGGTCCCTCCCAGGTCTCCTCCAAGTCTTCTGTACCCCCTTCTCCTGGAGGTGCTCCAGGCCAAACTCACACAGTGAAGGAGGATGGTTTTCACCCTTCCTCTCTGAGGTCCACCTTCTAGGTCTTCTTTCCTTGATAAGAGTGACTGCTTCCCAAGTTGACTAAATGGGAAGAGTCACACACATCTCGCCTCCTACCCCCATTGTTTGATGTTCTGTAGGAAAACTTTATAAATTACAAGATAAAACCTCCCTGGAAGCTAGGGAGGTTTTAGAATAGGGTGGTGTCCTATTCTTGCGACCTGGGCAGGACAGATCAGTAACAGAACAAGAGTATAACATCAGTACAATCTGGGGTGTGCCATCTCGACAACACATGTTGGTTGCCAGCCATCCATTCTGAAGGCTTTTCCCGACTTAATTATATGGATGAGCTGAAACTCATGCCTGTGTAGCCTTCTTGCAGTCCTGGGGCCTCACCTCTGGATCCTCTGCAATCAGCACCTGAGCTAGAATCCACATAACTCTCCAAGACAGCCATGTGGGAGAAAGTCATGTGATTTTGAAAGATTTGGTTTCACACATATGCTCTCAATGGAGACCCATTTCTCAACTGAGACCCATTTCTCTAGACGAATGCACTGTCCTCCAGGACTTTCTGTGATGATGAAAATATTCTATATCTGTGCTATTCAATATGGTGGCCATTCGCCACATGTGGCGACTGAGCATTAGAAATATGGCTGGAGAGACTGATGAACAGAATTATTAATTTTATTATATTTTAACAATTTAAATGGCCTTATGTGGTTGGTGACTACTGTATTGGACTACCCTGGCCTAGGTCATTTTCTAAGGTCTCCTGCATCTTGAAGCTTCTGTAACTATACTGTGTATAGCCTAGTTGGTGACAAAACTTTATCTCTTATCTCACCCGTTTTTTTGGTTGTTTGTTTGTTTGTTTTGAGACAGAGTCTTGGTCTGTTGCCCAGACTGAAGTGCAGTAGTGTGATCTCGGCTCATTGCAACCTCCCTCTCCCAGGCTCAAGCTATCCTCCTGCCTCAGTCTCCGGAGTAGCTGGGACTACAGATGTGCACCATCATGCCCGGCTAATTTTTGTATTTTTTGTAGAGACCGGGTTTTGCCATGTTGCCCAGGCTGGTCTCAAACTCCTGAGCTTCAGTGATCTGCCAGCCTCAGCATCCTAAAGTGCTGGGATTACAGGCATGAGCCACCATGCCTGGCCTGTCTCATCTTTTTTCTTTGCTTTTTTAGAGAGAGGGTCTGATCCTGTCACCCAGGTTGGAGCATTAACGGCATGATCATAGCTCACTGCAGCTTTAAACTCTTGGGTTCTAGTGATCTTCTCATTTCAGCCTCCTGAGTAGCTGAAACTCTAGGTGTGCATTACCATGCCTGGATAATTTTTTAATGTTTTGTAGAGATGGGAGTCTTGCTATGTTGCCCAGGCTGAACTTGAACTCCTGGCCTCAAGCAATCTTCCTGCCTTGGCCTCAAAGTACTGTGATAACAGGCATGTGAGCCACTGTGCCAGGCCCAAATCCTCATCTCTTAAGGGTAGAATTCAGTTCAATTTTTGGAAACAATCAAAATATATTTAGCATTAATCGTATTGAGTATGGTACATAGTTGAAGAGATTTTAATATTATATTTTAAGATTACAACATATGTTACCTCCCTATACTGAGACTATGCTGACTCTGAAAGTCAGATTGCTAAAAAAAGTTCCAAAAATATTTGACACAATTATCAATCTTTTAAGTGCCTGTGTATAGCTTTTCATAATCTACCTAAGGACAACAGATAATCTAATAATATGATATTATATATAACATTTAATGAACATTTATATGCCAGCCACTGTGTTGTGTTGTTTCATTATAAATATCTGCACTTTAAAGACAGGAAATCGAGGTTTAGAAAGTTTAAACAACTTGCCTATAGTCACCCAGGAAGCAAGGATAAAGTCAGGTTTCAAACTCAGGTCTCTCTGTCTCCAAAGTTCAAGCTTTTAACACACAATTTTTGATTTCTTTTAAAAAGAATATTTGCGAATATATAGTGTTTTGATTTCCATTACAATTTTAAAGAATATAGTACATAGAATTGATCGTTTAAAACAAGATAATTCAGCCTGTTTTAGATAATCTACTTCTTTTATTTCTAACACTGTAGCGAAACTTGATACTTTTTCCTCTTACCAAGTTTAATGACAGTTTATCTGATGACACTTTCCGTTTCATATCTTAGCAAGATGTTAATAAGAATAACCTACTGGATAAGGTTGCAAACAGAGTTTTTTAAAATTGCAAGATTACTAACAAATGTTTCTTTTTTTTGAGACAGAATCTTGCTCTTGTCACCTGGGCTGGAGTGCAGTGGTGTGATCTCCGCTCATTGCAACCTCCGCCTCCTGGGTTCAAGCTATTCTCCTGCCCCAGCCTCCCCAGTAGCTAGGACTACAGGTGTGCAGCACCATGCCCAGCTAATTTTTGTATTTTTAGTAGAGATGGAATTTCACCATCTTGGCCAGGCTGATCTGGAACTCCTGACCTCGTGATCCACCCACCTTGGCCTCCCAAAGTGCTAGGATTACAGGCGTGAGCCACCGCACCCTGCCAAGTGTTTCTTTTTCATTAGAGGCTCTTTTCCAGCTTCTAATTAAAAATAAGTTGTTGGCTGGACACGGTGGCTCACGCCTGTAATCCCAGCACTTTGGGAGGCCAAGGTGGGTGGATCACGAGGTCAGGATATCGCAACCATCCTGGCTAACATGGTGAAACCCCGTCTCTACCAAAAAAATACAAAAAAATTAGCCGGGCGTGGTGGCGGGCGTCTGTAGTCCCAGCTACTCGGGAGGCTGAGGCAGGAGAATGGTGTGAACCCGGGAGGTGGAGCTTGCAGTGAGCCGAGATCACATCACTGCACTCCAGCCTGGGCGACTGAGCGAGACTCTGTCTTTAAAAAAAAAAAAAAAAAATTAAGTTTGTTGACACGTATTGGGGGAATCTTTCCTCCAACTGACTTAATTGGTAAACGTCCGAGCGGTGTATGTTCACGCCCGCTGGTGGGATTCCTTCCTGTGAGGTTTCTCCTCTCTGTGGGCCTTTCTCTCCCATTTGTTTGCTCACTCGATGAGCTCACGGCATTTTCAGTCTCTCTTCTCTGTTACCAGAGGCCCTCGTCATCTCCTTGAAACTCAAACAAGCAGATTTTCCTTGGCTCGATGGCTCTGGTGTCTTGCCTTCTTTCTATGTCTGGCTTCTCAGTTGAGCTGTCTGTTTTTGCCACCTTCCGCTACAAACTGATGGTGCTTCTCCACCTGCCATTCTGCACCCTGAGTCTTCCTCTAGCAGTTGATGAATCTGCTCTCTGGAGGGCCAGCTGTGCTTGAGGACAAGACATCAGCAGCATTGGTACATGTGGGCCACTCCTGCCTTCTTGAAATCCTCTCCTCTGTGGGCTGCCATAACCCAGTTCTTTTAATTAAGGGGTTCATTCTCTCTGACTATTCCTTTTTTGTGTGTCTGTGTGTGTGTGTGTGTGTGTGTGTGTGTGTGTGTGTTTTCAAAGACTCAACTGTTTTTTCCTCTCTCTAAATCATGTTTTCTCAACCTTGGCACCGTTGACATATTCTGGATGAGATAATTATTTGTTGTGAGGGGTGTCCTGTGCATTGCAGAATGTTTGCTGGCAGCCCTGATCTCTCTCAGTTGAATGTCAGTAACACTGGCCCACTCACCCCTGAGTTGTGACAACCAAAAATATTTCTAGACTTTGCCAAATGGCCCTTGGGAGACAAAAATCACCCCAAATGAGGACCACTGCCATGCACCAAAGATTTCCCCACTGAGGTTACGAAATAAAAATCGCCTTGTGGGGTTGGTTATCACTTTGTTCAACTTAATCCTGTACTTGAATTTCCTCTGTCTCTTGAGGTTTTAGCCTCTTTCCTACTCCCTATAAGACCATTTAAACATAATGTCTCATCCCCATCCCAGACTCAATCCAGGCAAAACCAAGTCATCATCTGCAGCCCTCCTCTCCCTGCCCCCGACTTCTCCAGCTCAGTTCATTTTTCTCCCAGTTGCCCAGGTTTTGAAACATCAGTTGTTGTTAAAGCCTCCTTTTTTCTCAGAACCCTCACATTCAATCAGTCCCCAGCTGTTCTAATTTTCCTTGGGAATCATTTCTGCTTCCTGCCTTCCTGCTTTAAGCCCACATTGCTTCAAATGCACATTATTATTACGGCATTATAATGCCTTTGCCCTGGCTCCAGGCATTCTGTTTCATCTTGCACAGCGCTATCAAAATACATTTTTAAATGACTGCCAAATTTATGTTCCTTCTCAGTTCAATAACAAAAGGTGAGAAAATCAAATTAAAATACCCCTGCCTGGCTTTAAAGACCTTCACATCAGACCCCTACTAGAATCTCTCTTTGCAGGCCAGTTGTGGTGGCTCATGCCTGTAATCCCAGCACTTTGGGAGGCCGAGGCAGGCGGATCACTTGAGGCCAGCAGTTTGAGACCAGCCTGGCCAACATGGTGAAACCCCGTCTCTACTAAAAATATAAAAATTAGCTGGATGCGGTGGCGCCTGCCTGTAATCCCAGCTACACGGGAGGCTGAGGCAGAGAATTGGTTGAGCCTGGGAGGTGGAGGCTGCAGTAAGCTGAGATCATGCCACGGCACTCCAGCCTGGGTAACAGAGCGAGACTCCATCTCAAAAAATAAATTAAAAAAATAGAATCTCCCTTTGCTGCTTCACTTCTTCGCCATCCCAGCCTTCTTACCCTCCTCTTCCCTCCAGAGCTCTGGGCTCACTCCCACACCTTTGCTTTCCATATTTAATGTATTGTGGTAAAATACGCAAGACAAAAACTTACGATTTTCACCTTTAAAAAAAAAATTAGGAAGCCTTCTTTCTTTTAAAAAAAATTGTGGTAAAATACACATAACAATACATTTACCATCTTAACTATTTTTCGAGGGTATGATTCAGTGGCATTAAGCACATTCACAGTGTTGGGCGACCATCACCACTATCCATTTCCAGAACTTTCTCGTCATCCCAAACAGAAACTCTGTTCCCGTTAAATCAAACTCACCATTCTCCCCTGCCCTTGGTATCCTCGATTCTACTTTCTGTCTCTATGAGTTTGCCTATTCTTGGTACCTCATATAAATGAAATCATACAATATTTGTCTCTTTGTGTTTGACTTCACTTACCATGATGTTTGCAAGGTTAATCAGTGCTGTAGCATTTATTACAATTTCATTTACTTTTATGGCTGAATACTATTCCATGGTATGTACATCTGTATCCATGCATTGCCTGAGCTACTCCTTATCCAAGGGTGCCATTCATTTAATCTTCAATTATCCAATTTTAAGGCTCTGATCAAATTCCACTTCCTCTTTGAAACCTCTCATGAAGCGCAAGGGCACGTTAATTCCCATTTCTAACTAGAACATTTCATACATAAATCTTTGTAACATGTAACTGATTATATATTGTCCCATTCTTGTATTTTACAATGTGGGACTTTATGACTCTCCTTCTCTTTTCAGTATTTTATTACACATGTTTATTTCCAGTAGAGTACTTGGCAGATAGCTGGTTCTGAAATACTTGTTGATTGACTGACTATTTGTTTTCAGGAAATAAGTTTATCTCTTTAAAGAAGGTATATACAGAAACTGGTTTGGCATAAGCAAGCGTGTGTTTCATTTTGTTTTATCAACAGATATTTAGCTGTGTTCATTTCCATTTTCTTTGTTAGCCATTTAAAATAAAAGAACATAATGTCCCTGCAAGTAAGTAATTTATTTTCTTCATGGAGCCTTCATTTCTTGAGGGCTCCATGTTCTCATTTCTGAGTCTCTCAGCTGTACGCTCTCAGGCTCTGTTAACTCCCTCTTAGTTTCCCTCATTCCCCTCCCATTCTCCAGCTCCACTCCAACATACCCCACCCCCAGCACACACACACACTCCCACTTCTACACCCTCGCTCAATGCTTTATGTTGCTGTGAAAGAGGCATTGCTCAGGAGGGTCCTGCTATTATAGGAGAGCACGTTGCCATTGGTGGTTTTGGCCAATTGATGAAGATAAGTACTTTTCAAAGGATCAGTTAATTGCAAAAGTCTGGTTTCAGCCCTTAAGTGAGCCTGGCACTGTTTAGAGGTTTCTTATTATCTACCTAAATTGTTTCCATGCAGTCATTATTTTCCCCCAGTGTTGAAGAAATCCTCTCTTGCTATCTTCTTGGAATCACTTACAGAGAAACATTATTTTCCCTTCATGATACGAGTCTGCCCCTTAACAGCTTAATCATTTTTCAGTGATGTATTTTCACTTGTTTTTCAAGAGTTTAGAGTTATAAATGAGTGACCATCTTCCTGTTAATCACATAATGCTGATGTTCCTTGAACTTGAAGAACCTAGCTCTCAATCTGTAACATTTTACAAATATTTCTTAGACAGATGATTTCTAAATGGTCAGAATTCCTACAAATGCATTTCAATTTGTTTTTTGGCAAGAGCTTAATTCTCCCTGAAGGGATTCATCTCAATCACTCAGCATTATGTTTCTGCTGGAAGTTCTTCATTCCAATGCCAAACATCTGCATTTCTATGTTAATAACGTTACACTCACTTTTGCCCTATGATTTAAGGATCTTAGACTTCTCTTTTAAAAAAGTGGACATTCCCCTCTCTTAAGAAGATTGCACAAATGTCTAGCCATAGTAATAAAAATCATTATGAATTTTCTTAAGACTTTACGTCCACCTAATGTAAAATAATTTGGGGCCTAGTTTATAGATGGTACATTCTCATTCATTTCTATGTGCAAAAATTCATACTTTGTTAAGCATTAAGCTTTATTTATTTATTTATATAACAGATATTTAGTGATTACTTATTGAATGTTAGGCACTGTGCTAGGCACTGGACATATGATAACAAAGAAGGTGTATATAACCCTGCTATTCCAGATTGCAAACTCTATGGGAAGATACAGAGGAGTAAATAGCCAAGTACAAAATGGTGTGGCGAGTACTCAGATACGAGAAGTTCAGACTGTGCTGTGAGAGCTAGTAATAATACTACTGATGATGATAGTAAGAAATGCATGCATGGCAGAACTATCATTTAATCTTCACAGCAACTCTATGATATTGGCACTTATTTATCTTCTTTTCCATATAAGGAAACTGAGGGACAGAAATATTAAGTAAGTGGTCTAAAATCCTACTGCTAATAAATGGCAGAGTTGATATTTAGTGACACCTAAATCAGATTAGTGATATTGAGAAGGCTTCCTTCTCAATGCTGTGTAAGCTTGGAGCTAACAATGAGAGGAAGTTTCAGGAAAAAGGGCTAGAGGAGGCACATCCCACATAGAGGAAATAATATATATGAACCCTGGCATAGGAAAGGGCAAATCATGTTCAATTTCAGCATGTGGAGGCTGAAAGGGAGAAAGTGGTGAATTACCAGCATGGTGTAAGAAGAGGCAGACAGTAAAGGGTGAAGCAGGCCACATCCAAGGGCTTAGATTTTATCTTAAGAAGAGTAGGGCATCATTGAAGCAGGACGAGGGTGTGATCCAATCCTCTGGTAGGGGAGTGGAGAATGGATTTGTGGGAGGTGACAGCATCTGTGGGGACTTCCATTGGATGGCTATTTCTGTAATTCAGACAAGAGGTGATGATGGCCTGCTCCGGGGTGAATGACAATGGGAGCAGAGAGAGTGGAATGTCAGCAATCTATAAGAGGAAGTGTCCATGGGGATGGGTGGCTGGTTGTACCCAGGGTATGGAGAAGGGTGACTGATGCTTTTCCTTGGGTCATGTGGGAGCTAATGATGCCATCTTCTAAGATAGGGAAAAGAGAAAGCAGAACAGACTTGGTGTGAGGTGGGAGATGAGTTCCTGGTGCAGATTATTTGGGGCATGTTTTGTTTGAGGGATTGGTGGCTGGAAGGCAGTTGGATAGATAAGTATGAAGCTTAAGAGGCGATGAAGCTTAAGGGACAGATCTGAGGTGTAGTTACACTTTTGGGAGCCTTCATCATTTAGATGATAACTGAAGGCCTAGATGCCCATGAGATTGCCCTGGGGCAGGTACAGTGAGAAGAAAAGAGGACCCAGGCCAGCTCTGAAGAATGACAACATTAAATGAACCAACAAGGGAAGAGGCTCCCTCAGTGGAAACGGAGAAGGGGTGGAGGGAAAGGCAGGAGAAAATTCAGTGGAATTTGTTGGCCAAGAAGCTGAAGAAAAAGACTTCAGGATAGAGTACAGACTGCAAGGTCAAATTCTACCAAGAGCTCAAGAAAAATGAATGACAAGCGGGCTGATTGTAGATGACCTTGGCAAGAACAATTTCAATGGAGTGGTAGGAGGGAATTACCAGCATGGTGTAAGAAGAGGCAGACAGTAAAGGGTGAGGCAGGCCACATCCAAGGGCTTAGATTTTATCTTGTCAGTGGCATGGGTAGAGAAAATAAGGGGAGGTTTGTAGAAAAATGTGACTGTACACAAATTTTATATAGAGGTTTGACAGTGAAGGGGGAGGAGAGAGAAACTTAGAGGCAAAGAGAAGGTGGAAATAATGTGTTTTTCAAGACAGGAGATTTGAACAAGTTTAATTGCTGTTGGAAAGGAATAGGCAGAGAGAGAGAAAGAGAAGGAGAGGGAGAGAGATTAAACATCGAAGATAAGAAAGTGGGAAAAATGAATAATTGATAGGTCAGGGTCACCAAGAAGGCGGGAGGTGATGGGAATCTTGGCCCAGGGACCGGTCACTTTCACCCAGAGACAATGGTGAAGCTGCAGGTAAGTTTCACGGTAGCAGTGAGAGTGTTGCTAACTGGTGACAGCGTCTGCTTCCTTGGTAATCTAGATGGCGAGACCACCTGATGAGAGAGAGCAGGGGCGATGGTGCTGCTGAAGGTTTCAGGACAGTTTTGAAGGTTTGAACAGCTGCTGGGTGAATGGAGAGAGGTGACTAAGGAAGCAGGCGGACTGGCAGGTAGCCTGGGAGAGGCTGGAAACCACGCCATCATGGGGCACCCATTTCACAGACCCATGCATTTCTGTGGCATCCTGAGCACATGTTCAGAAAATGTGGGCAGGTAGATGGATGAAAGGTGAGGAGATTTTTGTGGAAGTCTGTGACAGAATGGGAATAGCAAATGGAGTTGGAGGTATTGGTGAAGAAGTGGTTGAAGTGATAGTCTTTGGACTAAAATTGGCTCTGAAAGGCAGTGTGGATGGGAGGGGCTGAGAGGGAGAAGCTGGGGATTGGGAGTATTGATGTTGAAGAGCAGATGTGATGGGGAATCGAGTGCCAGAGCCTGTGGCCTCAGAATGCCCGGCTTAAATAGAATCTTTCAAAGATGGGACATTTGCAGGTGGAGAAGGCCCAGTGGAGGGGCTGTGGGACTGGGTGACAGAGGGGAGTGGAGGGGTGAGCTGGGCTGGCCCAGGAGGGCGCTTCCTGGCTGCCCTGAGATGTCTCGGCACTGCTTGGGGCTTCAGGACCAATTTCATTATGATCTGACATTGATTTAGGTGGCAAGGGGGAGATTACTCAGGCTTCTCTCTCTGTTCACAGTTGCTAGAGAATGAAATACAAGCCCCAGAGTCAAAGTTATTGATTTCTTTCTCCAGATTGGATAATCTAATATCAACCCTGAACCATTTCTGAGTATGGAAATATCCATGCCAGTTTCCATTTCTGGAAGAAGAAGATGTCATTGGGTCAAATAAAAAGGTACATTATGATACAAGGGTACAGTGTCAAATGATTCTCCAAGAGGCAATGATGGCAGTTGGCCCTTTGAAGGACTGAGGGAGTTTGTTCTCCAGGGGAAGGGAAACCCCAGCTGACATTTCGGAGATAGTATTTTTTCCTCCTGATTTTGAAAGGATAAGCAAATAGTTTTCATTGGAAAGTGAGAATTTGGGGGTGATTTGAGGTTGGGGTGGGGAGAAGGCTTTACTTTTTATTTTACACATTTGTACAATCAAATTATTTTTATGGTGATAAATTACTACTTTTATAATAAGACTTTTTTTAAAAAACAAACAGATGAAAAGGAAAGAAAGGAAAGGAAGGGCAGGAGGAAGGAAGGAGAGAAGGAAGAAAGGGAGGGAGGGCGGGGTTGTGGAATTAGGGCAAAGGGAAATGTAGAGAGAGAGAGGAAAATGAAATTAGGCAAAGAATTTATCAGAAATGTGGAGGAGGAGGTCGGCTGTATGTGATAAGAAACAGACTCACAGCGATCACAAGTTAACTGACTACTTGAAGCCTAGCTTTTCTGGGTCCATGGCAGTAGTTCCCTAACTTTGTTGCACATTAGAATTACCTGGGGAGATTTATCAATTCTGATAGCCAGGTGTACTCTGACCTGATGAAATCCGGAAGTCATGGGCTGGGAGCAGGCATCATTGTTTTTTAATGATCCCAGGACGTTCCCTTGTGCAGCAAAGTTTGGGAACAGAAATTTCTCCTATGGGTTTGCATAAGGACAGGTCCTGCGGTGCAGTGAGCATCCCTTCAACAATGTCACCCCTAGAGAGAGTTTCTGTTGCTGGCGGAAGCTCTCTTCACACTCTGGGGCACCGCACTCAGCTGTGGTTCAGTGCAAGCACATGTGGGATGGGGGTTTCAGGTGTGTGTGTGGCTCTCTAGTGAACTGGCTTGACCCAGGGGTAGAATTTAGATATTCTAGAATAGCGGTTTTCAAGCTGGTTCTGTGAAGCCCTGGGGAAGTAGAGAGGGGGTCCAGTAGACAGAGGCTACCCTCTGTACTTCAACCAGGGCTGCTCTAATTAGATTGCTTCATATTTTGGGCTTCCAGGTAAGAAATTGTTTGGAAAAAAACTTCTTAAGATAGAGAGATGGCTCACTCCTATAATCCCAGCATTTTGGGAGGCCAACGCGGGTGGATCACCTGAGGTCGGGAGTTTGAGACCAGCCTGACCATTATGGAGAAACCTAGTCTTTACTGAAAATACAGAATTAGCTGGGCGTGGTGGTGCATGTCTGTAATCCTAGCTACTAGGGGGGCCAAGGCAGGAGAATCACTTGAACCTGGGAGGTGGAGTTTGCAGTGAGCTGAGATTGCGCCACTGCACTGCAGACTGGGCAACAACAGCGAAACTCTGTCTCAAAAAAAAAAAGAGAGAGAGAATCATTGATCTAGAATAGGACTTGGTCAACTGTGGCCCGGGAACTAAAAATAGTTTTCTATTTTTATATGGTTGGAAAAAAATTCATGACACATAAAAAAAATGAGGTTCAAATTTCACTGTTCATACATAGAGTTTTACTGAACACAACCATTCATTTATACATGGTCTATGGCTGCTCTGCGGCAGAGTTGGGTAGTTAGGATAAAGACCATATGGCCGGCAAACCCTCAGATATTTACTGTCTGGCTCCTCACCGAAAATATTTGCCAACTTCTATTCTAAAAGAATCAATGGAAGTCCTTGTTTTTTTGTGTGTTTGTTTTTGCAGCTTGGTAATAGGCACCTCACCATTTCTATCAGAAAATTGAGATGTACTGTGCGTCATCTATACAAACAAATATGCTCTGTGTGTGTGTGTGTGTGTGTGTATGACAGAATTTACTCATTTCTAGACCTGTTTTCTCACTGCCCTCATTTCTGCCTTGCCTTGTAAGATAAATATGTATCATTATTTTTTCTCCCTTGAAATAGACTTTATTTTTTACAGCAGTGGTAGGTTCACAGCAGAATTAAGCAGAAAGAACAGAGAGTTCCCATATACCACCTTCCCCCCGAAAAGAGCCTCCATTCCTGTCAGCATCCCTTATCAGAGTGGTACACGTGTTACAACTGATGAACCTGCAATGACACATCACTGTCACCCAAAGCCCATAGGGTACATTAGGGTTCATTCTCGGTGTCGTACATTCTGTGGGTGTGGACAAATGTATAAGCATGTGCATCCACCATTACAGTATCATGCAGAGTAGTTTCACTGCCCTAAAGTCCTCCGTGCTCCACTTATTCATCCCTCCCTCCCCCCAACCCCTGGCAACCACTGATCTTTTTACTGTCTTCATAGTTTTGCCTTTTCCAAAGTGTCATATAGTTGGCATCATATAGTCTCTCTCTGTCACCCAGGCTGGAGTGCAGTGGTGCAGTCATAACTCAATTTAACCTCGAACTCCTAGGCTCGAGGGATCCTCCCTCTTCTGCCTTCTAAATAGCTGGGACTATAAGTATGAACCACACGTCTGGCTAATGTTTTTATTTTTTGTAAAGATGGGGTCTTGCTAGTTGCCCAAGCTGGTCTTGAATTCCTGGCCTCAAGTAATCTTCCCACCTCAGCTTCCCAAAGGGCTAGGATTACAGGCATCAGCCCAGACAGGCTTCTTTCAGTTAGTAGTATTTATTTCAAGTTCTTCCGTACCATTCTTCTTGATATTTGATTTAGGGCTGGGCCAGGTAGGGATGGATCCTGGATACCAGTTTCCAAGGGCTGTTATCGAAATGGAAAGAATTGCCTTTTTCCAGAAACCTTCTTGGGAAGAGTGTTGTGCATGGAATAGGATGCAAGGCTCCCAAGGGTCGAAATCTTAAAGGGGGGTCAGTGAACTCCATTCTGTGGAGGGAGAGTGCAGTCAACTGCAGGGTGAGGGTTTTGCTGAGTGGGGTCTGTAAGTTTGTAACCAGAGTGGAATTGCTAAGGATTAAAACACCTAAACTTCCATATAAGCCACGCCCCCTTTTTGTTTTCTCACACAATACCAGGCCTCTAATCTAAATAAATGGTGCCCTAAGAATTTAAAGAATATTGCTGCCAAGTTATTGGCCTGCCTGGAGTGGTCACACGTCTTAGAATGGCCCAAGATACATCTTTTTATTAGCATGATCTAAAAGAAGGATCACCAGCTTTGGAAGATTGAATTCTTACTTCAATCCTTATCTTAACTTTAACCACATGGTTTGGTGGCTTTTTAAATTTCTTTTTTTGCGTGGTTGCTAATAAATACATCATTTACAACATCCAGTGAGGTCACCGAATGACATCTGTGAATGTCTGCATCGTTTGAACAACTTGCTCTACCAGAAGTGTGTTGTTGTCAATTGGCCATTTGATTCCTTGTCAAAAATTTAATTTAGGGAGTCCCAGAGAGAGGTATTTGGAGCTGGGTCTGATTAGATATCTCATAACTATATTGTACTTATCACTTCTATTCAATTCAACCAAATTTACTGAAAGTCTGCTATGGGCATGGCATGGCAGAGGGTGAATGAGGCATAGTCAGCTCTTGGCACTTAGTTAATGGAAATTATGTTTCATATATTCCTCCTTTCCTTTTCCCATAGGTCCAGCTGAATCCAGAACTTGGTGTTAAGAATGGCACCTCGGGAGCTGGCATGCTTCCCCTGGGCTCCAGGCTGACTTCTGTCTCTGCAAAGAGGACCTTAGAACCCAGGAGCCAGAGGAACCAGGGCAAGAGGTCCCAGGGGCATTCTCTGGAGCTTTCTGAGCCCAGTGGGAGCCCCACAACAGACAGGTGTGCTGGCACTTCGTGGAAAAGCTGTGGCCGGTCATTCCAGGTCAGCAGCCCAGCTATGGGTGCCCACCTGCACCTGTCTTCTCATCACCTTGAATCCGAGGCCAGAATGAAGGTCCTCAACCAGGAAAACAGCTTTCAGAAGCTTGAGGCCGAGACGAATGTTGACACAGGGTTGACCATCATAAATTCTGAACCCAGGCAGACTTATTTTGGCAGATTTCCAAGGGATTTGCAGACCAGCCAGCCACCATTCTGCTTGCCAGCCTCTTCCTTGGGGGTGGCTACCTCCCAAAACAACAGTGTCCTTAAGGAAAGAGTCTCTCCTTTGCCGCTTGCTGGCCAAAGGGACCTTGGTACCAGGAAGACAATTTCAAAATGTCTCCTTCATCTGCAAGTTCAGGGTGAAGAAAAAGAAGAAGATGAAGAAGAATTCTTTATATAGCATAAAATAAATGTGGTTTTCTAAAACACAAGATCAGATAAAATGTTCTAGAAATGGAGTACTGACCCAGAATCAGCCTGTTAGTTGTTCATCTGAGAGGGGCTGAATGCTCCCCATGTGCAATGTGTATTGATTTTATTTCAAATGTTCAAAGTCTAAAGGTGCTGGAAATGATTGTTTATTTGCCATCACAGTCATAAGAGAACACAGCCAACACACAGGGAAAAAACCGAATGTTTTTGTTCCCTGGAGATGCACTCACCCAGCTGGATGTGTTGAATCCAGCACCTATCAGGATAATTGCATTGTATGCAAATGAATCAGTATGTTATACAACACTAATTAGTGTCTTTAATTTGCTTTTAATTTTTACTTAGGTTGCATAGCTCATCCCCCTGGACAATATGGACTGCTATTTATTCTCGAATACTTTTTAAATTTCATGTGACCTCTTTTGGTAACTAGGCCTTGTTCACATAACCTCCTTGTGATTTTTGCCTTTAAAGTTGTTTGTATCTGGAATGAGTGAAAATGCAAAGCGTTTTGAAAATTATAAACAGTTAATTTTGTTTTCCTGTTTAATGAGCCAAAATACTGGAAGCCAGAAAATCAGGTTAAACATGAATGCTAGGCTCTAGGGCTTTCCTGCTCATCTGCTTCTCATTTGTTTCTGCACTATGTCAAAGAGGACAGTGGTTCTTGTTACAAACCAAAGAGGAATGTTGAGCACAGTGGGAAAATTGGACTGGTTGATCTGGTCACTGGAGCAGGACTTAGGTTCTTCTGGCCACATTTTGACCCCCAGATTCCTTTACAAAATGCACTCATTCATTCATTTATACATGTTCATTCAATAAACATTTTTTGAATACCTATATTTGAATAAGACATTGTGTATATGGTACGTATACATTCTGGGGCCATGAAACCCAAAAATTGTTTATGGTTTCACCGCTATGATAAATTCATTCTACCAACTTTTAAAAAGATACTGAATTCCAAATATATTCCTCCAAAAGCTTTTTCCACAGTTGAGGCCCACACTGGCCACGTAATGGTATAATAAGCATTTGCAACCTGCAGGTGGAGACTGGGCATATTATGAATTGCAATTATAATTGCAATGGAAAAATTCTCATTGCCCATATGCTGAATTTTTTGGTTATGTCTGTACACACATTTTTTAAAAACCCGAGGCCTGTGTTTCAGTTCATTTATAAGGTTATTCAATTCCACGAACTTCACTCTCAGAACAGATGTTACATAAGAGTGTAAATGTTGATTTAGCTGGATCTTTTGGAGACTTGGAGACTTACTACACCTAACTGGACACAGAGATGAGTTTAGCCCTAAAGTCAAATCTTGCAAAAGTGAGTCTAGGCTGATATTGGTTGCTCTTCTCGGCAAAAGGGATAGAAACGGAGGAGAGTTGTAAATGGACAAAGACAAGACTCCTCAACTGATATTTTTTGTCCTTAAAACATCAACATATTCTCATTCCCATTTTCTCTCTCTCTCTCCCCTAGACTACAATTTGATTTTAGAAAATGGGATGAAGAGCTTTGTATGGCTTTCTATAATAAGAGTTAAAACAAAAAAGGAAGTTGAACTACTGAACTTTGAATAAGCACAGCAGGAAGAAGTTTTGAAATTTCCTTCCCACTTTTTTTTGATGTTACCTAAATTTTCTTAATATAATACATAGGTAAGAATATAAGTACCTGAAAATTAGAAAGAATATTGAGAAATGTGAATTAGTCACCTTACAAAATTGACTTGTAAAATAATATACCCTTAAAATGTCATCTATTCTTTTTTTATTATTATTATACTTTAGGTTTTAGGGTACATGTGCACAATGTGCAGGTTTGTTACATATGTATCCATGTGCCATGTTGATTTCCTGCACCCATTAACTCGTCATTTAGCATTAGGTATATCTCCTAATGCTGTCCCTCCCCGCTCCCCTAACCCCACAACAGTCTCCGGAGTGTGATGTTCCCCTTCCTGTGTCCATGAGTTCTCATTGTTCAATTTCCACCTATGAGTGAGAACATGCGGTGTTTGGTTTTTTGTCCTTGTGATAGTTTACTGAGAATGATGTTTTCCAGTTTCATCCATGTCCCTACAAAGGACATGAACTCATCATTTTTTATGGCTGCATAGTATTCCACGGTGTATATGTGCCACATTTTCTTAATCCAGTCTATCGTTGTTGGACATTTGGGTTGGTTCCAACTCTTTGCTATTGTGAATAGTGCCGCAATAAACATACCTGTGCATGTGTCTTTATAGCAGCATGATTTATAGTCCTTTGGGTATATACCCAGTAATGGGATGGCTGGGTCAAATGGTATTTCTAGTTCTAGATCCCTGAGGAATCGCCACACTGACTTCCACAATGGTTGAATTAGTTTACAGTCCCACCAACAGTGTAAAAGTGTTCCTATTTCTCCACATCCTCTCCAGCACTTGTTGTTTCCTGATTTTTTAATGATGGCCATTCTAACTGGTGTGAGATGGTATCTCACTGTGGTTTTGATTTGCATTTCTCTGATGGCCAGTGATGATGAGCATTTCTTCATGTGTTTTTTGGCTGCATAATTGTCTTCTTTTGAGAAGTGTCTGTTCATGTCCTTTGCCCACTTTTTGATGGGGTTGTTTGTTTTTTTCTTGTAAATTTGTCTGAGTTCTTTGTAGATTCTGGATATTAGCCCTTTGTCAGATGAGTAGGTTGCAAAAATTTTCTCCGATTCTGTAGGTTGCCTGTTCACTCTGATGGTAGTTTCTTTGGCTGTGCAGAAGCTCTTTAGTTTAATGAGATCCCATTTGTCAATTTTGGCTTTTGTTGCCATTGCTTTTGGTGTTTTAGACATGAAGTCCTTGCCCATGCCTATGTCCTGAATGGTATTGTCTAGGTTTTCTTGTAGGATTTTAATGGTTTTAGGTCTAACATTTAAGTCTTTAATCCATCTTGAATTAATTTTTGTATAAGGTGTAAGGAAGGGATCCAGTTTCAGCTTTCTACATATGGCTAGCCAGTTTTCCCAGCATCATTTATTAAATAGGGAATCCTTTCCCCATTTCTTGTTTTTGTCAGGTTTGTCAAAGATCAGATAGTTGTAGCTATGCGGCATCATTTCTGAGGGCTCTGTTCTGTTCCATTGATCTATGTCTCTGTTGTGGTACCAGTACCATGCTGTTTTGGTTACTGTAGCCTTGTAGTATAGTTTAAAGTCAGGTAGCGTGATGCCTCCAGCTTTGTTCTTTTGGCTTAGGATTGACTTGGCGATGCGGGCTCTTTTTTGGTTCCATATGAACTTTAAAGTAGTTTTTTCCAATTCTGTGAAGAAAGTCATTGGTAGCTTGATGGGGATGGCATTGAATCTATAAATGACCTTGGGCAGTATGGCCATTTTCACGATATTGATTCTTCCAACCCATGAGCATGGAATGTTCTTCCATTTGTTTGTATCCTCTTTGATTTCATTGAGCAGTGGTTTGTAGTTCTCCTTGAAGAGGTCCTTCACATCCCTTGTAAGTTGGATTCCTAGGTATTTTATTCTCTTTGAAGCAATTGTGAATGGGAGTTCACTCATGATTTGGCTCTCTGTTTGTCTGTGATTGGTGTACAAGAATGCTTGTGATTTTTGTACATTGATTTTGTATCCTGAGACTTTGCTGAAGTTGCTAATCAGCTTAAGGAGATTTTGGGCTGAGACAATGGGGTTTTCTAGATATACAATCATGTCATCTGCAAACAGGGATAATTTGACTTCCTCTTTTCCTTATTGAATACCCTTTATTTCTTTCTCCTGCCTGATTGCTCTCGCCAGAACTTCCAGCACTATGTTGAATAGGAGTGGTGAGAGAGGGCATCCCTGTCTTGTGCCATTTTTCAGAGGGAATGCTTCCAGTTTTTGCCCATTCAGTATGATATTGGCTGTGGGCTTGTCGTAGATAGCTCTTATTATTTTGAGATACATCCCATCAATACCTAATTTATTGAGAGTTTTTAGCATGAAGGGTTGTTGAATTTTGTCAAAGGCCTTTTCTGCATCTATTGAGATAATCATATGGTTTTTGTCTTTGGTTCTGTTTATATGCTGGATTACATTTATTGATTTGCGTATGTTGAACCAGCCTTGCATCCCAGGGATGAGGCCCACTTGATTATGGTGGATAAGCTTTTTGATGTGCTGCTGGATTCGGTTTGCCAGTATTTTATTGAGGATTTTTGCATCAATGTTCATCAAGGATATTGGTCTGAAATTCTCTTTTTTGGTTATGTCTCTGCCAGGCTTTGGTATCAGGACGATGCTGGCTTCATAAAATGTGTTAGGGAGGAGTCCCTCTTTTTCTATCGATTGGAATAGTTTCAGAAGGAATGGTACCAGTTCCTCCTTGTACCTCTGGTAGAATTCAGCTGTGAATCCATCAGGTCCTGGACTCTTTTTGGTTGGTAAGCTATTGATTATTGCCACAATTTCAGAATCTGTTATTGGTCTATTCAGAGTTTCAGCTTCTTCCTGATTTAGTCTTGGGAGGGTGTATGTGTCGAGGAATTTATCCATTTCTTCTAGATTTTCTAGTTTATTTGCATAGAGGTGTTTG
Source organism: Hylobates moloch (assembly GCF_009828535.3). Taxonomy (NCBI): domain Eukaryota; kingdom Metazoa; phylum Chordata; class Mammalia; order Primates; family Hylobatidae; genus Hylobates; species Hylobates moloch. The sequence goes on from NW_026652276.1 coordinate 17,449,704, forward strand.
TAGTATTCTCTGATGGTAGATTGTATTTCTGTGGGATCGGTGGTGATATCCCCTTTTTCATTTTTTATTGCATCTATTTGATTCTTCTCTCTTTTCTTTATTAGTCTTGCTAGCAGTCTATCAATTTTATTGATCTTTTCAAAAAACCAGCTCCTGGATTCATTAATTTTTTGAAGGGTTTTTTGTGTCTCTATTTCCTTCAGTTCTGCTCTGATTTTAGTTATTTCTAGCCTTCTGCTAGCTTTTGAATGTGTTTGCTCTTGCTTTTCTAGTTCTTTTAATTGTGATGTTAGGGTGTCAATTTCGGATCTTTCCTGCTTTCTCTCGTGGGCATTTAGTGCTATAAATTTCCCTCTACACACTGCTTTGAATGTGTCCCAGAGATTCTGGTATGTTGTGTCTTTGTTCTCGTTGGGTTCAAAGAACATCTTTATTTCTGCCTTCATTTCATTATGTACCCAATAGTCATTCAGAAGCAGGTTGTTCAGTTTCCATGTAGTTGAGCAGTTTTGAGTGAGTTTCTTAATCCTGAGTTCTAGTTTGATTGCACTGTGGTCTGAGAGACAGTTTGTTATAATTTCTGTTCTTTTACATTTGCTGAGGAGAGCTTTACTTCCAACTATGTGGTCAATTTTGGAATAGGTGTGGTGTGGTGCTGAAAAAAATGTATATTCTGTTGACTTGGGGTGGAGAGTTCTGTAGATGTCTATTAGGTCCACTTTATGTAGAGCTGAGTTCAATTCCTGGATATCCTTGTTAACTTTCTGTCTCGTTGATCTGTCTAATGTTGACAGTGGGGTGTTAAAATCTCCCATTATTATTGTGTGGGAGTTTAAGTCCCTTTGTAGGTCACTGAGGACTTGCTTTATGAATCTGGGTGCTCCTATGTTGGGTGCATATATATTTAGGATAGTTAGCTCTTCTTGTTGAATTGATCCCTTTACCATTATGTAATGGCCTTCTTTGTCTCTTTTGATCTTTGTTGGTTTAAAGTCTATTTTATCAGAGACTAGGATTGCAACTCCTGCCTTTTTTTGTTTTCCATTTGCTTGATAGATCTTCCTCCATCCCTTTATTTTGAGTCTATGTGTGTCTCTGCACGTGAGATGGGTTTCCTGAATACAGCACACTGATGGGTCCTGACTCCTTATCCAGTTTGCCAGTCTGTGTCTTTTAATTGGAGCATTTAGCCCATTTATATTTAACGTTAATATTGTTATGTGTGAATCTGATCCTGTCATTATGATGTTAGTTGGTTATTTTGCTCGTTAGTTGAAAATGTCATCTATTCGGCCGGGCGCGGTGGCTCACGCTTGTAATCCCAGCACTTTGGGAGGCCGAGGTGGGCAGATCACGAGGTCAGGAGATCAAGACCATGGTGAAACCCCGTCTCTACTAAAAATACAAAAAATTAACCGGGCGTGGTGATGGGCACCTGTAGTCCCAGCTACTCGGAGAGGCTGAGGCAGGAGAATGGCATGAACCCCGGGAGGTGGAGCTTGCAGTGAGCCGAGATTGCGCCACTGCACTCCAGCCTGGGCAACAGAGCGAGACTCCGTCTCAAAAAAAAAAAAAAAAAAAGAAAATGTCATCTATTCTATCCTACTTGTATTATGCAGGGTTCCCAGAGGAACAGAACTAGTAGGATAGATAGATGTATATATGAAAGGGAGTTTATTAAGGAGAATTGACTCACACAATCACAAGGTGAAGTCCCACAATAGGCTGTCTGCAAGCTGAGGAGCAAGAAAGCCAGTCCAAGTCCCAAAACCTCAAAAGTAAGGAAGCCGACAGAGCAGCCTTCGGTCTATGGCCGAAGGCCCTAGAACCCCTGGCGAATCACTGGTGTAAGTCCAAGAGTCCAAAGCTGAAGAACTTGGAGTCTGTTGTTCAAGGGCAGGAAACATCCAGCATGGGAGAATGATGAAGACCAGAAGACTCAGCCAGTCTAGTCTTTCCACATTCTTCTGCCTGCTCTATTTTAACCATGCTGGCAGCTGATTAGATGGTGCCCACCCAGACTGGGGGTGAGTCAGCCTCTCCCAGTCCACTGACTCAAATGTTAATTTCCTTTGGCAACAGCTTCACAGACACACCCAGGAACAATACTTTGCATCCTTCAATCCAATCAAGGTGACCCTCAATATTAACCATCACACTACTCAACACAGGAATTCAATTTACGACATGATGGGATGGAAATACTAGTGGACTGGGTGGGGGAGGCCAGATTTTGGTTTCACTTTTTAAATTTACTATTGATGTGACCTTGAACATGTCAGGCTCCTTTGTCCTCTGTTGCTTTATCAACTGTAACAAAAGATTGTTAGGGGAATCAAGATGATGTATATGAAAGCATCTGGATTTCATGAAGCATTATAAATGTGAGTTTTTTATGATTATTGTATTATATTGTATATTATATAATATAATGTATTATTAATACCATTGGTCCTTCAGACCCACAGTTTAAAAATGTCATGAGAACAAAGGACTTTTTTTGAAACAAGTTTTAGTGAAATCAATGAGGCAATAAAAAATAAATCCACCTTTCTAAGATTTGTACTACATGTGCCATTTACTTTATGTTTCTATAGCTAAGAGGAAAATTGTTTATAACAAATAATCAAATACATCCCAAAGTTCAATAGAGATTATACACAACAGGGATAAACTATGAACTAGATCAATCCAATTTATCAAATTAATTAGACTTAATTAATTATATGGTATTCCCTAAAATGTATAATGTGTCACCTTTTAAATCTGAAAGTCTTCTGATGATCAGAATACTTTCTTTTTTTTTTTTTTTGAGATGGAGTCTCGCTCTGTTGCCCAGGCTGGAGTGCAGTGGCACAATCTCGGCTCACTGCAAGCTCCGCCTCCTGGGTTCACGCCATTCTCCTGCCTCAGCCTCTCCGAGTAGCTGGGACTACAGGCGCCCGCCACCACGCCCGGCTAATTTTTTGTATTTTTAGTAGAGACAGGGTTTCACTGTGGTCTCGATCTCCTGACCTCGTGATCCACCCACCTCGGCCTCCCAAAGTGCTGGGATTACAAGCGTGAGCCACCGCGCCCGGCCAGAATACTTTATTTTTCTATAAATAAAATCCACATCTATTGTGGGTTCAGTCCTAGACTGCTGCAATAAAGCAGATATTGCAATAAAGCAAGTTCCAGGAATTTTTTGGTTTCCCAGTGCATATAAAATTATGTTTACAATATGCAGTAGCCTATTAAGTGTGCAATAGCATTATGTCTGAAAGAAACCAATGTACATACTTTAATTAAAAAATATTTTATTTCTAAATGCTAATGATCATCTGAGCCTTCAAGGAGTCATAATCTTTTTGCTGGTGAGGCGTCTTGCCTTGATGTTGATGGCTTCTGACTGATCAGGGTGGTGGTTGCTGAAGACTGGGGTGGCTGTGGCAATTTCTTAAAATAAGACAACAGTGAAGTTTGCTACGTCAATCAGGACTCTTCCTTTCACGAAAGATTTCTCTGTAGCATGTGAGGCTGTTTGGTAGCCTTTTGCCCACAGTAGAACTTCTCTCAAAATTGAAGTCAATCCTCTTAAACCCTGTTGTTGCTTCATCAACTAAGTTTATGGAATATTCTAAAGCCTTTGTTGTCATTTCAACAATGTTCACAGCATCTTCATCAAGAATAATTTCCATCTAAAGAAACCACTTTCTTTGCTCATCCACAAAAAGCAACTCCTCATCTGTTCAAGTCTTATTATGACACTGAAGCAATTCAGTCACATCTTCAGGCTCCACTTCTAATTCTAGTTCTCTTGCTATTCTTCTGCTAATTGTCAAAGCTCTTGGTCACTCAAGAGCTCTGATGGAGATGTACAAGGAAATGACTGTTGTTTTCATGCTGCTCACATAACATCCATTCTAGCCCATGGTTCAAAGAGTCAGTTCTACTTTCAAGTCTGCAGTTACTTCCTTCACTGAAGTCTTGAACCCCTCAAAGTCAATCATGAGGGCTGGAATCAGTTTCTTCCAAACTCCTGTTCAAGTTGCTATTTTGACTTCCTCTCATGAATCACAAACGTTCTTAATGGCATCTGGCATAGTGAATCCCTTCCAGAAGGTTTTCAATTTACTTTGCTCAAATCTTTCAGAGAAATCACTGTCTATGGCAGCTATAGCCTTACAAATTAGATTTTTAAAATCCTAAGACTTGAAAGTAGAAATGACTCCTTGATCCATGGGCTAGAATGGATGTTGTGTTAACAAGCATGAAAACAACGTTTATCTCTTTGTACATCTCCGTCAGAGCTCTTGAGTGACCAAGTGCATTGTCAATTAACAGTAATATTTTGAAAGGAACTTTTTTTTTTCTGAGCAATAGGTCTCAACAGTGGGCTTAAAATATTTAGTAAACAGTGGATATTGCAGTAAAACTGCAAACAGATGTGCTGTCATCCAGGCTTTCTTTTTCCATTTATAGAGCACAGACTGTAGATTTAGCATACTTCTTCAGGATCCTAGGATTTGCGGAATGGTATACGGGCATTGGTTTCAACTTTAAGTCACCAGCTGCACTGGCTCCTAACAAGGCAGTCAACCTGTCCTTTGAAGCTTTGAAGCCAAGCATTGACTTTTCCTCTGTGTAAGTCCTAGATGGCATCTTCTTCCAATGAAAGGTTGTTTCATGTACATTGAAAATATTTTGTTTAGTGTGGCCCCTTTATTAACGATCTTAGCTGGATCTCACAGACAACTTGCTGCAGATTGTGTATCAGCTCTTGCTGCTTCACCTTGTACTTTTATGTTATGGAGACGGCTTCCTTCTTTCAGACTCACAAGCCAACCACTGTTAGCTTCAAACTTGCCTTCTGCAGCTTCCTCACCTCTCTCAGCCTCCACAGAATAGAAGAGAGTTAGGGCCTTGTTCTGGATTAGGCTTTGTCTTAAAGTGATATTGTGGCTGGTTTGATCTTTTACTCAGACCATTCAAACTTTCTCTACATAGCAATACGACTGTCTTGCTTTCTTATCATTCATGTGTTCACAGGAGTCACACTTTTTATTTTCTTTAAGAACTTTTTTTTTTTTGCATTCACAACTTGGCTGTGTGGTGCAAGAAACCTCACTTATTTCAGCTTTTGACATGTCATCTTCACTAAGCTGCACCATTTCTAGCTTTTGATTTATTTATTTATTTATTTACTTATTTGTTTTTGAGACAGAGTCTCTCACTCTGTCACCCAGGCTGGAGTGCTCACTGCAGCCTCCGCCTCCCGGGTTCAAGCAATTCTCTTGCCTCAGCCTTCTAAGTAGCTGGGATTACAGGTGCTTACCACCATGCCTGGCTAATTTTTGTATTTTTTTTTTTTTTTTTTTTTTTTAGTAGAAACAGGGTTTTGCCATGTTGGCTAGGCTGGTCTCAAATTCCTGACCTCAGGTGATCCGCCCACCTCAGCCTCCCAAATTGCTGGGATTACAGGCATGAGCCACCACGCCCAGCCTCTAGCTTTTAATTTAAGTGAGAGAGGTGCAACTCTTTCTTTCACTTGAACACTTAGGAGCCACTGTAGGGTTATTAATTGGCCTAATTTCAACACTGTTTTGTCTCAAGGAGTAGGAAGGGCTGAGGAGAGGGAGAGGGATGGGAATGGCCGTTCAGTGGAGCAGTTACAACACATATGACATTGATGGATATGGGCGCTATTTGTGGTGCCCCCAAATAATTACAATAGTAACATCAAAGATCAAGGATCACAGATCACCATAACAGATATAATACTAATGAAAAAGTTTAAACTATTGTGATGATTACTGAAATGTGACCCAGAGACATGAGGTGAGCCCATGCTGTTGGAAAAATGGTGCCAACAGACTCACTCGGTGCAGGGTTGCCACAAACCTTCACTTTGTAAAATAAAAAAAAAGAAAACCCAAAATCTGCAGAAAAACAATGAAGCAAACACAATAAAACAAGGTATGCCTGTGTAGGCAATCAGTTGCATTGCAGTTGTTTGGTTATTTTTAACCCTATTAATAATATTTCACACTTTTTGCAGGTATTATTTGTTCATTGCTAAACGTTAACAGAGATGGTAACATTTGGAAGCTTGCAAACATATTAGTCTGTGAGTGGAAGTAGAGCAAGGGATGTGAGATTTGAGGGTGGAACAGGAGACGATAGGAAGAGATGGACACACTTGGTTTTCAAAGGCAGGTGAAGCTGGAGCCTCAGCAGCAGCTGCCATGTGCCTTCTGCTTAAAGGGAACTTTGCAAGCCAGCCTTGGTCTTTCCATTGCCCTTCAACAACATGCTCGGTCACTCCAGTTATGCATGGAAGGGGTGCTGGTGGAAAGGCTTCTTCCTTCCCTCCCAGAGAAAGATGGAGAAAGGGGAAGGGAAACATAAAACAGAAGAATGGAGCCACAAGCACACACTGCATTTTCTGTTGATTAAAAGCTCCTCAATTACATTTCCATGTTACAAAATGTATTCAGAATTTCCTGAACAACTCACTACCATGTGACTTCCTAGCATCTTCTCTAAGCCATCATGGATTGGTCTTTCCCTTTCGCTCTGTTCCTTTCTCTTCCCTTTCCTTCCCTTTTTATTTCTTTTCCCTTCTCTCCCTCTGTTTCTCCCTTCTTTTTGTGCTTCAATTTGATCCTCTCTTTATTCTTTGCTCTGTTTTTAAAATACTTTTTCTTTGCTGCATCTCCCAGGATTCCCTCAAGGGGCTGAGACGCAGCTGCAACTTCTAAATGGGCCTCCTTGCCTAAGCTCAGAGAATGAGAAAGAAGAGATCTCTGGGGAAATTCTCCCTGGTTTCCAGTTCATTTCAGGATTCTGCTCCGGGTCAATGAAACCCATGTCACCTAGAAACAAACTGATCTCTGCATCCACAGCTCCCTTGTTTTGGGCCTACTAAATCCTTACCCAAGGTTTGAGATGTTTCTTAAACATTTCTCACAATTCACAATGTTTAAAATTCGCTGTAGCAAGTAAGAGGAAAAGGTGCTTATGGTCCCCAGGCCACATAATTAGGATGTATGTTATTAAAAACATGATTTCATCAAAATTTATTTTCTAATATAATTATTTAAAAAGTCTTGGTATTCCAGAGAACCTAGCTGGGTTATTGGAGACACAAGGTCTCTCTTATTGGAAGAAGAAATGTATTATTTTCACAAATCCCAGTTCTGCCACAGATGTTTCTGAGGTGAGTCTTTTGAGAAAAACAATTCTTTTTTTCTTTTGTACTTTATTACTTTTTACCTTTAATTGGTATGATTCCATATTCAAAATTTAATAAAAGAAGTATTCATTGTCTATTTCTTTTTTGGACATTATTATTTTTATTTGTTTTTAGACATTTACTTCTGAGTATTATCATAATTAGTTTCATTGATTATAGCTCAAAATAATTTTGTCATATATAAAATTTCTTCCATATGTCAAAAATGCAACTTAGGCCTTTCTTACATAAACATCTATATTGTCAAGCAAAAAGCTGCTCTTAACTGAGATTATTTCTTTTTTTTAACTTTTAAGTTCAGGGATACATGTGCAGGTTTGTCTTATAGGTAAACTTGTGTCATGGGAGTTGGTTGTATGATTATTTCGTCACACTAGATATTAAGCCTGGTACCCATTAGTTATTTTTCCTGATCCTCTCCCTCCTCCCACACTTCACCCTCTGATATGCCTCAGTGTCTGTTGTTCCCTCTATGTGTCCACTTGTTCTTATCATTTAGCTCTCATTTATAAGTGAGAACATGCAGTATTTGGTTTTCTCTTCCTGCATTAGTTTGCTAAGAATAATGACCTTCAGCTCCATGCACATCACTACAAAGGAAAAGATCTCATTCTTTTATATGGCTGCATAGTATTCCATGGTGTATGTGTATCAGATTTTCTTTATACAGTCTATCACTGATGGGCGTTTAGGATGAGTCCATGTCTTTGCTATTGAGAACAGTGCTGCAATGAACCTATGTGTGTGTGTGTGTGTCTTTGTAATAGAACGATTTATATTCTTTTGAGCATATACCTGGTAATGGAATTGCTGGGTCAAATGGTATTTCTTTCTGTGGGTCTTTGAGGACTTTCCACACCGTCTTCCACAGTGGTTGAATTAATCTACACTCCCACTAACGGTGTATAAGCATTCTTTTTTCTCCACAACCTCACCAGCATCTGTTATTTTTTAACTTTTTAACGATAGCCATTCTGACTTGTGTGAGATGGTATCTCATCGCAGTTTTGATCTGCGTTTCTCTAATGATCAGTGATGTCGAGCTTTTTTTCATATGATTGTCGGCCACATGTATGTTTTCTTTCGAAAAGTGTCTGTTTATGTTGAGGACAATAATTCTAAGGAGAGACAATAATACTGAATTAGAGTTGATACTGATGACAGAGCCGTCTGGCACTTCCCACATGCGAGGCACTCTCTTGAACGTTTTGGTCTTCACAAAAGTCCTGTGGGGTAGGTGCTATGATGATCCAAACTTTACAGTTGAGAAAATTGAGGCACAGAGAGGTCTAGAGCCTAATCCTGGACTGCACGATGAGTCATGGGCACAGTTAGGATTGGAAGCCAGGCTGTCAGGCTAGAGTCTGTGTCTCTGACCACTAGCCCACAGCCTGGCTTCAATCTATTAGGAAGAGGAGTGCAAGAAGAGTGACCTGAGCTTCACATGGTTCATACTGCCTCCACACCATGCACACACACAACTGGCACCACCCTGGTTTCCTTTCTGCTCCTCAAGCATGCCCCACTTGTTCTATCTGCCTGGAGCTTTCTTCCCAGACCTGTCTGGTGGACTCCTTGTCATGGAGTTTCAGTTTAAAATCCCTGCTGCAGGGGCTTGACCAACTAACACCTTATTAAAGCAACCCTGGCACCCAAGCCCTAGCCCAATGTCAGGACCAGAGTAGCTGCTTTTACAAATAGTTTGTTCAACAAATGCACAGCAAGGAATAGGAATGTGGAAGAGGCTTCCATTCTCTGGAAGCCAGAAAGTAAGATATAGTCTTAGTGAGTTTGGGCTGTGTATTAGTCTGTTTTCACGCTGCTAGTAAAGGCATACCTGAGACTGGATAATTTATAGAGAAAAGAAGTTTAATGGACTTACAGTTCCACATGGTTGGGAAGGTCTCATAATCATAACGGAAGGTGAATGAGGAACAAAATCACATCTTACATGGTGGCAGGCAAGATAGCTTATGCAGAGGAACTCCCCTTTATAAAATCATCAGATACCATGACACTTATTCAATACTGTACGAACAGCAGGGGAAAGACCCATCCCCATGATTCAATCACCTCCCACCAGGACCCTCCCACATGGGAATTTTAGGAGCCATAATTCAAGGTGAGATTTGCATAGGGACACAGCCAAACCATATCAGGCTGCTATCACGGAAAACCATAGCAATTTATTTCTTGTGGTTCTGGAGGCTGGACATCTGCATTTAGGCTGCCAGTATGGTCCAGTTCTGGTGGGGACTTTCTTCTTGGCCTGCAAGTGGCCACATTCTCACTGTGTCTTCATGTGGTGGAGGGAGACAGAGAGAGCCAGTTCCCTGGTGCCTTTTCTATTGAAGGCACTACTTCCATTATGAGGACTCCACACTCATGACCCAATCACCTCCCAAAGGTCCCACCTCCAAATATCATCATATTGGGGGTTAGGCTTCAACATATGAATTCTGGGGCGGGGGGTGGGTAACATTCAGACCATAGCAGACATGAACTATATCATTCATGTTTGTATCCCAAGTTCTGGGCCCACTCCAGAGAGCCCTTTCTGTTTTTCTCAGGTATGTACTTTTCCTAGTTTGCCTGTTGGCTGCAGAGCTATTACAGCAGCAGTAGCTTCTTCCTCATCTCATCCTTATTAGCGTACAAGCATCACTGCACGTGTCTTTCATGGTTTGTGCTGTTGTGCTCTATCTGAAGCTCACCCCCAAGGTTTGGGCCTCCTCTATTGGTCCCACAGGCATGTCCTGTGAGCCAGATCCCAGAGCTCGTTCAGGCTTCACAGGGCTCCACCAGCCAGAATCACTGCAGGAGCCCTGGGTGCAGCTCAAATGAGGGGATCTGGGGATGTGGGGGCTTCTAAGGAGCAGCTTTTCTTTTCTGTCAAGCGATGCTCAAGGGTCACAGCAGAAATGATGCTGTCACTCTCGTTATATAGGGCTGTTTGAGTTCCTGCGGGCAATGACGGTGGTTGATTCAAGCTAAGACCCATTAAAAGTCATGGTTCATTTATGTCCTCTCACGGGATTGCAGTTGCATTTGGGAATCTTCTCTTGCTTTGTGCAATGATCTAATTCATAGAATTAAGCAGGACTGAGTTTCAGCAGGACTTTTTATGGGATGTGTATCTATTTACCTTGCTTTTCACCCTATCAAAAGTCTGTCACTAGAGGGCACTGTTGTAACACTATGTAAATTACTGCGGTCAAATCACCAAATCCTTTTTTGCTCCTCCGCTTCACCCCAAGAGAAGACATGGTAGATATTTAAAAGTTAATTAATGCTTAGAAAGTTCCCCCATAGGAGTCTTGGTGGGAGGCAGAGCTCACCTGAAAGATGTCCCATCCCCATCTCCCCTGACTTGGGCTCACGACTTAGAATTGGACAGTCAGCTAGTCTCACCTGGAGTTTTGACGCTCACACTCAAGAATGCGGCAGATTTCTTTTGGGTGGGGAGAGGACGTGGTCAGCATTGCTCTGGTCAAAGGAAGAAGTGATGTCCAGTCTTTGACCGTGGGGGCGGCGGAGCCTCTGGACCCACCTGGTTCTGTGGCCTGATTTGGGTTGTGATTCTGCCACAGTTCTCGTGTGTTTTCTGAGCCCAGTTCTCCAGCCTTCTGATAAATTCATTGTCAGCCTGAATCAGCCAGAATCAGTTCTGCTCTTACAGCAAATAACGGAGGCTGATACAGGTGCAAAACTGATTGGGTTAAGGCCAAGTACAAAATTGGGGCACAATGTTAAGAAGTTGATGTTCTGGATGTTCTGTTGGCTTTGATTCTTTTACTCTTTTCCTTTTGGTTTGCTCCTTTCTCCTCTTCCACAGCTTTGACAGTAAGGGACCCGGTTCCTACTCCTTTAGCAGGGTAAGAAGGAAGCAGGAGGGGACACAAAGATGGAGGCAGGTTCCCTTTAGAGAAGTAGGTCCTACTGTTAACTATTGTCCAGGCTACACAAAACAAATCCTGCAGGCCACATGTGGTCTGGCCTAGGTTACTAGGACAGAGCCTCAAATTAGTGTAGGGTCCTTTCATTTATAAGCAAGAGTGACTGAGAATGGATTACTTAGACAAAAAGAGAGGGAAGGAAAGTTATTGGTCATGTAGCTAAAAAGACTGTCGTCAGGGGATCACAGCCCCAGAGCCACATCCCACCAGCTCCACCCTGGAGTGGGAAGACTTTGTCTTTTCAGAGAGCTCCATGAGAAAATCCCCAGGGAGAACTCTGATTGGCCTGACCCGAGTCACACACCCATTCCTGGGCCAATCGGGTGGTCTGTGTGGCAGGGCTCTCTGATTGGTGGGGCCGTGTCTCTGGGTCCATTTGTTGGAATGAGGGATGGGGGGACCGAAGGGAGGGAGCCAGCCCCACAGGGCTACAGGGAAGGACCCTGCGCAGGAAAGGGACAGAAGTGAGAGGAGACAGCAAAATCAGGCATCCATTTCTGGCCAAAACTGTACCTGGCAATAAGAGAGGAAGACCCTTTGCATGTCCCCTGTGAGGGGATCTGTATTAGTCCATTTCACACTACAATAAAGAAATACTTGAGACTGGGTAATTTATAAACAAAGGAAGTTTAATTGACTCACAGTTCCACATGGCTGGGGAGGCCTCAGGAAACTTACAATCATGGCGGAAGGCGAAGGGGAAGCAAGGACCTTCTCTACATGGTGGCAGGAGAGAGAAGTGCAAACAGGGGAAATGCTAGACCCTTATGAAACCATCAGCTCTTGTGAGAACTCACTCACTATCAGGAGAACAGCTTGGGGGGATCCGCCACCATGATCCAATCACCTCCCACTGGGTCCTTCCTTCCACCCATGGGGATTATAGGGATTACAATTTGAGATGAGATTTGGATGGGGACAGAGCCAAGCCATATCAGGGTCCTGGGATGTGGGCTTTGCTTATCTTTCAATGCCTTTTGACCTTGTGAGATCCCCCAGCATACGGTGACCCTCAATCTGTTTTGTTTCCTTTAGAACCTGTATTAGTTTTCTTAGGGCTGTTGTAACAAATGACTATGTACTTCATGGCTTAAAACAGCATAAAGTTAAAGTTATTCTGTCATAGTTCCGGAGGCCAGAAGTCCAAAATTAAGGTGCTGTCAGGCCCACTTGCCTTCATGGGACCCAAGGAGAGTCTTCCCTGTCTCTTCCAACTTCTGGAGGCTTCAGGCCTTTCCTAGCTTCAGTCTCTGCCCCTATCTTCAGATCGCCTTCTTTTCTTTGTGTCTTCTCTATGTCTCTTATAAGGACACTTGTCATTTGGTTTAGGGCTCACTCAGATAATCCAGGATGAACTCATCTCAAGATCCTTAATTTAATAACATTTGCAAAAACTCTTTTTCCAAATAAGATCATATTCACAGGTTCTGGGGGTTAGGGTGTGGACATAACCTTTTGGGGGGCTACCATCAACTTACAACAGAGCACTTATATAATCTTTTCTGGTTCAGTCATTAATTTGTATTACATGTCACCCTCTCTTTGCCCACTCCACTGCTTGCTCTTTCTCTCTCTCCCCACCCAACTCTCCTCTCTCTTTCACTCCATCAGAGCTAGGATCTGTCTGTCATCTCCATAACTGTATCCATAGGACATAAATCAGTGCCTGAACCAGGGAAAGAAAGAATGAAAGATTGGATTTCCTTGGACTGTGGCCCCTTAGCACTTTATCCATAAATTTGGTGCTGCTCTTAACCTATTGTGTCAGTGTTGGGTATGTATGTACACATGTGTAGATCCCTGGTTTTAATGTGACTTCCCTGAGGCCTGTTTTTCATAATTCCAGGCAATCATTTCTGTCCCATAATTCAGAGCAATAAAATTATGTGCCAAGTATTATGCTACATGCTGACTTTGTTATTAATAATAGATAAAGACAACTATAAATACAGCCCACACATTGCATAGATTTGGTTTTATTTGGATTCCAGCTATAAATAATTTTGGCTTTCTCCCATTCCTCCCAATATTTTTCTCATATCAAATTACAGGGTAAGCTACCAAGGCTTGAACCATGTGTGGCCAGAGCCTTTAAGTATGTTTTTACTCTAACTCTTCTTTTTCAAGTCAATCCCTTTGCCAAATTTTTAATTTTCTTAAATTGGCCCAGAACAATTGAGGCATGAAAAGAAGCCTTCATATGGGCAGTAAAGTGGTTCTAATAGATTGAAAAGTAAGAGACTAAAACTTGTTTTTGACTGCCTTCCATCCAGTTGTTTAAAAAATCATAATTACCATGTTCTACCACCTGAGCCGCTGCCTCATCAGTCTGAAACACCTACTGGGAAGAAGTATTAATGGAGTAATTTCTAGTGAGACACTTCACAGTCACAAAGATAATTAAACGACAGCACCGATGCCCCACCGCTTTGAGGGTTTGTGTGTGTCCACCCTGTGTACATGGAGTGTTTCCAACCAGCTTCCCATGAAGTCTGTCTTGATTGCCTGCTACCAAGCAGCCACACAGTGCTGGGCACTGAGGAAATATTGGCCTGGTTTGCAACCGCAGGGATTTAAATGGATTCTTGGAGCTTTCTGCAAGAGAACAGTTCTCCCATGTTTGAAGAAAGTAGGAGGTGTACTCCAGAGAAACAGGTTTCAATTACATCGCACATTGCTGTGCTAAATGAGCAAGCTTTAAAAGGGCGCTGCAGACGCCACAAAAATGTTTCCCAAGTGCAAAAGTGTAAAAACATAAGCATCTTTTTGTAAATGTTGCCCTAAAAAAGCCTGCCATAGGAATGAAAACCTAAGGAATGAAAGCCAGATTGGGATCAGATCCTCGAGATATATAATTAGTGAGCATATCACCTCCTTCGATGGTTACTCATCTGTTTTGACCACACCGACGTGGGCCAGAGTTTGCTTTCAGTCACACCCATGAAAGTCTGGACGAGTCTGAATTTGATGCCTAATTTGACTTTGTGAATATCTGCAGCTTGCATATAAAGAAGAGATAGTCCAGGGAGGCAGCCAAAGTCAGCGTCATAACGAAAATTTTTCCCTTTTGCTGTGAGCATCATTTAAGAAAAAGGCAAAGGTATATCAGTGTCCTGGGCAGGTTTGATTAAGTCTAAAAAGTGCACTCTTTATCAGCACTTGAATTTAATATGGTAGGGCACCATTCAGTTACGCTACACACCAGCACATCTCTATATCGTGGTAACGTTAAGATTCTAAGTTCCTGTGCCTGTGTTAGTTTTTGTTGGGTTACTTCTGCAGAAAGCCTACAGAAGTGGATGGAAATAGAAAGGTACGTGATGAAATAAACTTACATTCTCTATCCTTTCAGCTGTCATGTGAGGCTGTGACCAGTTTTCTTGCCCCGAGTGGCGTGAAAAGGAGGGTATCCAGGAAGAGGAGATGAAGGCCATGTTTTAAATGTATTAAGAAAGAAGTGCTAGAGCCTCAGTTTTCACACAAAAGCAAAGGCTTTCCTTTTTCATTTGATAGCTCTGTAGTTTCTTTTTCTTTTTCTTTTTCTTGAGATGGAGTCACTCTCTGTTACCCAGGCTGGAGTGCAATGGCGCGATCTAGGCTCACTGCAAGCTCCGCCTCCCGGGTTCACGCCATTCTCCTGCCTCAGCCTCCCGAATAGCTGGGACTTCAGGCTCCTGCCACCACGCCCGGCTAATTTTTTGTATTTTTAGTAGAGACGGGGTTTCACCGTGTTAGCCAGGATGGTCTCGATCTGCTGACCTCGTGATCTGCCCACCTCGGCCTCTCAAAGTGCAGGTGTGAGCCACCGCGACCGGCTGATAGCTCTGCAGTTTTCTGTTTAGTTACCCCTGAGTCAGAGTTGCACAAAGACCCAGTGAGGTCACCTGCTGTCGGATGGATGACTTGGGAGCTGGGAGTGACTGCATGGTACAAGTCTGTTCCAGGACAAACACTGAAGGAAAAAAGGAGTATGTGTCTCTGGATGGTGATTTTGTGATGCAGAGGAGGGGAGAAGGAAGGCTTGAGCCTGATGGGAGAGAAATCAGATCACGGGAGCAGGATGGGGAACAAGGAATCGGTCCAAGATCTCACTCCCAGCTGCCAAACGGCCACAGGACCTTTTGCTTAGTGTGACAGGAGCTGAACCAAGGTCCTTGGCAATCAGTGAGGGGCTGCCACGGGAGAATTGGAGGGTTCTGGGCATCTTAAGCACCGGGCTTGGAAAACACAGAGGAGAGCCAGCACCCATTGGCTGTGGGCCTGGAACCAAGGTAAGAAAAATAAAAAGACAAAATGAGCCTGGGTTGTGTGTGTCTGTGTCTGTCTTTGGGTTGTGCAATTCTTTGGTAGAATAATAATAATCGTGATGGGCACTCAATATGGCTGAGGAAACAAGATTTTTTAAAGTGTACAATTCAGAGTCTAAGATTTTTACATTTATTAACTCATTTAATTCTTACAACCCTACAAGGGAAGTACTATTATAATATTCCTCATTGGTTAAATGAGGAAACTGAAGCAAAAAGAGTATAAATTGTTGCCAACTAGTAAGTGGAGCCCAGGCTGTCTGACTCACTGATTCCTGCCTCTTCATGACGTTGCCACATGTGGCCAGCTGAGCACCGGCACCAAAGAATACCTAGTTCCTCATCCCCAGATCTGTGAATGTTACTTTACATGGCAGAAGGGATTTTGCAGATGTGATCAAGTTAAAGGTATTGGGATGGGGAGATTATTCTGGATTATCCTGTAGTGTAAATGAATTTATAGAGGGAGGCAGAGGGAGATTTGACTACTGAAGAGGAAGAGGGTGGTGGGATGTGAGGATGGAATCATGAACCAAGGAATGCAGGTGGCTTCTAGAAGGCAGAAAAGCCAAGGAAACACATTCTTCCCTAGAGCCTCTAGGAGGAGCTAGGCTGGCCAACATCCTGATTTTTGCCTTGTCGGATACATGTTGGACTCTGGCCTCCAGAATTGTAAGATAATAAATTGATGTTGTTTTAAGTCACTCAATTTGTAGTAATTTTTTATAGCAGCTGTGGGAAACTCATACACTGTAATTCTCAAATCTTTTCACAAAAACACATGGAGACGATGTTCCCAGGGTGAATGTATGTTCATGGGCATACCCACATGTTAACACCCTCGACTCCCAACCAATTACATAGTGTGTAGTGTTTGTGGATAAACGTATGTGTGTGTGTATTTGGTGAGGGCAAGGCATGATAAACATGTTGTAAGTATGTGATTCAGTAGTATAAAAGATCTGAAAATTCATTTTTTAAGAGAATGTGAATATTATTCTAATACATCATTTTAAACCTTATTATTTTGTCTCCACAAAAAATACTAACAAATATACCTATTTGTACCTACCACACCTAATGCCATGGTTTGAATATGGTTTGTTCCCAACAAAACTCATGTTAAGGCCTGGTCTCAATGTGGCAGTGTTGGTAGGTGGTGCCTTTAAGTGGGAGTTGGGTCATTAAGATGGATTAATGTCTTTCTCATGAGACTGGGTTAGTTCTCAAGGGAATACATTAGTTCCTTCAAGAGTGAGTTGTCATAAAATGAGTTTGCTTCTTGTGTTTTTCCCTATTTTCACATACCCAGTTCCTCTTTCATTTCTCCGCCATCTTTTGATATAGCATGAGGCCCTCACCAGAAGCCATCAGATGCTATCTCCCATTCATGAACTTCTCAGGCTGCAGAACCATGAGCTAAATAAACCTCCTTTCTTTATAAATGACCTAGTCTCAGGTATTCTGTTATAGCAACACAAAACGGACTAAGACAAGGTAGCATTGAAGAATAAATCCATGTAAACCTTACTTGATTTTTTGTAGTAATATACATTATTATTTACTTTATTAGTTTGATTTGGTGATAATTAACTTCCACTGACACCCACAGAAATGTTCTCAGCATTATTTTTCACTCCAAAAAATGTAAAAATGTAAATGTAGATGGTCTACTCTACTTTTTTATCTTTCCATGTCTTTCTTTCTTCTTCCTTTCTTTCTTTTCTTTTTTCTTTCTTTCTTTCTTTCTTTCTGTCTGTCTGTCTGTCTGTCTTTCTTTCTTTCTTTCTCTTTCTTTCTTTCTTTATTTCTTTCTTTCTCTCTCTCTTCTTCCTTCCCTCCCTCCCTTCCTTCCCACCTTTCCTCCTTTCCTCCTCCTCCTCCTTCTTCTCCTCCTCCTCCTTTCTTTCTCTCTTTCTCTTTCTTTCTTTTTTCTCTTTCTTTCTTTCTCTCTCTCTCTGTCTCTCTTTCTTTCTTTCTTCTTTTCTTTCTTCTTTCTCTCCTTCCTTCCTTCCTTCCTTTCATTTTTGAGACAGGGTCTCACTTTATGAGCCAGGATGGAGTGCAGTTGTGCAACCTCTGGGCTCAATTGATCCTCCTGCCTCAGTCCCCTGAGTAGCTGGGACTATAGGTGTGGACCACCATGCCTGGCTAATTTTTGTATTAGTAGAGATGTGGTTTTGCCATGTTGGCCAGGCTGGTCTCAAACTCCTGGACTCAAGCAATCCACCCACCTTGGCCACCCAAAGTGCTGGGATTATAGGTGTGAGCCACTGCACCTGGCCTCTTGTCCTTTTCTTAATAAAGATGTATCCACAGTTAGAAGGATGAGGAAAAGGGACAGAAAAACAAAATTCACAATTCTGTACATCAATCCCAGGTCACCATTAGAGCTTGGGGTCCAGAGATGTTTTCATTCTGCCAGCATAAACTGTATCCTTTAGCTCTAATTCAGAACTAAGATGATCAGAATGCAAGTGATGGGAAGTGGGGTTATGATTGGAATAACCTGGAATATTAATTGATAAAAACTGTAAACTTTGGTTCTATATTATTAATCGTAAAACACTAGCATTTTGTCAAACAGCCATGGACACAGATATCCAGTGTTCACTGGGATAGACAAGAAGGTACATTTCTCTTTTGCACATGCAACCAGGGTCCTATCATATTGTACAGGTTGGGTGTGCACACTTGAGGAACTACCTTCATTGTTTTCGCATTTTTGGATTCATGTCTGTTAAGATAATTTTTTAGAGGGGGCAGTTGAAAGTTTCAAAGAAAGTTTTCCTTTTTCTAATTTACACAAGGATGCCATATAGGCTAACAAGAGGCCATGAGGGCGTTTGCACAGACACGGTGGGAAAGGGCCAGTGGCAGAAAGCAATGGCCTTATCAAGGCCATTTTTACCTGGAAGAGGTGAAGACAGCAACTGAGAAAAGGCAAGAAAGACACCTGTCATTGCATATGAGCCTCACAAGTCCCAGTCTTAGTGGGACTACCTAGAATTCCTGTTAAAAATCACTGCAGTCATTTTTATGTAAGATGACTCATGTACATCACAGGGACGTGCTGATGCCTAATTGATATTAGTGTTAAGTGGATTCTTGTTTGTGTAATACTTTATTGATCATAAAAATTATCTTTAAGTGGAAAAACAATAATCCACAGAAGCAGTCAAACTATATAATAGAAGGATAAAAAATTTCTACTTTTGCTAATTTTCATTCCTAGTTAAACTTTATGCCAAGCAAACTTGCAGCCTACTAGATTGTCACGAGGCCAAGTTAGTTGGCAACAGAATGTAAGTTGCCCACGTATATAATTGAGCTCTCCAACTATAACAAGTTCTCGTGATTCATTTCACTCTTAGAAGGAACTGTGTGCAGTAAAGACTCATACTTTGTTCTATTGGAGGCTAAAAAGCTTGTCAGGTGGCAATGATTTACTTGAATTAAGAATGTACTAGTTTAAAAAAATGATTTTTAAGTCTTTTTTTTTTTTTTTTCTCCTGCCTCAGCCTCTCCGAGTAGCTGGGACCACAGGTGCCCGCCACCACGCCTGGCTAATTTTTTATATTTTTAGTAAAGACGGGGTTTCACTGTGTCAGCCAGGATGGTCTCAATCTCCTGACCTCGTGATCCACCCGCCTCGGCTTCCCAAAGTGCTGGGATTACAGATTACAGGGGTGAGCCACCGCACCCGGCCGCATTGCCTGTTTTTGATCCCCAAGCCCAGTAGGTAGGTCTTTGTTTTCCGCTGTTGCTTGTCTCTAGATTTTCTTTTCTGGGTCACAGATAAACTTATTTTATTTTTGAGCACTGCTATACCTTTGAAATATTTTAAGTTTCTCATTACTATGCTTTTGGAAAGGAGGTGGGAGTGAGATCACTTCTGCTCTACTATATTGACACACTGCGGTGCCCCAACCCAGTTCCCTCTTCAGGGCTGGCACTTCCGTGACTGCTAAAAGGATGGGATACCCAGGCTCACAGCTGTGTCCTTCACTGTGATTTACCTCGGCCGCAGGTAACTGCCTCACCCAAGCTTATGCCTCCTCTTGGCTAATGTGGTTGTACAAACATCTACCTGCTTGCTTCAATTTGGAGCAACTTCTGCAGGGCCATCCCAACCCAGAGCCTCCTGTAGATGGGCTGGCGTCTCAGCTGCAACTGCTTTGCAATCAGCTTCTCCTTCTGCCCCCTCCTGCCTTATTGAACTCCTTACAGGTGAAGCAGCTTATTTACCTCCTTACAGGTGAAGCAGCTTATTCACCTCCTTACAGCTGAAGCAGCTTATTCACCTCCTTGCGGGTGAGGTGGAGAGTACAGTGCTCCTGAAAACACTGAACTTTCCACCTCAGAGTCTGTTTGGGAACCAGTCTAAGACTAGAAGTTCACCAGACAAACTATTCAGTGCCCTGCTAATGAAACCTGTGCTTTAACTGGTGCGGTGAGTATCTATTATATTTTTCCTAACAAGCTTTCTCTTTTTCTGGAACTTGCTCTTCTTTTTTTTTTTTTTTCTTTTATCAGAATTTTATTTATTTTATTTTATTATACTTTAGGGTTTTAGGGTACATGTGCACAATGTGCAGGTTTGTTACATATGTAT